>NC_044041.1:143552441-143891628 GCF_901765095.1 Microcaecilia unicolor | reverse complement strand
CCCTCAGGTTGAGCCCTCGGGTTCTGGCAGCCGGTAGGACTTACAGGAACCGCAGGAATGAAGGTCCAGGAGTGCCCCCTGGCCCCTAGGCGATGGCAAGGCAGACAGGCTGGGAATGTCCGGGTTCTGGCAATAGGTAGGTTCAGAGCAATGGTCACAGAAGGGCTGGAAACCCACAGAGCAAGAACACAGAAGGGCAGGGAACCTACAGAGCAATAAACACAGAAGGGCTGGAAACCCACAAGCGATAAACACAGAAGGGCTGAAAACCCACAGCGCAATAAACACAGAAGGGCTGGAAACCCACAAAGCGATAAACACAGAAGGGCAGAAAACCCACAGCGCAATAAATACAGAAGGGCTGGAAACCCACAAAGCGATAACCACAGAAGGGCTGAACACCCACAGCGCAATAAACACAGAAGGGCAGGGAGCCTACAGAGCAATAAACACAGAAGGGCTGAAAACCCACAGAACAATAAACACAGAAGGGCTGAAAACCCACAGAGCAAAAGACAAGGAAAGCAAACGGTGCTAACAGCACACTAACCTCGGGACCTAAAGCACTGCGGAGGGAATGGCAATGCAAAGGCCAGGACTGTAGTCTCCAAGTCACTAATAAAGCTCATCAAGACCAGAGCCACAGCTGCAGCAATCACCTTGCAACCAAACAGAGGCTTGACACAGAAAGCAGTCATCCCATAGGAAGGAATAGCGGGAGCCATCTTGGAAACTGGCAAGGAGGAAGAGGCGGCAGCCATCTTGGAAGAGGCATAGCCCACACAGGTGAGGTTCAGTAGGGCAATCAGCACACAGAGCCAGAGAGAAACTAAGACAGAGACAAGCAGAAGCCAGCACAGCCACTGACTCCCAGAAACAGGGTAAGTATGAGGGTGGTCACGGCCACAAACGTGACAGTACCCCCTCCTCAAGACCCCCCTCTCGGTCCCCCTGAGGAGTTCAGGTGTCCAGGGGTAACTATGGTGAAACCTCCTGATGGGTCTCAAAAGCCCGACATAGATCACTGGACTGGAAGTCACAAAGAAGTTCCAAAGTGGCAGACAGGAGCGGAACTTGTCAACAGGAGGCTCCTTCCAATCCCCGCTGGGCCAACTCAGGAACTTGGAAGCATCAAGAGGAACCTCATTCAAAAGGCACCCTTCTCCGAGGGACCCCAGACTGAACTCAGGAAGCAAACCGGGACTGGGACCCGGACTAGAGTCAAAAAGCAAACCGGGCCTGGGACCCAGGTGGGCGTCAGAAGCTTGACTGGAACTGGAACTCAGAGCAGGCTCAGCATCTTGGCTGGAAGTGGAACTAGGAACGGACTCAGCATCTTGGCTGGAACCGGAGCTAGGAGCAGGGTCAGCATCTTGGCTGGAACTGGAACTTGGAACAGACTCAGCATCTTGGCTGGAACTGGAGCTAGGAGCAGGGTCAGCATCTTGGCTGGAACTGGAACTTGGAACAGACTCAGCATCTTGGCTGGAACTGGAGCTAGGAGCAGGCTCAGCATCTTGGCTGGAAGTGGAACTAGGAACGGACTCAGCATCTTGGCTGGAACTGGAGCGCGGAGCAGGGTCAGCATCTTGGCTGGAACTGGAACTTGGAACAGACTCAGCATCTTGGCTGGAACTGGAGCTCGGAGCAGGGTCAGCATCTTGGCTGGAACTGGAACTTGGAGCAGGCTCAGCATCTTGGCTGGAACTGGAACTTGGAGCAGGCTCAGCATCTTGGCTGGAACTGGAACTTGGAACAGACTCAGCATCTTGGCTGGCACTGGAACTCGCTCCGGACTCAGCATCTTGGCCGGAACTGCAACTTGACCCGGACTCAGCATCTTGCCTGGGACTGGAACTCCAGCTTGACCCGGACTCAGCATCTTGCCTGGGACTGGAACTCCAACTTGACCCGGACTCAGCATCTTGCCTGGGACTGGAACTCCAACTTGACCCAGACTCAGCATCTTGCCTGGGACTGGAACTCCAACTTGACCCGGACTCAGCATCTTGGCTGGGGCTGCAACTTGACCCGGACTCAGCATCTTGCCTGGGACTGGAACTCCAACTCTCACCGGACTCAACATCTTGACCGGAGTTGCAACTTGACCTGGACTCAGCATCTTGCCTGGAACTGGAACTCCAACTTGGCCCGGACTCGGCATCGTGGCCGGGACTGCAACTTGACCCGGACTCAGCATCTTGCCTGGAACTGGAACTCCAACTTGACCCGGACTCAGCATCTTGGCCGGGACGGCAACTCTCACCGGACTCAGCATCTTGACCGGAGTTGCAACTCTCACCGGACTCAGCATCTTGGCCGGGACTGTAACTTGACCCGGACTCTGCATCTTGCCCGGGACTGTAACTCAATTCTGATTCGGCATCTCGGCTGAACTCTGCACCCGGTGCAGACTCAGCACTCATCGTGGACTCGTCATCTTGGCTGGGCTCTGCACTCGGTGTAGACTCAGCACTCATCGTGGACTCATTGTCTCGGCTGGACTCTGTACTCAGTGCAGACTCAGCACTTCGGCTGTCACTGCTGCCACTCGATCCGGACTCAGCATCTCGGCAGGCAAAGCCCTTCAGGCTGGACTCAGAAGTTTGGCGGGAAAAATCAGGAAGCCACCTTCTTTCAGCTTGGGCTTCAGGAGTATCCCGCAGGGCTGGATCCGATAGGAGTTGGAAGCGGTAAAAGAACAGCTTAGTAGAGGGATCAATAGCAGAAACTGGGTTTTCTTCGAACCCAAGCCAGGAGACACGCCTTCTCTCCGCTGCAGCTTCAGGAGTATTCTTCAGGGCTGGATCAGACAAAAGTGCAACCCGGTAATCCTGGAGTGTCAGAAACGGATCCAGATCAAAAATGGGGTTGGAACTGGGATCCAAACTTGTACTAGGAGGCTTGGTTTGAAGCGCCACTTGAACTGGACTCCGAGGCTTGCGTGGAGGCGCCATCTGGACTGGCACCGGAGGCTCGGTGAGAAGCCCCTCTCGGACTGGAATCGGAGGCTCGGCCAGCAGCGTCCCACGGACTGCACTCTGAAGTTTGAGTGGAAGCGCCACTTGAACTGGCATCGGAGGCTCGGTCAGAAGCGTCCCTCGGACTGGACTCTGAAGCTTGGCTGGACGTGCTGCTCGGACTGGATTCAGAGGCTTGTCTGGGCGCACTGCTTGAACGGGACTGGACCCCTGCTGGGCCCAGAGCATGGAATTCCCAAGACGTCTCCTCTCAGCGACAGCTTCAGGAGTATCCCACAAAGCTGGATTCGAGACGAGGCTGCGGCGATACTCTGAGAGCGTGATGAAAGGGTCCATATCTGAAACTGGGTTTTCAGCGATTCCAAGCCACCGGACACGTTTTCTCTCAGCTGCCGCTTCAGGGGTCTTCTTCAAAACAGGATGAGACAAAAGTTTCCCACGATACTGACGAAGAGTCATAGAAGGATCAAGAACAACGATGGAGCTGGACCCCAGCTGGGTCAGCTGGGCGGGGGTTCTTGCCGGGCTCATGGCCTTTGCATTCTGTCAGGTTCTGTCAGGTTCTGAGCCCGCGGGACCGGGCTCTGGAGCAAACGTGAGCCCTTGGGCTGCTGACGAGGAGCGACAGCAGCAGGCAAAACCCACCAACCAACACTGGGTAAGCACAACGGCAGGGACTGCAGGCACTGCCCAGCGAACCGGAACACCTGGACTGGAATCCCCCGGACTGGAGGACACAGGACTGGAACACTGGACTGGAGCACACCAGACTGGAACACACACCGGACCGGAACACACTGGACTGGAACCCGGACTGGACCTAGGCTTCACCTACACTTGACTGCCTTCCCCCTCAGGTTGAGCCCTCGGGTTCTGGCAGCCGGTAGGACTTACAGGAACCGCAGGAATGAAGGTCCAGGAGTGCCCCCTGGCCCCTAGGCGATGGCAAGGCAGACAGGCTGGGAATGTCCGGGTTCTGGCAATAGGTAGGTTCAGAGCAATGGTCACAGAAGGGCTGGAAACCCACAGAGCAAGAACATAGAAGGGCAGGGAACCTACAGAGCAATAAACACAGAAGGGCTGGAAACCCACAAGCGATAAACACAGAAGGGCTGAAAACCCACAGCGCAATAAACACAGAAGGGCTGGAAACCCACAAAGCGATAAACACAGAAGGGCAGAAAACCCACAGCGCAATAAATACAGAAGGGCTGGAAACCCACAAAGCGATAACCACAGAAGGGCTGAACACCCACAGCGCAATAAACACAGAAGGGCAGGGAACCTACAGAGCAATAAACACAGAAGGGCTGAAAACCCACAGAACAATAAACACAGAAGGGCTGAAAACCCACAGAGCAAAAGACAAGGAAAGCAAACGGTGCTAACAGCACACTAACCTCGGGACCTAAAGCACTGCGGAGGGAATGGCAATGCAAAGGCCAGGACTGTAGTCTCCAAGTCACTAATAAAGCTCATCAAGACCAGAGCCACAGCTGCAGCAATCACCTTGCAACCAAACAGAGGCTTGACACAGAAAGCAGTCATCCCATAGGAAGGAATAGCGGGAGCCATCTTGGAAACTGGCAAGGAGGAAGAGGCGGCAGCCATCTTGGAAGAGGCATAGCCCACACAGGTGAGGTTCAGTAGGGCAATCAGCACACAGAGCCAGAGAGAAACTAAGACAGAGACAAGCAGAAGCCAGCACAGCCACTGACTCCCAGAAACAGGGTAAGTATGAGGGTGGTCACGGCCACAAACGTGACACCACCTCAGTAAGGCCAACACACAATCTCTCCACTGCAAAACACTATACACAAACCTGTACAAAAAACACACTCATAACCTTACCAAACCATAACAGCATTAATTACAAGCACAGAACGAGCTACAACCTTATGCGTGGAAAGGCAGCACTGTAATTACACTGGGCTCTAAAACATCAGTACACAAGCTAGTGAAAAAAATAAAAAAATAAAAAGGGCTGCAAATACTACCCGCGAGCTGAATACTGCACCTTGATCACACATGAAAAACACATGACACAACAGATATGAAGGCAAAATACTGAACTGGAAAGTTACCTCAAGAAGTCAGACTCAGCATGCAGCAATACTAGAAAAATTTAAACTTACATGCAAAATATCACAGATGCACATTTCCAAAAGCTGACATATTCCAGTTAATACATTCTGAATAAAAAAATGTTTTCTGCCTTTGCTGTCTGAGTATTTAGTTTTTCTGTTAGCTTTGGTCCCAGTTTCTTCTGTTGTATGCAGTGTCTTCTTTCCATTTGATATTTTCTCTCTCACCATGTCCATCATGTTCTGTGTCCTTATGCGTCCTGTCTACCATCTGTAGCCCTGTCCCTATCCTTTCTCCAGTTTAAACATCTGCCCTCAAAGTGTTTCAATCCAGCCCTTAAATTCAGCAATTTTCCCTCCATCCATATCCAGCATTTCTCATCACTCCCTTCTGTCCCTGGATCCACAATCTCCCTCTTTTTCTCTTTCCCCTCTAGTGTATATCTATCCCTCCCTCTCATCCATCCCCATGTACAACCTCTCTTCCCTCCTTCTTCTCTCCCACTGCCCACATCACTCTCAGTATCTCCCTTCCTTGCACCCTGGGCCCAACATCTATCTCTTTCTTCCTCTTCCTTCCCCTTATAGCATCCCTCCATACAGCATCTCTACTACTACTACTATTACTACTATTTAGCATTTCTATAGCGCTACAAGGCATACGCAGCGCTGCACAAACATAGAAGAAAGACAGTCCCTGCTCAAAGAGCTTACAATCTCTCTCTCTGTCTCCCTCCCTCCCATTTCCATGTTCAACATTTCCCCTTTTCTCTTGCTGTGCATCTGGCCCTCCCTCCTCCTTCACATCCAGCATTTCTCCCTCTCTCTCCCCATGCATCTCCCCCCCACCACAACATTTCTCACCTCCCTCACTCATCTCTACCTAGCATTACCCCATCACCCCAACAGTGCTCCTGTCTCTCCCTGCCACCAGCCAGCATGCTGCCTCGGTCTTCCCCGCCGGCGCTGCCTCGGTCCCTGACTCCCTGCAGCATTCTTGTGTTCACCCGTACCCGTCACCGTCAGCGCTGCCATTCATTCTCACAGGCAGCTCCATTCCCGCTCCCCTATGCCGCGTCCTCCGGCTCTCTCTGATGCACTTCCTGTTTAACAGGAAGTGAGTGCACTTCCTGTTTAACAGGAAGAGAGTGCATCAGAGAGAGCCGGAGTGGACGTGGCAAAGGGGAGCGGGAGTGAGACTGCCTGTGAGAATGAATGGCAGTGCTGACGGCGACGGGCGGCGTGGAAGACACGATTAAGGCAAATTACAAGGGGATGTTGGGTGGGCCCGTGCGGGGGGTGGGGGGGGCAAGGAGGGCTGCCGGTCGGGGAGAGCAGGAAGGAAGGAGGAACGGTGTGGGAGAGCTCCCTGGCTGCTGCGCAAGCCCTGCGTTTGTGAGGGCAGCAGCCAGGAAAACGTCAAGATTGGGCTGGGGAGCCCAAGCCTCTTATACGGGGCGCCTATGGGCAGGGGAGAGGAAGGTCGCTGGGTATGGGTGCATGCAGGGCAGGGGAGAGGAGGGTCACTGGACATGGGTGCATGGAGGGCAGGGGAGAGGAGGGTCGTTGGGTATGGGTGCATGCAGGGCAGGTGAGAGGAGGGTCACTGGACATGGGTGGATGGAGGGCAGGGGAAAGGAGGGTTGCTGGGTGTGGGTGCATGGAGGGCAGGGCAGGGGAAAGGAGGGTCATTGGGTATGGGTGCATGGAGGGCAGGGGAGAGGAGGGGAGAGAGAAGAAATGCTGGACATGGATGGAGGGGAGGGAAGAGTGAGGAAGGAGATGAGATGAGGGAAAAAGAAGAGTGGAGAAAAACTGCACATGGATGAAGAAACTAGGCAGAAGCTGAGGACCAGAAATGAAGAAGAAAGGAGGAAAGGAAAGAAATAAATGGAAAGGAAGCCCTGGAAACGGAGTTAAGAGGACAGATAGCAGCAGAATCGGATACTGGGCCAGCGTGATCAGAAAAACAAGTCACCAGACAACAAAGGTAGAAAAAAATCATTTTATTTTCATTATAGTGTTTGGAATATGTTCACTTTGAGAATCAGGTGCTCAACATTAAAAGTTTATATTTATTTATTTACTTATTTATGGCATTTTATCCCACAATAAACATGAATTAGATTGGAACCTGGGATCATTTAATTTTGTTTCCTGGAGTAATGCATTGCCACCCCTCCCCCAAGGCTCTCTCCCCGGCTATAGCCAGCTCTGCAATTTGAGGGGGGGGGGGGGCGCAGAGGGGGACCGGGGAGAAAGCCTGTTGTTAAACATTTACCAGCACACAGCACACCACTGTGTAAATGTATGCATTGATGTCCATGTCACAGCTCGACATATGTTGATAAGAGAAGCTCCATGAAGGTGTGCTTTTGTAGTCGCCATAGCCCGTAGCTTGTGAGATGTAACTCATGGTGAAGGCTGAGAATGCGGAGAAAGTGTTGCATTGTAGCAAAATTGAATATATTTCGACACCCATAAGGAGAGTGTTCTCTTAGTAATTGGAGTAGGATTATTTTCCTTCAAAGAGAGAAATAATTGGGAAGGGCGATTGGGTGCCTGCGGATGTTAGAGATAGATGGTGAGGGCCCTGACACAATCCAAGGTATGGAGAGTCTGTTGATGAGACGTTTGGAGGTGGATAGAAGGTTGGTAACACACCAGATTGATTAAGATGAAAAGGTGAAACCACCTTAGGCAAAAATCTTGGATGTGTTTGTAAGATGGCTTTATTATGGAAAAGTTGCACATATGTTGAATAATGAATCTCTGAAATGCGTCTGGCCGAAGTCAGTGTGACAAGAAAAATAGTTTTCCATGTTAAAAACTTTAATTCCACAGATTATAAAGGTTCAAAAGCAGTGGCGTAGGTGGGCCCAGAGCTAATATGGGTGGGCACTATGTATATGGGTGTGAGTAGTGTTTCTTGAGACACTCCTAAATAATGCCTTAGAGTGCACTTGATGACAGATTTTTAATAAACAGTCTGCCCAGCAGTTGTCCTGCATCAACATAAACCACATACATACTTGGAACCTATGTTGCAAACCTTAATACCACCAGTTCTGAACACACAAATACCAATAACAGCACCTTTAAAAAGGCAACAGTGAATATACACAACAGCAATGTGTTCCATTGGAACAAAACAGACAAGTCAGACTGATACAGATCCCATACAAACCATATGCCAGCAGAATCTCTCACCTGGGTCACATGCAGAACACAGATTAACCCTCATCAATTGAGAATAGAGGACCAAAATTTTGAAATTGGCCTGTAGCTCAGAATCAGCCTTGACCTTCCCTACCCCCATCCCTCTCTGTAGCCATCTCCCCTCCCCCCAACCCTGATGCACACCAGAATAAAATATAAAACCCACCAACATTTATATTTAATGTTGGTGGGTTTCTCGGTAGGGGGTGGTCTCTGCAGTGCCCAAGTTTTAAAAAAAAAGTTTTATATATGAACACTTTTTTAACGTCCTTGGCACTATAGAGCCCACCCCCACCCAGAAACCCACCAACATTAAATACACAACATTTTTGTTTAAACCTGGTATTACACAAATTAAAACATTTTTGTTACCTGGTCTTGAGATTCCTATAGAGATCTATTGCTCCCGATGAGTGTGCACCTGGGATTCCAGGTTCTAGGAGTTCACTGCTCAGTCACTCTATGTCTGCCTGGTAGGGGGGGGGGGAGAAACCCGAGCCCTGGAAGATCAGTGTGCATGGGCCTCAGGGGAGACATCCGCTGAGTGCATGGGCCGCTGGGAGGGGGGCAGGCTGTGTGTGCACCAGCTGTGGAGGAGGGGCAGGCTCTGTGCGACTGAGCTGCAGGGAGCAGACTTTATGTGAGAATGGGACAGGCTAGCTATCAGCATGCAGGAGCAGCCTTGATGACAGCAGATTATAGCCCCATACCAGAACAGGTCTCCCAGCCCCCGCTGCCTGACGCCGCCCGCCAGGATAGGATCCGAATTACTGAAGCTATTCATCTCCAATCACCCCATCCTTTCCCTGAGCCTGAAGATAAACTCAGCAGGGAGACAGGAGACTGTTAGGCTGCTTCAATCGCAGCTCAGTTGAAGGCTGTTCAATCGCCTCTCCGTAGTTAGATGTCATCAGTGCAGATAAACTCAGCAGGGAGACAGTAGGCAGGTAGGTGGAAGTCAAGCTGGTCAGACAGCGTTGTAGCCACGAGGTAGGGCCTGTCGGACAGCATTAGAGCCAGGAGACAGGAGGGAAACTCGGGCCGTTTTTTGCCTTGGTGCCGATTGACTCAGGGAGAGCCCGATGGAATAATGAGAGTCAGACAAGGAAACAGAGTGAGCTGCTGAAAAGACAGGCACCGATTGGCTGTCAGAGTGGGCGGGCCTGTGCTGAGCTTGGGTGGGCCTAGGCCCACCCGTAGCTACGCCCCTGTTCAAAAGGTGGGCCCGATAAAGTTTCTAGAACTAAATTAAGATCCCAAACAACTGAGAGAGAATGAATAACTGGGCGTAAGTTCCATAATTCTCTCATATAATGTTTTAATATAGGATGCTTAAACAAGGTCATTTCATCCACCACATCATGAAAAACAGATAACGCAGCTGTGCACTTTGACAGATGAAGTGGCTAAACCATTGTCGGAGAGATGGAGCAAATATTGTAATATAACAGAAAGGGGGCAAGAAATAGGATTATGGTGATTTTGAGTACACCATTTAGTGAAACTGTTCCACTTTGAAGCGTAAGAGTTTCATGTTGACTGCTTTCTGGAAGCCATTAAAACTGTTATGACTGACTGGGGAAAAGGTGGCTTAGCTACTCTAGTGCTCAGAGATACCATGCTGACAGATGTAGTGTGTTCAAATCCGGATGCAACAGTTATTAGATCCAGATTGTTTGATAAAAACTGTGGGGTTTGAACCGTTAGGTTCTTGAGGACTGGGAACCATACCTGATGTGGCCAGTAGGGCGCTATGAGAATCAATGTGGATTTGTCCTTAATCATCTTTTGCAGTGTCCTGGGTATTAGAGGTATTGGAGGATAAGTATACAGCAGTACTGGGGGCCACTTGAACGAAAAAGCGTCCTCTGCTATTCAATGCGGAGTGGGCAACCTTGAGCAGAATTTGTTGCACATCACGTTTTGAAGAGATCGATCTCTGGCTGTCCCCATTTCAAGAAAAGGTCTTGAGTAACTATGGTCTTGAGCGACACTTGTGTGGTTGTAACTTCCTGCTTAGTTTGTCTGCCAGGGAATTGTCTTTGCCCGCAAGGTAAGTCGCTCTTATGTGTGAGTGTACTGAGAGAACCAGATTCTATATTTCTGTAGCTTTCTGACATAGGAAATAAGAGCCCAATCACCCTTGTTTGTTTATATAAAACATGGCAACTTGGTTGTCCGTGCGAACTTGGATTTCCTGGTTGGAGAGAAGTGTTTGAAAACTGCAGAAGGCCAGCTTGACTGCTAGCAGCTCGAAGAGATTTATGGAATGTGCTGTTTCCTCTTGTGACCTCATGTCCACATGAGCCCCCCATCCCAACTTGGAAGCATCTGTTGTGAGCACTTCTGTGGGTTTGGGTCTGTGAAATGGTACTCCCTGAAGTAGATTGTGTGGACAGGTCCATCATGTGAGAGAAGTCGAATTTGCAGTGACAGAATAATTTTTATATGCAAGGACTGGTGTGCTTGAATCCATCTTTGCTTGAAGTACCATTGAAGTGGGCGCATGTGCAGTCTTGCAGAGCAATCACTGCCACATTTGACGCCATGTGACCCAAAAGAATTAAGATAGTTCAAACAATAGTGACTTGCTGAGACTGCAAATGATGAACTAGGTGAATTAAGAGCTCCGCCCATGCACGTGGTAGATGAGCTGCTGTGCGAGGAGAAATGAGATTCGTTCCAATGAATTGCAAGCTCTGAGTAGGGATCATATGTGATTTTTTTTTAAATGTATCACAAAACCTAACCTTTCTAGTAGGTGAGTGGTGACATTTAGTGCTGCGTGGGACTGCTGAACTGATGAAGCTGCTATGAGCCAGTCGTCCAAGTATGGGAAGAGGAGTATTCCTTTTTGATGTAGATATGCCACTGGTGCCACAACACATTTGGTGAATACTCTGGGGGCCGAGGAAAGACCATATGGAAGTACTTTGTATTGGTAATGTTGATTGCTTATTACAAATCTGAGGTAATGCTGAGATGTTCGATGTATAGGGATGTGTAAATAGGCATCCTGGAGACCTAGCAATGTGAACCAATGATGTTGATGAAGATATGGAAGTATTGTAGCTAGAGTGGTCCTGTGAAATTTTTGCTTGCAAATGTACTTGTTGAGGGCTCTGAGGTCCAGAATTGCTCTGTGTCCTCCGTCCCTCTTTTTTATGAGGAAACGTCTGGAGTAAAACCTCTGTTCCTTTGTGACAGAGGGATGAATTGAATAGCTTGAACTTCATCAGTCTGGTGATTTCCTGTTGCAGTAGTGCCTTGTGATGTGGAATTCCTGAAACGCGTTGTGGTGGGCAGGGCGGTGGACGATGATGGGAATTTAAATGGTAACCACTGTGAAGAATTTAAGATTCAGGCATCTGATGTGATTGTTGTCCAAGCTGCATAAAATCTCTGGAGTCTGCCCCCTACTGGAAGAATGGGGGAGGAAGAAATGTCAAAAACTCGGTACAGACTTCATCTGAGTCTGAGACAGGGTCTTCTGTATTCTTCTTTCTTTTCCTGCCTGGTTAAAAAATTGTGAGCAAGGAAGCGCCTGCTTGCTTGGATACCCCTGTCTTAGTAACATAATAACATAGTAAATGATGACAGATAAAGACTGGAACGGTCCATCCAGTCTGCCCAACAAGATAAACTCATTTTACATGGTATGTAATACTTTATATGTATACCCAATATTCAATGTATACCTAATATTCAATGTGGTGGAACGAATGTATGGAAATTCTAGAAGATAACATTGAGGTTTGGTAGAAACGTCTTGCCATCATATCCATGCATCTCAAATCCTTAGGGGGAGGGTGGTTTGTAATATTTATTTATTTATTTATTGCATTTGTATCCCACATTTTCCCACCTATTTGCAGGCTCAGTGTGGCTTACAATACATAGTGAATGATGGAAGTACAGTGTGTTACAGTACGATTATGGGTTACATTGTGAGGAGTTATGGGAAGACAAAGTCAAGTCAAAATCGTTTGGGGCGTAGAAACCATGGAATGTTCTACTTTTACGCATTGTAGATTTAACTACAATAGAGGCATGAGGTAACTGAGATTTACCATGACCCAGTAAATCTTGTACCTTGTTAGGGTGCACAGAATAAGGTGTTTGCCAAATTTGTGTATGATGCTCTTGTAAGACTGGGAAAATAGGCAGTGCCACAATCTCTTTAGAAATTTTTAAATATTTAGTTACAATCCGCTTCTCTGATGGTTGAGAAGTCTGAGTCTACCTAAGGCTGTGAATCTTTTTCAGGAGAAGGCAGTAGACAAGTCTGGGGATTTGAGAAGTTTGTCTATCCAGT
Source organism: Microcaecilia unicolor (assembly GCF_901765095.1). Lineage (NCBI taxonomy): Eukaryota > Metazoa > Chordata > Amphibia > Gymnophiona > Siphonopidae > Microcaecilia > Microcaecilia unicolor. The sequence continues at coordinate 143,879,029 of NC_044041.1, read as the reverse complement.
AATTGGTGAGGAGATGAAGGTCTAATGTGAGGAGATGAATGTAGAGATTGTAAAACCGATGCACCCTGGTCAGGAGAAGGAGATAGAGACCATGTACGATGCTTATGAGTGTGATGTGAGTCAGCCTGAGAAGGTGGTACTGAAGCTTAAGGGAACGGAGATGCTTTGGAGACTGTCTTATGCTGAGAGGAAGTCTGCTGCTGTAGAAATTGAGAAAACAATGTAAGCAGATCCGCTGGGATTTGCACTTGTTTCTGGTGCTGCGTGGCATTGCCCGAAGGTGGCTGAGAGTGTGAGCCTGATCTAAATCTGGACACCGACGATGGCTCTGTGGAAACTGCAGAGGAATGCCAATGGTAAGATTTGCTGTGCCAGTGCCGCCGTTTTGGAGAGCGCCGACTGCTATAGGATGAAGAGTCCAATGAAGGAGATGAATCCGAAGAGGAGAGCAGACTTTTAGCGAACCAGGTAATACTTCCTCGATTCTGACAGCGTCATGGGCAGTGACATCATCAATGATGCTGGTTCCCCTGAATGCTCGTGCCACTGAAAAGGCAGAGTCCTGATCCCCAGGCTGTGAGGCAAGGGGGAGAGCAGGCAGTGGTGGAACCTGAGAGAGAGCAGGTTGAGCATCCTCCATGTGGGTAGTCAAGCTCTTGTCAGATGCTTTAGACTTGGAGAGTTGAATCTAGTTCGGGCAGAGCTGGGATGTTGGTAAATAGAGCAGGTTGACTTTATGCTTTGGTATTTACACTGCAGGCATTTTGAAAATGACAATAAGTCTAGAACCCAATTGGCTAGATTACTGCAGAATCATAGAGTGTCATCCTTAATACAAAAGACTAGAGAACTGGGTGGGCAATTTAGTTATTCAGAGCAGTTTTATGATTTTTATAAGACTCTATATACTGAGATGAGGTCTTGCACAGAGGAGGCTTTTAATACTTATATCTTGAACTCCTGATGGTTTCTGAGGAGGAAAAGGAGAGTCTCAATGCTCCTCTTCAGTTAGAAGTGGTGCAAGCGATTAAAAATTTGAAGATGGTGTACTACTATGGATTTACATCCTGTCTCACTGACACAGACTACTCAATAATTACCGTGGATTCTTTTGGATTCGTATTAGATAAATAAAACCTTTATTAGAGGTGCTAAATTCTACAATGATTAAGGTATAAACAATCATTACATCACTGGTCTCTACATCTAAGCAGGAGAAGAAGCAATAATACATCATCCAGGCTCTTAACATCAGCTGGGGGGGCCGTTACAGTGAAAGCCAGGAGCTTTTTAGACCAGGAACAGATCCTCTGCGCAATACGTACGTTACTCACAGATGAGCTCCCGATTTCACTGCAAGAAACTCCCATTTTTATTAGGCTCAGAACGCATGTTCAGAGCTGAGGAAAATTACAGAATGCTTCTCTGTTTAGGTAAACAAGCCATACTGTGGGAACGTGGTCACATGCTCTCCAAGTCCAGGTAGCCAAGCTGGGCCTGGAAAACAAGTGCAATCCTCCCCTTCACATACCAAATTAATTAGAGCTATGTCTTATTTTCTGTATTCCAACTTATTTTCACATAATCAAAGTTATACAATGATTTTTAAACAGAATTACTTCTAATCAACAATTCAGACCCCGAGTGCACTGGTCGGTCAAGACAGAGATGAAAAACAATCTTTAAAATTCACTTCCATTACATTCGATCCTTGATTTTCAACTCTGTCTGAATGACAGTCCATACATAAGTTATTACTCTACATCAGGTAAAACAACAACAACAACAACAAACAAGACAGATTATACAAATGGATAATATACTGAGCACTAATTTCAACAAACATACTAAAATTAATAGGAAGTCAAAATTCAGTATTACAAATCCTTAAACACTGCTTAGACTAAAATTAATAGGAATTATAATTCAAGAGCAAATGGTAATAATGCTGCCCCCTAATAACTAATCAAAATTCAGTATTACAAATCCTTACACACTTCTTAGTTACATTAAACTACACAATTTGCCCATAACAAAAGAGGTCAGTGCACAAGGCAGTATTTAAAATTATTAATCAGGTTGTGGAAGGAACCCACCGGTGAAATTCACCTCCATAAGTATTCAGAGTTAGTCATTTTGGGCCTTATTCCTTTGCATAAGGGCAAATAAATGTTACCAACTGTAGTGGCTCAATCAATAAACATTTGCTCATACAACTTGTTGTTTAAACTGTGTTTAACTGTTTATAACTTTTTTCGAAGGAAAAAGCCTCTGTATTCCCGTTATCAGTGCATATAAATGCCTGTTTACTGGGATAAAATCTTCATTGGCTCAAAAAACCTTCTATAATTTTTAATCAACACACTGAAACATTATGGCAACACTTATCTTTTAGTGTTGTCTTTGCCGTTGCAATTTAGCTTCACTTTAAATATGCCACTACAGTTGGTAAAATTTCATTTGTTTCAAAAACAGTGGTATTGTCCTAATTTGTTTAGCAAATAAATGTTACAACATGCAAGTAGTAAATTATGCTATATTAATTTCTACTTATAAACTATCTGATTATAATAAAAAAAAACCTGTATTAATTATTTGAATATCTGTAACAATTTAACCATTTGTAGAGCATATAAATCCAGCCCTGCTGCTCCTGGAGTGGCCCTGTAGGGCATCATAGCTCGTGTTGTAATTTCCCAATATCCTAATTGGTCATGTTTGCATAGGCGCCCGGTATCAGAGGCTTGGCCGAAGATCGGATCCTGCTGATGCCGCCTAGGGCTCGCCGCTCGTCCCAACTGCCCGCCCTCTTCTCTCCCCCAAGATGATGATCCCTTTCCTTTTTTTCTTTTAAATTCACCTCCAGTCTGGCAGCGCAGCGACAGCGTCAGTGAAAGTGCTCCCAGTAAAAGCGCTTCCCTTCGTTCAGTGTCCCGCCTTCTTCTGACGTCATGACATCAGAAGAAGGCGGGTCACTGAGCGAAGAGAAGCACTATCACTGACGCTGTGCTGCCAGACTCGGAGGTAAATTTGAAAGAAAAAAAAGTAAAGGGATCTTGGGGGGGGGGAGAAGAGGGTGGGCAGTTGGGGCAGGGGAGAGAGGGAGATGGATGGGATGGCAGGGCTCAGGGAAAGAGGGGAATTGCTGGATATGGGTGAATGGAGGGGGTAGGGGAGAGAGTAGCATGGATGGGAGGGCAGGGCAGGGCTCAAGGAGAGAGGGGAATTGCTGGATATGGGTGAATGGAGGGGGCAGGGGAGAGAGGAGCATGGATGGGAGGGCAGGGCTCAGGGATAGAGGGGAATTGCTGGATATGGGTGAATGGAGGGGGGCAGGGGAGAGGAGCATGGATAAACATGGATGGGAAGGCAGGGTAGGGCAGGGCTCAAGGAGAGAGGGGAATTGCTGGATATGGATGAATGGAGGGGGCAGGGGAGAGAGGAGCATGGATGGGAGGGCAGGGCCCAGGGAGAGAGGGGAATTGCTGGATATGGATGAATGGAGGGGGCAGGGGAGAGAGGAGCATGGATGGACATGGATGGGAGGACTGGGCCCAGGGAGAGAGGAGAAATTGCTGGACATAGAGGGGAGGGGAGGGAAGAGAGAGGAAGGAGATGAGATGTGGGAAAAGGAAAAGAGGAGAAAAACTGCACATGGATGGAGAAAATAGGCAGAAGCTGGATCCACTGGACAGAAAGGAAGAAGAAAGGCGGAAAGTAAGGAAATAAATGGAAAGGAAGCCCTGGAAACGGAGTTAAGAGGACAGATAGCAGCAGAATCGGATACTGGGCCAGCATGATCAGAAAAACAAAGTCATCAGACAACAAAGGTAGAAAAGATCATTTTATTTTCATTATAGTGTTTGGAATATGTCCACTTTGAGAATCAGGTGCTCAACATTAAACGTTTATATTTATTTACTTATTTATGGCATTTTATCCCACATTAAACATGAATTAGGGTGTTTTGTGGCTGTACATGAGAATTGTGATATTATGATCCCTTGTTTCATATTGTTGACGGTCTGCATTTTCCGTATGGGTCGTAAATTGGTGTATTAGGTTCTGCCCAGTGTAATATTTATGGTACAGTATGCTTCTGAGTGTGTCTTTGCACAAAGTTGTGTTTTGCAGTTGAGCGATTGTGGTTAGTATATGCTTTGAGCAACCACTTTATTCTTTGACATATGATACATATCTAATATCTACATTTAATAAAAGGTATTGTGACTTATTTTTTTTTTTTTTCTGTGTGTTATCGGACAATTATGGATTTAAGCTCCACCCCTGGCCCCACCCCTAACCCCACCCCCTTTAGCCTCCCCAAACAGTTGGGCCACCGACTGCCTATGCATGTTTGGTAGCCAAGACTTGTAGGTTAGGAGTAACCATTCACATTAGGGGTGTTTTTGCCTCCCCAATAGGCCGATTATTAAGTATCCTTAAGGCCTCTACCAAATTTATTTTCCAGTTCTTTAATGATCCCCCTATTTTACGTATTTGTTGTTTCAACAGACCATTCATTCGTTCAATTAAACCTGCTGCCTGTGGATCCAATATATATATTATTGTCTGAAGCGTATTGTTGTACCAATTAGCCTTCAAAAAAGGGAAGCATTATCAATTATCAGTTCTAAAGTTTTAATAGTGTTGCCTGCAGGATGTGCAATTACATATCTAGATTAATTAGCTACTAATGTGCACACATTTACATCCTTGCAAATTGGGTAAAGGTTCTATATAATCCATCTACCAAATTTGTTCAGGTAATTTTCCCCTTTTTAATTACCTATTAGACATGTGGGGAACAGATCGCCTAGTCTGGTATTAACAGACCAGACATTCAACAATAACAATTTTAATAACATCCATAATTAAACTAATACCACGATCTGTTGCCAACATGTAAGTGGCCTTTATTCCCAGGTGTTCACATTTTTGGTGCACCCATTTCGCCAAACCTGAGCAATTATCTGGCTCTTCCACAGTTTTCCACCTCGAGGGGTGTGATTTTACTTTTATTCATCAGCCACTGCGCTGTAGAGACGTTCTAGAGTATAAGCATCTACATAAAAAACAATAACATTAGTATTCTGTACATAATTCCAAATGTCTTGCCACAATTCTCTGCCCCACAAATCTTTGATATTAATTTTCCTGTTGTTTTTATACCAAATAGGTAGCCACATGGCTAATCCATTTGCCACAGACCATGAATCAGTATATATGTATGACATTTTATTTTTGTTACATTTGTACCCCGTGCTTTCCCACTAATGGCAGGCTCAATGCGGCTTACATGGGGCAATTGAGGGTTAAGTGACTTGCCCAGAGTCACAAGGAGCTGCCTGTGCCTGAAGTGGGAATCGAACTCAGTTCCTCAGTTCCCCAGGACCAAAGTCCACCACCCTAACCACTAGGCCACTCCCTAAATTCTCAGTTTTCAAAGCCATATAAGGAAGCATATAACTCTACATATATTCTTTCCTCCAGCATACTTAGCAAAACCATCTGTAAACCAAGCATGCTGCTGCTCTTCATTAATTAATTGATTATAGGCTTTTCCACACCTGACTGGGCTCTCCACCCATTCCAGGGGTTCTAGCCCAGTTTGTTCTGTTTCTGGGAGGGCTGCTACCAGGGCCGTGCTAACACGGTAAGCGGGGTAAGCACCGCAGGGGGGCGCCGACCTCTGGAGGGCGCCTACCGTTTCCTGAGGTCAGCTCACTTGCAAAATGTTTTACCTGAAGCTGTGATTCTCCTCTCTCCCCTGCCCTCCCCTCTTCGACCACAGTGCTCACTGAGGCAGGCAGGCTCTGCTGAAGTTGTTTGAAAGAATACAACCAAAGCTATTTATGTCTTTGGTGTGGGACGAACTCCTCATTCATGGTGAGCTTGAACAACGTTCAAATTAAAGAGAACAGCCAGGTTTGGAGGGAGATGTGCAAGTGAGACTGGGGAGAAATAAAAACTAAATAGTGTAATTGTTAAAATCTGTAAGTTGTTCAAAGTTTTTGGGTTTTTTTCTCTGAGCTTCTACACCGAGAGGAGGGCATGACTGCAATGATGTTTGAATAATTATCAGGTAACCCGATAGCTACAGCTAAAAGCCATTTCATTGGCTGATGGTTCCAACAGTAGTTTCATAGTAACATAGTAACATAGTAGATGACGGCAGAAAAAGACCTGCATGATCCATCCAGTCTGCCCAACAAGATAAACTCATATGTGTATACCTTACCTTGATTTGTACCTGCCTTTTTCAGGGCACAGACCGTACAAGTCTGCCCAGCAGTATTTCCCGCCTCCCAACCACCAGTCCCGCCTCCCATCACCGGCTCTGGCACGGACCGTATAAGTCTGCCCTCCACTATCCTCGCCTCCCAACCACCAACCTCTCTTCCCTCACCTGCTCCTCCACCCAATTTCGGCTAAGTTTCTGAGGATCCATTCCTACTGCACAGGATTCCTTTATGCATATCCCACGCATGTTTGAATTCCGTTACCGTTTTCATCTCCACCTCCTCCCGCGGGAGGGCATTCCAAGCATCCACCACCCTCTCCGTGAAAAAATACTTCCTGACATCTTTTTTTAGTCTGCCCCCCTTCAATCTCATTTCATGTCCTCTCGTTCTACCACCTTCCCATCTCCAGAAAAGATTTTTTTGCGGATTAATACCTTTCAAGTATTTGAACGTCTGTATCATATCACCCCTGTTCCTCCTTTCCTCCAGGGTATACATGTTCAGGTCAGCAAGTTTTTGTTCATACGTCTTGGAAGTTTAGCTGACATAGTGTAGAAGAGCTGGTAAGTGAAAAACTGATTGTTTTTTTTTGTGTGTGTTTGTTTTTATATAAAAGATTCTCCTTGGATAGGGAAGAGTCTGTGATATGTGAAAATATATTTTGCTTTAATTAAATTGCTAAACTTTAGAGTCAGAGACTTATCAATGATCAGAAAAATGAAAGTCACCAGACAACAAAGGTAGAGAAAAATCATTTTATTTTCATTTTAGTGTTTGGAATATGTCCACTTTGAGAATTTACATCTGCTATCTTATTTTGCAATGTATAGCAATTTGTTTCTAAGAATACTGCTGACAATTCCTGTCAGTGTGGCAAGTGGTGAGCGATCATTTTCATGGTTAAAAATCATAAAAAACTAGTAAAAAATGCCTGTTTCAAAAGGGAAGGAAACGGGCGCTAGCAAGGCCATCCCCCACCCTCCCTCCCTCGCTGTTCCAGACTCTGCCGTCCCTCCGTTTTCACCCCCCCTTTCCGCGACCCAGTTGACCCCCCTTCTCGGCGAAAACCATCCCCCGAGGCCGTCCAGTACCTGTGCTGACGGGGGACCCCAACCCCTGTCAGCCGAAGTCCTGTGCTGGCCTTCGAGGCGTTGCTTCTTCAATGATTTTGTGTCCAAGTTGCTCTGCGTGCATCTGACATCACTGCGTGCATCTCCCCTTTCTTTGGTATCAGCTGTCACTGACGTCAGTGCGTGCCTGCCTAGCAGACCACCTCCGAGGGAGGCATGGTCCCAGGCTTTTTAGACCAGGAACAGATCCTCTGCGCAGTACGTACGTTACTCACAGATGAGCTCCCGATTTCACTGCAAGAAACTCCCCTTTTTATTAGGCTCAGAACTCATGTTCAGAGCTGAGTAAAATTATTTATTTATTTATGAACATTTATACCCCACTTTTTTCCACATACATGCAGACTCAAAGTGGCTTACAATGTACTGAAGAATCAATTACAATAACAGTAGATAGGGTAAAAGGAACAAGGTAAGAAGAAAAAAGGGAAAGGGTGAGAGAGTCTAAAATGGACTGTGGAAATCCAGACGCTGAGATGGACCAGAGTGGAACGAACAGCTCTCGGCAAGGCAAACCAAAATTGTGAACAGCTGTAAGACCCAGTAGGCGCAGACGAAGTGCAGAAGCAGCAGCAGTATGCGGCCTGGAGAGTGGAAGAGATTCCCGGAGGCAAACAACAACAGCAGGAGGCCGATAATGCCGGCGGGGCCCGAGATGTCAATGGGCCCAGCAACAACACCGCACAGGAACAGGGACCACAGCCAGCAGGAATCAAAAGCAGCAGACCCCCGCAGCATTTGCGGCTCAAAAGGAAGCAAGACCCACACAAGGTGCAGCCATTCCCAGAAAGTCTCCCCAACGGGAAGCAGGCCTCAATGCCCAGCAGCCGGCAACAAGCAGCGCAGAAGGCAATTACAGAATGCTTCTCTGTTTAGGTAAACAAGCCATACTGTGGGAACATGGTCACATGCTCTCCAAGTCCAGGTGGCCAAGCTGGGCCTGGAAAACAGGTGCCATCCTCCCCTTCACATACCAAATTAATTAGAGCTATGTCTTATTTTCTGCATTCCAACTTATTTTCACATAATCAAAGTTATGCAATGATTTTTAAACAGAATTACTTCTAATCAACAATACCCCGAGTGCACTGGTCGGTCAAGACAGAGATGAAAAACAATCTTTAAAATTCACTTCCATTACAGATGGGAAAGGGTCCCGGGTTGGATGGTCTCGGTGCTAAATTATATAAGACTTTTAGAGGAGGCCTTCTGACACGGGTGGGTAATAGTCTAGTATGTGGGGGGTGGGGGGGGGGGCTCTTCTGCCCAGAATGCGTGAGGCGGGTATAACAGTTCTTTTGAAGCCATGGAAAGATCCGGCTTGTTGTGGATCTTATCGGCCAATATCTTTGCTAAATATAGATGTTAAGCTTTTGGCGAAAGGCGTTGGTGGTCCACTTGGCCAGAGTACTGCCGCAATTGATACACCAGGATCAGGTGGGCTTAGTCCCTCAGAGGCAGGTTGGGGATAATGTTTGCCGAACGCTAAATATAATCTGGGAGGCTCGGCAGACCTGGTCGAAATTGGTACTTTTTTCTTTGGATGCAGAGAAAGTGTTTGATCGGGTCCACTGGGCCTTCTTATGGCAGGTTTTGGAGAGGATGGGTTTGGGGGATACTTTTTGTACATGGATACAGAGTTTTTATTTTAAGCCTAGGGCTTGGGTACAGGTGAACAGGGGTTACTCAGAGCTGTTTGATATCGCACATGGAACCAGGCAGGGATGTCCGCTATTCCCTTTATTATTCGCACTTTCTATTGAGCCCTTGGCACAGACATATGGGGTTTCCAGCTAGGTGCAAAACTGCTACATAAATTGGCGTTATTCGTTGATGATATTTTACTTTATGTAAGCAGCCCACATCTATCATTACCAGTGATATTGCAGGAACTCTGTGGGGATAGGGCAGGTTTTAAAGTAAACTTAGACAAAACGGAGATTTTGGGGGTTACGTTGGAGGACAGAGAAATAGCTCTTTTGCAAGGGAAATTTCCTTTTAAGTGGTCTAAATCACATATACGATATTTGGGAATCCAGGTCCCTAGTGATCTTTCACAGCTGTACTCCCTTATGACCTTCGAATGATTCGAGAAGATTTGACTAGATGGGATTCTAAGTGGTTATCTTGGTGGGGGCGGATTGCAGCTCTAAAAATGAATGCACTCCCTCGTTTGCTCTTTTTGTTCCAAACTTTGCCTTTGGCAGTGCCGAAGGGGACACTACAGGCATTGCAGAGTGATTTTTCTCATTTTGTATGGGGGAGGAGTTCACCTAGGTTGACGAGAAGGGTATTATGGCAAGTACAGGACTGGGGTGGTAGAGCAGTTCCCAGTATTTTATGATACTATTGGATGGGTCAACTTAGGCAATTGTGGGAATGGGAGGGGTCTCCTTGCAAGAGTGGAGTGGTGCTTGAACAGGATATCTTTTCTGTTATGCCTTTAACTGGGCTGCTATGGTTGTCCCGAGTTCCTTTGGAATATAGGTGAAAGATCCTCAATCCCTTTGTAAAGCACCTGCTGGAGGTATGCAATAGGGTAAATAGGAATCTAGGGATTGTAAATAGGAGTTCATCTCTGGCTCTGTTTAGATATGAACCAGGATTCTAGACAGGGTGAGATAACAGGGTGTTTTCTAGGTGGGAAGAGAAGGGTTTAAAATACTTTTGTCAGTTGTTAGATGTAGGATAGCTTGTTCCTTTCCCAGATTTGAAAGATATTTATGAGTTAGCAGATGGTCAAGCCAAACATTATATGCAGGGTTAGGGGTGGCTCCAGGCAGATCCCAACGAGACGGAACATTTTGAAAACCTATGGCGAGGTATGGCCAAGTGTCTGTGACCACTTTACTTGTTTTACAGATTTTTTCGGGGATGGTCCTTTAAAAGGTTTGGGTTTATAGATCAATGGGATCGCGATTTAGGCTGGGAACTTTCTCAGAGTGATTGGAAGCGAGTGTTTAGAGAAGTACAAAAGTCATCTATTTGTGTTTTGATTAAGGAAAATGCATATAAGGTAATCACTTGCTGGTATTATACCCTTGTGAAGTTAAAAGCTATGTTTACCAATACTGTGACGGACATTTGTTGACAATGTATGCCAGATAAAGGTACATTTTATCACATTTGGTGGGAATGTGAACTTATACAACAATATCGGTTTCGAGTGGTGCAGGGACTAACCTGAATTTTGGGTACAAGTTTTCCATTCACAGCCTGAACTTGTCTCCTAGGACTGAACAATGCAGTGGTCTATCACTGGCAGGTTAAACTTAAAAGACTCTGGCAGCAGCTAAATGTGTTATTGCAGTGTTTTGGAAACAAACACTGGGCCCACTGAACTAGATTGGCTGATAAAAGTGGCTTATCTTAGAGTACATAAGTACACAAGATAAAAAACAACAAAGCAGTGGAATCAAATGCATTTATTGGAACAATACCCGATGTGGCCAGGTTTCGCCCTCAGGCTGCGTCAGGGGTACAAACTATAAAAACAAAACACAAGTATAAAAACATGTATAACCATACATATTAACAATGTCATAAGCATGATTCAACTAATAAAAGGCAATTATTTAAAAAAAAGATTCAACATATATAAAACAATCCTTTAAAAGTTCTAAAAAACATGTATAGACATACATGATATCATCTGTAAAACAAATATAATTATCATTAAAATCATTAAAATCATACATCACATACAATTTTATCAGAACATCTATAATTACTCATATCACATTTATAACTCTCAATAAAAAAATGTTAAGATCATATCATTAGAATCAAAACAATTCAATGAAGAGGGGAAGAAATTTCTTTATACATACCTATCAAAAGTGTATATAAATATATCATATACACTAGTAGTTCCAAAAATCTAGTTCTACACAGATACAAAAACAAAAAATAAAAGTATCATCAGACAAGATGCATATCTAAATGTACACAAAACTTTTAAAAGACTCTAGACATTCTAGTTTCTCCACTGATATTCTTAACACAAAACAAAAAAAACGCCTTAGAAATAAATAACCAGTCCACATTACTGTTAGAGGAAGGAAACTGAATAAAATACTTCTCACAAAAATATAACAACACTCAATCTTAAAACCAACATCTAGTACGTCTCCATCAGATCACAGCTAGACTCCCTACATATTCCAAAGATGTGCAAGATGAACAGAAATAAAGCAAACACTTACCCACTTATCTGCTACTTCCAACTAAACTGATATGCATTAGCATTACTAGCTTCTGTGAGATCCATGACTCATATAGCATCATCATAAGGTTAAAGGTCATCTCTAAGCACATTTCAAGTATCTTAAAGGGCCAGATAGATATTTTACATTTGAGAGCCAGATTTTAAAATAAACAGTGCTTAATTGTGCTTTGTTGGTTTTTTATCTACTGTTTTGTAAGCAGTTGTGTGCCTTTTTGTTTTTTTTTTGTTTTGTACCTGTGAGGCAAGATGTCCCATTCACCTTGGCATAACATCTTAAGTTTTACTGATGCCCATTTACAAGATCTTTTGCCTAAGGAACCTTTCTTTGAGAGAAGTACTACTGAGTCTGACCAGATGAATCATTGGGCAGAAGCTATAAAATTAAATAAGAGACTAGTACGTACTGAACTACACTCTTTGACTCTATTGGAATATTGTCGGAATAAGATGATTCCCAGAGGACTAAGAATGAACAAAGAACCAAAAATGTACACTGAGGATGCAGATTTCCTAATGAAATGGGAAGCAATCCTTAACAAATGTTCTCTGGATTTGATGATCCTTATCATCCAAACCGCTAACAAAAAGACTGAAAAAATTAAAGAAGCTCTTGATAATGAATTGGTTTATTTAAAGGAGAATGATAGATGTTTTAAGGACATTTTTTAAGATTTTAAATTACAGTTAGATAGTTTTAAGAAAGATGTGAAGAGTGTAAAGTTTGATAAATATAAAAGAGATGAATGGAAAAAGGAAAAATTCTACTCACCCCAATACCCAAAGACACAAAGAAAAACGCAAACGAAATAGCTAACTACAGACCAGTAGCATCTATACCACTAATAACCAAAATAACCGAAGGGATGGTAACCAAACAACTCACAAACTATCTCAACAAGTTCTCCATACTGCATGATGCCCAATCAGGATTCCAGTCAAATCACAGCACAGAAACAGTATTAATTACCTTAATTACCAAATTTAAACAAATGATTACAACCGGCACCAATATACTCGTCTTACAATTTGACATGTCAAGTGCCTTTGATATGGTTGACCACGGGATCCTACTACACATTCTTGAATACTTTGGCATCGGAGGCAATGTCCTAAACTGGTTGAAGGGGTTCTTAACCTTACGCTCATATCAGGTCACATCAAATTCAACTACGTCTGCTGCATGGACACCTGAGTGTGGAGTACCGCAGGGATCCCTTCTTTCGCCAACTATCTTCAACCTAATGATGATCCCCTTGGCAAAACTTCTATCAAACCATAACCTTAACCCATACATATATGCCGATGATGTAACGATATATATTCCTTTCAAACAAGACATTAATTAAATCTCCAACGAAATCAACCAAAGTCTACACATCATGAACACCTGGGCAGATGCATTCCGATTGAAACTGAACGCAGAAAAAACTCAATGCCTCATACTTACCTCTCAATACAACACAAATAAATTCACCGCTATTAACACACCTAAACTAAATCGGCCAATCTCAGAAACCTTAAAAATCCTTGGAGTCACTATTGACCGCCACCTAACACTTGAGACTCACGCGAACAACAGAACCAAAAGGATGTTCTACTCCATGTGGAAACTGAAAAGAATAAGACCGTTCTTTCCAAGATCTGTCTTTCGCGGCCTAGTGCAATCACTCGTACTCAGTCACCTGGACTACTGCAACTTACTATACGCAGGCTGCAAAGAACAAATACTGAGGAAACTTCAAACAGCCCAGAATACAGTAGCCAGACTCATCTTCGGAAAACCAAAGTACGAAAGTGCAAAACCCTTACGTGAGAAACTACACTGGCTCCCACTCAAGGAACGCATCACTTTCAAAGTATGCACTCTAGTCCACAAAATCATTCACAGTGAAGCCCCTGCATACATGTCTGATTTAATAGACCTGCCACCCAGAAACGCTAAAAGATCATCCCGAACTTTCCTCAATCTCCACTTCCCTAAGTGCAAAGGCATAAAATACAAAGTACTGCACGCATCAACCTTCTCTTATATGAGCACGCAATTCTGGAATACACTACCACGCAACCTGAAAACGATCTACGAACTAACCGACTTCCGCAAACTATTGAAGACTCATCTCTTTGAGAAAATCTATTGCAAGGATCAAAACACATGAAGTCCAAACACACTAATAGAAATGCATCAATACACTCTCCTCTGAGTTCTATTCCCCCGTATTTTCATCACACTCAATACTCTACCCACAGATAAAATTGTTTTACCCTAATGTTCTCTTGCTATTGTTTTATCGCCCTATCAATTCCCTATTGTCACATTCCATTGTTCTATTCCCAAATAATATTTTGACTTTGACTCTGTCTTCCCATAACTGTTCACCATAAGGGGCATAATCGAATGGAAACGTCTATCTCCATTGGTGTTTATCTCCGAGAACGGGTCCGTGAAGGGGTGGACCGAACCGTATTTTTGAAAAACATGGACATTTATCTTTTTTTGAGCTGGGCGTTTTTGTTTTTCAGCGATAATGGAAACTGAAAGCGCCCAGCTCAAAAATGAATAACTCCAAGACATTTATTCATGGGAGGGGCCAGGATTCGTAGTGCACTGGTCCCCCTCACATGCCAGGACACCAACCGGGCACCCTAGGGGGCACTTTTACAAAAAAAAAAAAAGGTAAAACAGCTCCCAGGTGCATAGCACCCTTCCCTTGGGTGTTGAGCCCCCCAAATCTCCCTCAAAACCCACTGCCCACAAGTCTACACCATTACTATAGCCCTAAGGGGTGAAGGGGGCACCTACATGTGGGTACAGTGGGTTTGGGGGGCGGTTTGGAGGGCTCCCATTTACCAGCACAAGTGTAACAGGTGGGGGGGGATGGGCCTGGGTCCACCTGCCTGAAGTCCACTGCACACCCTAATAACTGCTCCAGTGACCTGCATACTGCTGCCAGGGAGGTGGGTATGACATTTGAGGGTGAAAATAAAAAGTTGTGAAACGGCATATTTTGTGGTGGGAGGGGGTTTGTGACCACTGGGGGAGTCAGGGGAGGTCATCCCCGAGTCCCTCCAGTGGTCATCTGGTCATTTAGGGCACTTTTTGGGGCCATATTCGTGGAAAAACAGGGTCCAGGAAAAGTGCCCTAAATTCTCGCTAAAAACGCATATTTTTTTCCATTATCGGTGAAAGGCGCCCATCTCTGATCGCCCGATAACCACGCCCCAGTTCCGCCTTCACCACGCCTTCGACACGCCCCCATCAACTTTGTCCGCATCCGCGACGGAGTGCAGTTGAAAACGTCCAAATTCGGCTTTCGATTATACCGCTTTATTCGTTTTTGTGAGATAAATGTCTATCTCTCGGTTTGGGTCACAATATAGGCGTTTTTCTATTTCGATTATAAGCAGGAATGTAACCTATAATCGTTCTGCAACAAATTGTATTTAAATTATTCACAATGTATTGTAAGCCACACTGAGCCCGCAAATAGGTGGGAAAATGTGGGATACAAATGCAATTTAAATAAATAACAATAAAAAATTAGACTACAGATATGGGAAGATTTATCCCTGGCATCAGAGTAATCATAAACAGAGATATTATGACAATAGAAGTAAAAATTTTATTCCTGATAGAATGAGGGATGTTGTTGAACATAAGAGCCCCACTGCTGAATGAAGATCTATACGGATAAGGAGCGACAATGAGGAGGTTTTCGATCCATCAGCGCCTCTATTAACTACACCCCCGAGAACAAACCTATCTGAGCAGGTTTTTCAGTTGGGAAAGATTTGGAAGAAAGGCTCAATTACAGATATACCTACAGTAAGGAAAGACCAGGGGGCTCAGCTACCTTATTACATTGGGAGTTGAAGAGGGAGGGGAGGAAGGAGAGGAAGGGGGAACTCTATGACCGGACAAGTAACGAGCAGACAGTTCAACAACTGGCCCCAGATGTATTCACACATGAGGCCCATAGAAGACTATTGGAAATGAAAAACAAACCTAAACCAATAGTTACAGTGAATAATGATACGCATATGATAGGGTTGTCTAAATGGGAGACTAGTAATGTTATTAATTTATCTAAAAGGAATTTGAGTCAATATGAACAGGCAGTTTTAGATAGGGGTCTATCTTTTGTACCAACACCATGCTATATTGCCCTGAACACTAGAATTGATCTTTTTAAACTAACTAGGAAGTTACGCATTATGGACTTCTTTTCTAAAAATGAAAGCTGTGTTATGGAAAAATCAATAGTCAGATGAAATAGTGTATAGGTCCCCCCGGTCCAAATAAATCCGATGATACAAGCCTTTGAGAGAATGGTACTTAAAGATCTAGATCTTTTGGAGAAAAATAAGAAGAATCCATTTTTCAATCTAATAAAAGAAGAAAGAAAAGCCATTGACACTCTGAGGTATGATAATAGTATTGTGATAAAACAAGCGGACAAAGGGGGAGCAGTAGTGGTGATGGATAAAGAGAAATATATAGATGAAATCAGGAGACAGTTGAAGGATAAGAGTTTCTATCTACCACTACTTAGGGATCCCACTACTGACTTGAAAGTAAAAATTGACTCTCTTATTACATTAGGAGAACAAGCTGGTTATTTAACTAAAAAGGAAAGAGATTTTTTAATAGTTGATCACCCACGTACTCCTGTTTTGTATATATTGCCTAAAATACATAAATCTCTTATAGATCCACCAGGGAGACCAATTGTGTCAGGCATTGGCTCTCTTTTAGAACCACTGTCTGTATTCACGGATTAATTTCTTAGACCCCTCATTCCCTCTATTCCATCTTATGTGAGGGACTCGACGCACATTATTAATATTTTAGACGAATTGGGTCCTGTTCATAATAATATTATTTTAGTGACATTTGACGTCGAGTCTCTGTACACAAGTATCCCGCAAGATGAAGCATTGGCAGTAATTCAAGAAGCATTGATTGAGAGGAAATCATATAGAAGAATACCCACAGAATTCATCATGCAAATAATTACTATAGCTTTAAAAGAAAAATTTTTCAAATATGTCTACCTTGGCAGTAATAGAAAATCAAAGGTGGGGTGGATAAGACAAGACTAGTTTCCTGGAACGTGTGTGGTATTACATCTCCCATCAAGAGAACTAAAATATTATCAGCTCTCAAACGGCACGGGGTAGGTATAGCCTGCTTACAGGAGACTAGACTCTCCAAGGAAGAGAGCGAAAAATTGATGGGGAGGGAAGATTTGTGGGCATACAGCTAAACCTTCAAGGAAAAGAGATGCTTCTGATCTCTGCATATGGCCCCAACACATCGGCTAAACGTTTTTATGCTCAATTACTAACACAGTGCCTCACGCATGCGGCCCTTCCCACGGTGATTGCCGGGGATATGAATCAAGTGCTAGACCCCCTCCTAGACAGGACGCGACAACCAAGCGCTGGAGTCTCACCAGACACATCACTCTTAGATTCGTTCTGTCAGAAAGTGGGCCTGCTAGATCCATGGAGGATATTACATGGCGAGGAGAAAGACTACACTCACACCTCTCGTGCACATCGAACCCAGTCCCGCTTGGACTACATACTAACCTCCCCAGACATAGTTCAGAAAGTAACAGAGGCGGTCATAGGCCCCGAAGAAATTTCTGATCATGCCTTGATATGGGTTGATCTGGAGGGAGAGGCATGCTTTCGGCAGTCCCCGGGGTGGAGATTCCCGGCATACTTGCACTCGTCAAAAGAATTCGCAGATCATTTACATCGGAACTGGGAAGAATTTCACACACATAATCAGGCACACGTAGAAGACCCTATACTGTATTGGTCTACAGCCAAGGCAGTCCTGCGGGGACAGGTTATAGCGTATGTGAGCAAACGAAATAAGCGTATGGCCCAAGGTATAGTGGCGCTGGAGAAGCAGCTCAGAGAAATAAGACAGCAGTACACCAGACACCCTACGCAACACACCTATGAGCTCCTCACATCCACAAGGGTGGCATTAAATAGCCTACTCCAGGAACGAACAGCGCGCTCTATGTTGTTTAGGAAATACAGACTGTTCAAATATGGAGATAAGGCAGGGGGGATGCTTGCGAGGTTAGTCAAAGGTACGCGAAAGCCCCACTACATCGCAGCGGTGCGCGGACAAATGGGAGAGATCACCACTAAACCAGACGAGATAGCGCAAATCTTTCAGCAACATTTTGCCACACTATATAAGGGGGAGAAAGAGACGGGAGACATTCAGGAGGCCATCCGAACATACCTAGGCAAAGCAAACATGGGGGGAATATCTCCAGAACACCTCGACCACCTTAATAAACCGATTGGGGCAAAGGAGCTCCAGAAGGCTATAGGTGCACTGAAAACGCACTCTGCGCCAGGGCCCGATGGGCTATCTAGTGAATTCTATAAGATGCTTAAACAGAAAATTTTGGGACCCCTAACAGAATATCTGAATGAAGTGGTAGACAATGGTCGATTCCCTTTGCACGCTAATACGGCCCTGATAAGCTTAATTCCAAAAAAAGGGAGAGATTTACTACAACCCAGCTCCTACAGACCAATCTCCCTGATCAATGTGGAAGCCAAACTATTGTCTAGGATATTAGCAGATAGACTGGCACCACTTCTGCCACAGTTGGTGAAGGAGGATCAGGCGGGATTCGTCAGGGGACGCCAATCAGTCCTTAATGTGCGTAAATTCATATTAGCCACATTGGTAGCTCCTAACACGGAATCTCAAAAATTGGCGGTGAGCCTTGACGCAGAACGGGCATTCGACCGGGTACTATGGCCCTTTCTGTTCGAAACACTACGGTGGGTGGGCATCACGGGATGGCTACTGCAGGCTGTCATCACATTATACACCGAACCCTGGGCTATGTTATTAGTTAATGGGATACGAACAGAGGGATTTGACATTGGGAAAGGAACACGCCAGGGTTGCCCACTGTCCCCGCTGCTCTTCCTGCTGTCCCTGGAACCCTTGTTGAATAAGATCCGATCGCATGAAGGCATACAGGGGGTCAGAGTTGGACAGCACGAGATAAAGGTACTAGCATACGCTGATGACCTGCTGTTGTTGCTGAGTACTCCCCAAACATCGTTAGAACACCTCCTAGACACGGTGCACAGTTATGGTAGGCTCTCGGGCTTTCAGCTGAACCTGACAAAATCATTGGCACTGCCCCTGGATCAGGGGTTGCGACACGAATGGGGAGACTCATTCCCTCTGCAATGGGCAGAAGATCAGATTAAGTATCTGGGGGTAGTAGTTCCTTCTGACCTGGGGCTCCTATATGATAAAAATGTACTCCCAGTCTTACAAGAGACCAGACGCCTGTTACAGTCATGGAATACATGCCCACTATCCCTATCAGGACGCATAGGATTAGTCAACATGATGATAGCCCCTAAATGGCTATACCTTTTTCAGATGCTACCACTATATTTAAGACAAAGAGAGGAAAAGGTCCTTAATAAATTGATTCAGGCATTTTTGTGGAGAGGGCGGAAGCCTCGGCTCCCCTTGAGTGTCATTCAGAAGCCGAGACAACATGGGGGGATGGGCCTACTCAATATAAGATACCTGACCATAGCATGCTCGATGAGACACATTAGAGATTGGCTAACAGGACATGGGGAGTTTTCAAACACACAACTAGAACAGGCCCTTTCACCCACAGTACATTTGGGATGGTGGCTGCACGCGTCAGGCAGAAGAGTCAAACTCAACTTAGGACATAATCCCTTCGTTCTGTCAGCAAGGGCAACGTGGAAGTGGCTGTGCAAAAGACATCGGTTTAGATGGACCGCAACGCCCTTCTTGCCACTGTTTAATAACCCAGATTTTCCAGAAGGCACAACTTCAGTGATGTTTGTTAGATGGCGGAAGAAAGGAATTCAGTATTTGTACCAACTGCTGACAGATGAAGGTAAAGTGCGGCCCTTTCGGGAATTACAAACAGAATTTAACTTGCCAGGGACAGATCAGTTTGCGCATCTGCAGATACAACATTACCTAACCGAGCTGGGCTGGACCAACTTGAGCGAGGATGTACAGGACATTTTAAACACAGCACTAACATTGGGGGCTCAAAACAAAGTGCCCCTGCGATTTCATCATAGGTATCTCCAGGACTCCACGGAGGATATTGATTACAGAGGCAGAGCACAAAAATGGGCGATTGACCTGAGGGCGGACGTCTCGGAGGAGGTATTGCAGAACTTTTTAAACTTGGCATTGCGCACCTCTGTATACTCTAGACACTGGGAGATACAATACAAATTTGCATTACGACTTCACATCCCACCAGCTAGGGCATTCAAGGCAGGATATGGTGGCACAGGCGCATGCCCTCATTGTGCCCAGGCGCTAGCAGGACTGGGGCATATGTTCTGGTCTTGCCCTCAGGTAGTGCGATTTTGGTCCCAGATTTTAACGGCCATCAAACAATACTGGAGATGCAATATAATACAGAGACAGCCATTACTGCTTTTTGGAAAACACTGTCCCTCCAGGACTCAACTCCTTCCTGCACAGGGCGGTACTGATCGGCAAGAAGATAATCCTGCTAAACTGGAGAGAGAACGAGGGCCCTACGTTCGGGGCTTGGAGGGCAAATATGATTGAACTGTTAAAGCTAGAACGTTGTGGAATTACAGATATCTCCTCTGTGGAGGGTAGAAAGCTGGAAACCACCTGGGCGAAATTTTGGGATACCCTACAACCAGCTGCAAAAAGCAAAATTTTAAATTGAGAGACTGTGTGGGTAGATGAGAGACCTTGAATACCTGTAGACTGATAGTAGACTATTGTAGAGGGGGGGGGGGGAGGGAGAGGGAGTTGGGGGGAGTTAAGGGGGGAGGGGAGGATGGGAAGGGATAGAGGATACCGATAGGCAGACATGTTGTAGTGCATCGTTGTAATAGTGTTGCTTTAGGTGTTAATCTTTCAAAGATCATTGCATACCTGTACACTGTGTTTTTTTTTTTGAAATTGCTACAATAAAAATGATTGAAACATAAAAGAAAAATTTTCAAATTTGAAGGGTGTTACTAGCAACAGGTGAAAGGGACAGCCATGGGGGCAACGGTAGCCCCATCGTTGGCAAACTTATTTATGGGTAATTTTGAAAGGAAATATATAGACTAGTCCCTTGAGAAAATACATTTTAACATGGAGGAGATTCATAGATGACATACTGATGTTATGGGAAGGTAGCGAAGTACAGCTGAGAGAGTTTCACGAATGGTTGAATACACATGATAATAATTTGAAATTTCAAATGTATTTTAATAGAAAAGAAATACCATATCTGGATATAAAAATACAATTTGAACATGGTAATTTTAAAACTACAATATACCGTAAATCAACAGACAGGAATAAACTTTTGAAATATGATAGTTGTCATAGCCAACCGTTGAAACGTAACCTCCCATATAGTCAGTTTTTAAGAGTTAAAAAATTATGTTCAGATACTAATGATTTTCAGAAACAGATGCATGTAATGGCTGATAGATTTAAACAGAGGGGATATCCACATAGATATATAGAGGAAGGGATGCTAAAAACAAAAGAACATCAAAGAGGTAACCTCCTCCATGGAAATAATAATATTCCTGATAAGAATACAGATAAAATTGTGTGTACCCTTTATTTTGATCATGTGTCACGTGATATTATTAAAATACTTAGAAAACATTGGACACTTGTTCAGAATATACCGTGCTTTTCTGAGAAACAACTGATGATAGCATTTAAGAGAAATAGAAATTTAAAAGATTTCTTAGCACCATCAGCATTACCAGTACCTGTAAGGAATGATCCAGTATGGGGGCATTTCCCATGCTTGAATTGTTTTTGTACAGTAAATCTGCAAGCAAAATTTTTTGAAAATCCAAAGACAGGAGAAAAATTTGAAGTAAAACAATATTCGAATTGTAAAACATCTCAGGTTGTCTATGCAATTATTTGCCCTTGCCCCTTGTGGACTTGTATATATTGGTAAAACAGTACGTATATTCAACAAACGTATTGCAGAACATAAGAGTGCCATAAAAAACAAGATGTTTGAAAAACCACTGGTAGAACATATGCATGATTTTATGCACTCCTTTGAAGAATTGAGATTTCTTGTATTATTGAGAATCAAAACACATTGGAGAGGTGGAGACGTCAACAAATTGTTGTTAAAGGCAGAACAGAGGCTTATTTTTAAATTTAATACAGTGAAACCATATGGGTTAAATCAAGAGAGTGACTACTCGGTTTTTCTATGACAATGCCATTTGTTTAGATAAGCTTTTATCAATTTAGATCATCAGTTTTGTAATTTTTATGAACATTTTACAATTAAGCAATGTTTATTTTAAAATCTGGCTCTCAAATGTAAAATATCTATCTGGCCCTTTAAGATACTTGCAATGTGCTAAGAGATGACCTTTAACCTCATGATGATGCTATATGAGTCATGGGTCTCATAGAAGCTAGTAATGCTAATGCATATCAGTTTAGTTGGAAGTAGCAGATAAGTGGGTAAGTGTTTGCTTTATTTCTGTTCATCTTGCACATCTTTGGAATATGTAGGGAGTCTAGCTGTGATCTGATGGAGACCTACTTGATGTTGTTTTTAAGATTGAGTGCTTGCAGTGCTTTCTCTGTTGTTATATTTTTGTGAGAAGTCTTTTATTCAGTGAACTGTTTCCTGCCTCTAGCAGTAATGTGGACAGGTTATTTATTCCTAGAGTTTTCAGTTTTGAAAGCATTGTGTTTATACCCATTTGTTTAGATAAGCTTTTATTAATTGAGATCATCAGTTTTGTAACTTTTATGAACATTTCACAATTAAGCACTGTTTATTTTAAAATCTGGCTCTCAAATGTAAAATATCTATCTGGCCCTTTAAGATACTTGAAATGTGCTTAGAGATGACCTTTAACTTTATGATGATGCTATATGAGTCATGGGTCTCACAGAAGCTAGTAATGCTAATGCATATCAGTTTAGTTGGAAGTAGCAGATAAGTGGGTAAGTGTTTGCTTTATTTCTGTTCATCTTGCACATCTTTGGAATATGTAGGGAGTCTAGCTGTGATCTGATGGAGACGTACTAGATGTTGGTTTTAAGATTGAGTGTTGTTATATTTTTGTGAGAAGTCTTTTATTCAGTGAACTGTTTCCTGCCTCTAACAGTAATGTGGACTGGTTATTTATTTCTAAGGCGTTTTTTTTGTTTTGTGTTAAGAATATCAGTGGAGAAACTAGAATGTCTAGAGTCTTTTAAAAGTTTTGTGTACATTTAGATATGCATCTTGTCTGATGATACTTTTATTTTTTGTTTTTGTATCTGTGTAGAACTAGATTTGTGGAACTACTAGTGTATATGATATATTTATATACACTTGATAGGTATGTATAAAGAAATTTATTCCCCTCTTCATTGAATTGTTTTGATTCTAATTATATGATCTTAACATTTTTTTATTGAGAGTTATAAATGTGATATGAGTAATTGTAGATGTTCTGATAAAATGTTATGTGATGTATGATTTTAATGATAATTATAAATATTTATTTGTTTTACAGATGATATGTATGTCTATACATGTTTTTTAGAACTTTTAAAGGATTGTTTTATATATGTTGAATCTTTTTTTAAATAATTGCCTTTTATTAGTTGAATCATGCTTATGACATTGTTAATAGGTATGGTTATACATGTTTTTATACTTGTGTTTTGTTTTTATAGTTTGTACCCCTGACGCAGCCTGAGGGCGAAACGTGGCCACGTCGGGTATTTGATTCCACTGCTTTGTTGTTTTTTATCTACTGTTTTGTAAGCAGTTGTGTGCCTTTTTGTTTTTTCTTTGTTTCATAAGTACATAAGTAATGCCACACTGGGAAAAGACCAAGGGTCCATCGAGCCCAGCATCCTGTCCACGACAGCGGCCAAACCAGGCCAAGGGCACCTGGCAAGCTTCCCAAACGTACATGTTAGTTCCGGAATTGTGGATTTTTCCCAAGTCCATTTAGTAGCGGTTTATGGACTTGTTCTTTAGGAAACCGTCTAACCCCCTTTTAAACTCTGCCAAGCTAACCACCTTCACCACGTTCTCCAGCAACAAATTCCAGAGTTTAATTATGCGTTGGGTGAAGAAAGATTTTCTCTGATTTGTTTTAAATTTACTACACTGTAGTTTCATCGCATGCCCCCTAGTCCTAGTATTTTTGGAACAGATGCTTCACATCCACCTGTTCCACTCCACTCATTATTTTATATACCTCTATCATGTCTCCCCTCTGCCGTCTGTTCTCCAAGCTGAAAAGCCTAGCCTCCTTAGTCTTTCTTCATAGGGAAATCGTCCCATCCCTGCTATCATTTTAGTCGCCCTTTGCTGCACCTTTTCCAATTCCATTATATCTTTCTTGAGATGCGGCGACCAGAATTGAACACAATACGCAAGGCGCGGTCACACCATGGAGCGATATAACCGCATTATAACATCCTCACACCTGTTTTCCATACCTTTCCTAATAATACCCAACATTCTATTCGCTTTCCTAGCCGCAGCAGCACACTGAGCAGAAGGTTTCAGTGTATTATCGACGACGACACCCAGATCCCTTTCTTGGTCCGTAACTCCTAACGTGGAACCTTGCACGACGAAGCTATAATTCGGGTTATTTTTTCCCAAATGCATCACCTTGCACTTGCTCACATTAAACATCATCTGCCATTTAGCCGCCCAGTCTCCCAGTCTCGTAAGGTCCTTCTGTAATTTTTCACAATCCTGTCGCGAGTTAACGACTTTGAATAACTTTGTGTCATCAGCAAATTTAATTACCTCACTAGTTACTCCGATCTCTAAATCATTTATAAATATATTAAAAAGCAGCGGTCCTAGCACAGACCCCTGAGGAACCCCACTAACTACCCTTCTCCATTGTGAATACTGCCCATTTAAGCCCACTCTGTTTCCTATCCTTCAACCAGTTTTTAATCCACAATAGGACTTTTCCTCCTATTCCATGACCCTCCAATTTCCTCTGGAGTCTTTCATGAAGTACCTTGTCAAACGCCTTTTGAAAATCCAGATACACAATATCAACCGGCTCCCCTTTGTCCACATGTTTGTTTACTCCTTCAAAGAATTGAAGTAAATTAGTCAGGCAAGATTTTCCCACACAAAAGCCGTGCTGACTCGGTCTCAGTAATCCATGTCCTCGGATGTGCTCTGTTATTTTGTTTTTAATAATAGCCTCTACTATTTTCCCCGGCACCGACGTCAGACTCACCAGTCAATAATTTCCTGGATTTCCCCTGGAACCTTTTTAAAAAATGGGCGTTACATTGGCCACCCTCCAATCTTCCGGTACCATGCTCGATTTTAAGGATAAATTGCATATCACTAGCAGTAGCTCCGCAAGCTCGTTTTTCAGTTCTATCAGTACTCTAGGATGAATACCATCTGGTCCAGGAGATTTGCTACTCTTCAGTTTGCTGAACTGCCCCATTACGTCCTCCAGGTTTACCGTGAAGTCAGTAAGTTTCTCCAACTCGTCCGCTTGAAATATCATTTCCGACACCGGTATCCCACCCAAATCTTCCTCGGTGAAGACCGAAGCAAAGAATTCATTCAGTCCTCCACTATATCTTTGTCTTCCTTGATCGCCCCTTTTACCCTTCGGTCATCCAGCGGCCCACCTGATTCTTTGGTCATTTTGACTGATCAACTTAAGGGATGGTATTATCCTACATTAGGGGAATGGACATATTTGGCTATGCTATACCAAGCACTGGAAGCAAGTGTTTAGGGAGGGAGAGGGTGGGGAGGGGGGAGGTAGATAGGAGGGTTTGTGGGGTGGATTGTGGGCATGGGGGGGTTTGATGGTACTTGGGGGGGTGGAGGATTGGAATGGGTTTGTTTATTGTTACTGTCATGAAGTACTTTATTTTGATTGGTTTTTTTTTTATAGATAAAAAAAAATTGCGGATGACACACAACTATTCAAGGTTATTAAAACACATGCGGACTGTAAAAAATTGCAAGTAGACCTTAGAAAATTGGAAGACTGGGCATGCAAATGGCAGATGAAATTTAATTTAGACAAATGCAAAGTGGTACACAATTCAAATCATAGTTACCTGATGCTAGGGTCCACCTTGGGGGGTCAGCACCCATGATAAAGTGTTGTTGTAGATAATATGCTGAGATCTTATGCCCAGCATGTGGCGGTGGCCAAAACAGCAAACAGGATGCTAGGAATTATTAGGAAAGGGATGGTAAATAAGACCAAAAATACTCTAATGCCTCCGTATTGCTCCATGGTGTGATCTCACCTTGAGTATTGCATTCATTTCTGGTCACTGTTTCTCAAAAAGGTTCAAAGAAGAGTGACCAAAATGATAAAGGGGATAGAATTCCTCTCATATGAGGAAAGGTAAAGTTAGGGCTTTTCAGCATGGAAAAGAGACGGGGGGAGACAACATGGAGTGACATTAATTACTGAAACATGGCTTCCTGCTTTAATTTCTCCATTGATTTTATCCATTTGCCCTGCTGGTTATAGAATTATCTATTCTAATAGATCAGATAAAAAGAGAGGAGGGTTAGCGTTAATATATAAGGTCTTTTACAATTTTAAACTTGCTGATGATGGAATGGAGAAGGATCTGGAATATATGGTTTGTCAGTTTTTAAATAATGGTGGCAAGAAAACTATGGTTTTCTCATACTCTATAGACCACCTGGAAAATGGAATTTGGTTCATAAGAAGTAATTGAAGTTATTAGTCAATATATGTTTGATAGATTGATTTTGTTAGGAGATTTTGAATCTTCATTTAGAAATTGATTCTGACTTATCGGTTCATTCTTTTAAGGAATTTTTACTATCAATAAATCTACAGCTTCACCCTATTAGTGTGACCCATAACAAAGATCATATGTTAGATATAATTGCATCCTTTATAATAAAACCCACCTCCAACGTTCTGAAGCTGGCAGCGTGGACAAAAACCTTGAAGCATTCGTGCTCCATGTATCTGCTGACATGATGACGTCTCAAACGACTGTGCCCAATCACAGCACACCAGCGCACGTCAACGTCACCAAAAAAGTATTTAAAAAAAAAGAAACTGCCAAGGGCGCCAAAGGAGAAGAGCAGTGCCGGTAATAAAGTATCAGCAGTTTCTCTGAGACAACAGGTTAATCCCCCCCCTCCACACCACTTCCCCGCAACCACGAAAGAAAATCCATTGACCGCCTCCACCTCTTAAGGCACTGCTCCGGACTGCAAAGACTGGGCGGACTGCAAAGACTGGGAGAAACGGAAGATTCACTCTTTCCTGCTCCTATCTGAAGGGGGACATGTGCTGCAGCCCCTCCTCTTCATTAGTGCTAGCTGTTAAAAAGAGTGAAGGGGAGCAGGGACGGACGACGCAGCTTCAGGTTGCCTTAATCTTTGCTTTGGCCCGATATGGCGAGTGCTCTTCCCCCGCCGTTCCCCCTCTGTGAGCAACAGATTAAAATAGAAGCTAGGAAACAAGTGCAATAGCCAGAATTCAATGCCGCCTTTCAGACGGCTAATCTTTTACTAACCAGTTTCGAGTGTCAGTCAGAAACGTGGAGATGAGTTCAAAACAAAAAGGCACAATTTATACATTGAGGACTCAGGATGATGATGAAGAAAACAACACTTGCAACGGAAACTCTACTCAGCAAATGTAGTTTCTTCAAAGTAATGGATGTGCAATAACTTGTTTTCTTCTATGATTTCATTCAACAAAATATCTGCAGGATGGGGTATGGGGAGAAAGTTTGGCATTTTGTGCCCTGATCAGTGTAATTTAATTTCTGTTGTGGTATGAGATTACAGCCCAAAGAAGGTCAAAACATCTGTTGTATCTAATTATTATGGTATGATATGGTACCAGTAACAGTACTATGAATGCTTAGGATTAAAGAGCACTTTCGCCTCCAGAAAAAAAAAAAAATAATTGTTTTTAAACTGCTGCAGACCAGATACAGGATGCTTGGAAATGTATTTGGCTGAACATTGTGTATAGTTTTTATTTGCAAACTGAGGCATATTTTTAATCAAACAAATACACTCAACAGGGAGGCAGAAAAAGAATAGGACATGAAATGTTTAATATTTCCATATGAAGGTAAAGAATTCAGAACACACACTCACACTGTCTCTCTCTCTCTCTCTCTCACATACACACACACTGCTACGGTGTTAAACACACATACTCCATCTCTCACACTCTCCCCTCTAAGTCTGGCCCCACAGATCCCCCTCCGTTCATGTTGACCCACCCTCTCCCAAATCGCCAAGCCCGCGCCTACCCCTCTGTTGCACACACACACAATGTCTGTCACATATGCACACAAACTTCCTTGAAATGCCTACACCCATGCTGCTAGCCTCCCCACCCGACTGGCCCTGCTGATCCCCCTCTGTGCACGTCGCCCCTCCTCCTCAAAAACTGCCTACTCCGCAACCCTACCTCTCTCTGTCTCACAGGCACATTCTCTGACACACACACTCTGTTGGTATCTCACACACACAGCAAAACTCTCTCTCACACAGCCACGCTGTGTCTCTCTGACTGTGACACACACACAAACACAATCAATCGACATTCTGCCTTTCTCTCTCCCACACACACACACTGTCACAGTCTATCTCTCTCTCTCACACACACACACACACAGTCTCACAGTCTCACACACACATACACTCTCACATTCACTCTCACACACACAGTCACTGTCAAACACACTCTGTCAAACATATACACTCAAAGAAAAACCTTGCTAGCGCCCGTTTCATTTCTCACCGAAACGGGCCTTTTTTACTAATATTCTAATAATGAAAGTACTGAACCTGTTGTTGGTAATATATCTTGGGGACTTATGATAAGGACCAATCAATATTTGGCTATATATCAGAATACTTGAAAATGTAAATGTTATTAAGAGTAATGGGAACTTTGAAAGGAAAGTTTTGCCCCATAATTATCTGAAATCAGATATATTTTGGAATGAGGTTACAGAAGCTTTAGATTTTAATGTCTTAAATGTACAAGGAATGCTCCAAACTTGGGATGTAACAGTAACAGGGATATTAGATGAGCTAGCTCCTTTGCATGAGAAATTGAAAAAAATAAGAAGTCTGAAAATCCCTGGTATACGAAAGCATTAGAGGAATTAAAAAGAACTTGCAGAAAGTATGAAAGGCAATGGAAAAAGCTGTATGTATCAGACTTGGAGAGATAAATATTCAAATTTATAGAAATACTATTCAGGAAGCTAAGCTTCAATTTTATAAATCTAAGTCATGTAAGTGTCTACGCACGCCCAATTTGCGCCAAAAAGGAGTTACAGTCCAGCTACTGTGTGGCTCTTGCAGTAATTTCATTTTTGGTGCGTGTCCTATATGCGCGACCGAAAAAAAATTTTGGACACATGTATCGGACGCACGTCAAGTGGCATTTGATGCATGTAGGTTATCGCGTGAGACTTTACCACTAGGTCAATGACTGGTGGTGGAGAGATAAACATGCGTGCAAGAAACTTATATGATGTCTCCCGCAACGCCACACTCTGAGACTCTTGGAATGTCCATAAAGCATGCCTTCAATTGTTCTGCTTGAATGCCCACTACTAATTCCCTATTCCACTGCACTGCCAAATTAACATAATCATAATCGCCAAGTTGTTCCCGAAGCCCTGCATGATAATATTTTAAGGGCACCGCCCTTTGAGCATCCAAAGCCAAGATAGACAATAACCTTTCCCAAACTAATGGGTTAATTGACGAATTGGGGAGTGGCCGCAGATAGTGGCGTAACTGAAATACTGCAAATAAATCTTTCCTTATAGCTCCAAACTCCCTTGTTAAATCATCTAAAGTCTTCAAAGTCCCTTCTTCTGTATATAATTGGTGGATATACAATATACCATGGGTAGCCCAGTTAGCAAAAATAGCTGAAGTAGTACCCGGTGGGAAATGCTCATTGCCCCGTATCGGTAACAATGGTGAACATGTCGCCGAAAGTCTATAATGGCGACATATCCAACGCCAAGTCCTCCGCAATGGTAGCAATAAAGGCGCAAAGAATGGTGGGGTTTTTAACTCCCTTGGCGACGCATGCAACCAAAAACTAAAATGCCGTTGTGACTATACTTTGTTTCCATCTCTGTACATGAGAAATAACTCTTGTTACGAAACCAGTCCGAAAGGTAACGCATATTGCTAGCCACTGACAGATATTTAAGATTCAACAAACCTAACCCACCTTGAGTACACGGAAGATAAAGCTTTGCTGCCGCCACTCTTGGCCGTTTATCCCGCCAAATATACCGGGTGACCATCTGCGTCATCAATCGCTCAACTCTATGAGTAAGAAATATCGGCAGAACTTGAAGCACATAAACCCACCTAGGGATTAGGATCATGTTATAAAGAGCTATCCTGCCCATCATGGAGAGAGGTAATGATTTCCCCACCCTCAGTGCACTCCGAGTATTCACCCTCAAGGGCGCTATATTCAGCTCATAAAGATAAGTCAAATTTGTAGGTATCCAAACTCCCAAATGTTTCAAAGGACCCTCAGCCCAAGAGAGCGGAAAAACGCCATCCCAGGACTCCCATATCTGTGACTGAATCGGCAAAGCCATCGATTTGTGCATGTTTAAGGAAAATCCAGAATAATAGCCAAACTCCTCAAGAGCACTTAATAAATGAGATAAGGAATGTTGTGGTCTAGTCAATGTCACCAGCACATCATCTGCAAAAGCTAATGGTTTTATTTCTCTTGCGTGTAGTTCTATTCCCGCAATATCCGGATCTCTGAATAGTTCGCAACAGGGGCTCTAGATACAAAAGAAATAAGATGGGCGATAACGGACACCCCTGTCTTGTGCCGCACGCAACCAGAAAGGAAACTGACCGAATACCGTTGACTAACAAAGAGGCCCGTGGACAAGCGTACAACGTTGTTATAGCGTTGAAAAACCAACCCTGCAAACCTATATACTTCAACACGGAAAAAAGATAGTCCCAACGTACCTTGTCGAAAGCCTTTTCCGCATCCAGACTTACCAACAACAAAGGCTCTGCGGTGAAAAGGCTCTGCGTGATGGCTAAACAAACCTTCCAGACATTTCGACATGAGTGACGGCCCCGAACGAACCCCACTTGACCCTCTCCCACCAAATCAAGCACAAAAGGAGCTAAACGTTCCGCTAAAACCTTCGGCAAAATCTTCAAGTCAACATTGATGAGCGAAATCGGTCTGTAAGACCCCGAATTTTCTTGTGGCCTACCCACTTTTGAAATTAAAGTAATCAGAGCTTCATTAGACTCTCTTAAGAATGCCCCGTGCGCAATAGAATCTTCAAAGTAACCCAACAAGAACCACAAAGTTGAGGAAATAAAAGCTGATAATACTCTGCCCCAAAGCCATCTGGGCCTGGCTCAGAGCCTCGCTTAAGCGACTTCACCACTTTCTGTACTTCCTTGGCTTGCAACGGAGCATTCAGCCGATCCAACACCTCCGGAGAAAGGCGCGGCATTCCGGAATTTGTTAAATAGTCTTCCAATGACGGTCCCTTCTGTGGCTCTGGGATGGCATATAACTTTGCATAATAATCCTTCATAATCTTAACAACCCCTTCAATACTATTCGTCCGTCTGCCGTCAGGGCCCTGCAAAACTGGGATGAATCTATTACCTCCCCAGTTCTGATTGATGCGTGCCAGCAACCTACCTGATTTATTACCATACTTATGAAACGAATAAGATCTATAAAAAAGCTGTTTCTTTGTTCTCTCATGTATCATAGCATTCAGTGCTGACAACGAGGCTAACATCACCTCCCTATTCCCTTCAGAGGGTCTTGCTATGTAGGCCCATTTAGCAGCTTGATATTTCTTCTCTAACTGTACTAACCCCCATGCCAGCCTCTGCGAGCGTGCACACATAAAGGCAATAATAAGGTAGCACTACCTTAGAAGTTTCCCAGAACAATTGTGCCTCGTGCTCATGTCCACCATTCGTATCTACAAAATAAGACCATCGCTGGTATAGATAGTCTTTAAATGCCTCATCATCTTTCAAGTACACTGGAAATCTCCACATGCGTCGGCGGAGACTGGCCACTCCCAATTCCAAGTCTACCCAAATCATAGCATGGTCTGAGACTTCCATTGGGCCAATCTCTGCACATGACAGTTGCGGGAACAAGGTAGATGATAACATAATATAATCCAGATGAGACCAGGTACCATGGGCCCTTGACATATGGGTATAATCTGTTAATGAAGGATGACTCAGCCGCAAAGGATCCACCAAATTCAAAGCATTACTTAAGTACGCCAACCCCTTCCCTTTGCCCACTGCTAATCCCGCAGCGGGGCCAGAGCGGTCTTGCCATCCATCCATAACTTGATTAAAATCCCCTAGCACAATCCACGGAGCATTTGCTTGTTGAATCCCCAGTCGAACCAAATGTTGAAAGAATGAATGGTCATAAACGTTAGGACCATAGACATTAAGAAGGAAAACCTCTTGCCCCATTATATTCAAATGAAGTAAAATATAACGACCCTCCTTATCTCTTTCCACTACCCTAGATGTACATTGTAAGCTTTTATGAATCAGTAAGGCCACTCCCCCCTTTTACCCCCAGAGGATGCAAAGTAGCACTCTCCCACCCAGCGTTGTTTAAGTTTTAAGTGTTCTACATCTGTTAATTTAGTTTCTTGAAGGCATGCAATAGAGACTTTGTGGCGCTGCAAAGTAGGCAGAATTTCTGTCCTTTTAATGGGAGGAAATACCAGACACGTTCCAAGAGATCAATCTAGGGATTTGTAAATTAACCATGGTCCCGACACTCAGATACAAGCAAGACTAACATCTTCAGAACCTTAGGGACTCCCAGGTGCCCAGCCTTCACCCAGAAGCCATACACTATCAACAACAGTGGCACACAACTAGAACCCACAAAGCAAATACCCCTAACAGGCATGGCACAGCAGCACCCCCCCCCCCCCACTTCCACTCCCAAGCCTCCCATAGAATATCCAGCAGTACAAATTCCCCTGCATACCCCTCTTCCCCCAGAACATAACCAACCTTCCTCATGGATCGACACCGAACCACAAGATCACTTACCAATGCCTATCAGGTTCCTCCCTCCTACATGAACCATACTGTATTTATTATTCGGCTTACCAAACTAAACATTCTGTTACTGCATGTGCACAACTCTCTCACACACATCCACCCGCTCCCCATCTCTCCCTCTCAACCCAACTACACTCACACCTCACACACACTATGGTTTATCCTCCTGCTTTCACACATACACCCCACTATTCTTGTATCCTGATCAAGGCTTAACATTATTCAAACAGTAGCATCATGCTTCCTAGCAAAATAGGAATAACTCAACAGGCCCCGTGTGGATATGTTATCAAAGTAGTTCCTTAACCGGCCATAAGCCAACCTTAAAGTACCAGCTCGGGGCTCAAAAGGAACACTGCAGCTCTTCACATCATAGTTGACCAGTCTCATACTCACAGTTCTGTCCATAAAAATCAACGTGACTTTATAAATTCGTTACCACCAAGTCCCGCTCTTGCAATACTACTACTACTACTTGACATTTCTAAAGTGCTACTAGGGTTACGCAACGCTGTACAATTTAACATAGAAGGACAGTCCCTGCTCAAAGGAGCTTACAATCTAAAGGACAAATGTACAGTCAGTCAAATAGGGGCAGTCAAGCAATAGAGCTTGTTCATACTGGGCTGTGTGAAACTGTACTTTCGGGCACCCCTTGCAACC
The DNA here is from genome assembly GCF_901765095.1 of Microcaecilia unicolor. Classification (NCBI taxonomy): domain Eukaryota; kingdom Metazoa; phylum Chordata; class Amphibia; order Gymnophiona; family Siphonopidae; genus Microcaecilia; species Microcaecilia unicolor. The sequence continues at coordinate 143,845,554 of NC_044041.1, read as the reverse complement.
AGTTTAGGGCCCGTTCCGGAGATTCATAAGATTCGCCACTGGCCCTGATCAAAAATTCTCAATTGCGCTGGATATCGTAACTGGAATTTATAATTCCGCTCTACCAACTTTGCACACACGGGTGAGAACAGCTTGCGCCTCGCTGACAACTCCACTGAGTAATCCTGGAACACCCAAATCAGTGCTCCATTGTATTGCGTCTCCTCCCAGTGTGCTCGGTAATTTTGTAAAATCAAGTCTTTTTGAGCTGAACAATGAAACTTTACAATTACAATCTGTGGTCTCTAGTCACCCGTCTTCTTAACTCCTATGCGATGTGCACACTCCAGCTGCACCTATTCTGGCTGGCCCACCTTTCCCAGCATTGTTCCCATCCATCGCTCCAATTCATGACGCAAAGTTTTCTCCGGTACCGCCTTGGGTATGCCCACAAACTGCAGGTTATCCCTGCGTGATCGATTTTCCAAGTCATCCAATTTTGTTTGCTAGGCTTTTATCGCTGCCACCAGACAAGTCAGTTCCGCGCTTCCCTCCTGCGCGCCATCTTCCAGATCAGAGACTCGCACTTCCAGCTCTCCTGTTCTCCGGGCTAAATCTGTCGTCAGTTGCGAGATACCCGCAATTTGCTCTGACAGCTGCAGGAGTCTCGGATCTAAGGTGCTCACCACTGCTGCCGTTAACTCTGCAATCGCTGACTCCGTGCACGACAGCTGCGGGGCTGCAGTGGATCCACCATCTTGTCTTCGGCCTGCTTGGCCCGTTCTGAGCCTTTTTTCACCGATTTAGTGGACATCGTGGTCATAACTTTTACAAATTTGTCCATAGATTGTGTGGTGGGCTGTTCCACGCTAAATTTGCTGCGGTGCGCACCGTTAAATCGCCGATGTATTGCGATGGAGGAAGGTAACCCTGAGCAGCTCCAGGCACCCACGTCTCAACCTCCTCATGGCATCACGTGACCTCCGCTCTTTTTTTTAAATTTTTTTTATTTATAACCATTTAAATTTTTACAAGCGATAAAACAACTTGCTGGAAATACAGAGAAAGTAATATGTAGGAATTATTTCAGTCAAGTAATTCTATTCTCTTCCTTAGACCACTAAATAGGGAGAGTGAAACAAGATAAGGAGATCAATTAAACAGTAAACAGAAAAACAAACCGTGGTATTTAACCTGATTATCCCCAGATATTACTTGTCTAATTCATTATTCCACATTGATCATCTGGTTGGCTTCTTCAAGGCCAATACGGTGTATAGTCAAATCATTTCATTGAAAACATAGTTATTGTCCAATATTAGTTAGAAATAATACATTTGATTACATCTTTCTCTTTTAAAAACCAGAAGTTATTTAACAATACATATACTTAAGTCTCTAATTCAAATCCCACTGATTAAAGTAATCCCAGTTTTCACAGGCTTCACTCCTTTTAAAGTAATAATTTGAGGAAATATTTCTGAGGAAAACTTTAGGAGTCATACCTGGAACTCTGGGAAAAACAATAATCTTGATATTAATCATCTATAATAATATTCATTTTATTATTCAAAATTTCTGGTCTATTATCATTTTCAAAATCATAACCACTTCTTGCTCATGTAGATTCATTTGTTATATCAATGTTTTTACTCTCAAAGGGTTCAGTTGAATTGTCCATGTAACTCTCTAATAAAATTATATCTGAAACAAAATTATTTACTGCCACCTTTAGGTCCCGAAGCGCCTTCCAGATGGTATTCAATGTAACCTCCACGGGAGCCAAAAACTCCAAGCCGATTTCTCATAGGTGTTTAGGAGTGGTTCCACCGATTCGGGTTCTGCTGTAAACGTCCTCCGTTTCAGCACATAACTCTAACTCACTCCTCCATTCCTTTGGACATGGTGGTTGAATAATTCGGGAGCGATGGAGTTGTTTTTTCCAGGTCCAAGAGCTCCTTCGCTGGCGCTAATCAAAGGACTCGCCAACCCTTTCATCTGTGGGCAGTTCGTCGCGCAGTGGTCCCACACTTGCTGCTCAGGGGATAAAACGCTGGCCATCGGCGGCTGACCGCCGGTTGTCCCCTTCCTCTCAGTTAAGGTAACTGCAATTGCAGAGAGGAAATTTATGTAAAGAAGATGAAACTTCAGAGGGCAGCTGGGCAGTTGGGCATACGATCTTCAGGTCACCATCTTACCACTCTCCCAGTTGGGACACTCTTTGTCTGGTTTCTCCTCAGAGGCCTGTCTGATATGGGTAACCCTTCAGCATAGCCCTCTAAGTCATTGAAACACACAAGCCCCTCCACCCCTACAAGGCGGTGTCCCTTCGGAGAGGCGCTCTTTCTATTTTTAACGGTCCCACAGAAACCCTCTCAGCTCTACATCCTTTATCGATTCTGGCAAACCGACCAGTCTTAAATTGTTTCTGCGAGAGCAATTTTCTAGGTCATCTACCTTATCCTCCAAAGATGCCACGGTTTTCTTAAGGCGTTCAATATCCAGCGTGATTCCTAGAGTCGTGGTTTCCACTTCTCCCAGTCATTGCTGTACATCCTGAAGGTCCGTGGTAAAAGTAGTAAACCGCTGATCCATTCCATCTAATTTGTCAATTATTTGTTGTAATTGATGACTCATGGCCTCCTCCACAGCCATTTTCACCTCCGTAACTATTTCTGAGGCCCAAGCAGAGCTCACCGAGAGTGACGGGGGGGGGGGGGGGGGTGTAGGAATCTTTTCAGCCATCTTTGCTCCTCCGCCTCGTTTTTGCCATCTCCTTTTTAGATCCTTGGGCCGCCATGCAGAGATGTTTAAACTCTTGTTGTTATAGTGGTATCCTATTACTACTTTGAATAGTCCAAGATGTACAGGCTTCCCCTTAGAAGTGATACAGTAACATCAATTAGTACAGCACTGAGTTAGCTTTTCTTCTGCACTCCACTCTGAAATATAGTGGGAAACAAGCGAGGGTGCGGCCCAGGATACGTTAAAAGCTTCAATCCGCTGACTCTGTATAAATTCAACAGTATTCTTATTGTGTCCCTTTAAAGCTGCAGGTAGCACTTTTATACACCAAAGATTTGTAGGTTCCCAAGCACGTCCCCGTGTTGTGTCTAGTGGTCCGTTCTTCACGGCTTCTTCTGTGTCTGTCGGGCTTCTTTGGTGATTTTATTCAGCCCGTTCCTTTATTCATCCAGGTAGCTGTACACTCTCCTTAGCGGAGGGGGGGATCGCTTACAACTGGGATCCTCGATCGGAGATTCTGGGAGCTCACATTGTAGCGGCCATCTGGCCGACAGCTCCGCCGGAAGTCGTAAGTTGCTTTATATTTTTTGAATACTGTATAACACCCTCTTGAAATTACATTCTTAAAATTTAACTACCATCCCTTCTTAAGAACAGGCTTTCAGTCTTTATCAGTTTTAATACCCTTTTATGTTGTAATTAAAAGATCGTTTAGGAGCCATCAGCTCTGTTTTTGAACCCTTCTCACTTAGCAATTTGCTCTGTTTTTAGCCCTTCTCACTTAGCAACTTTCTTTTGTAAGTTGTTTTTTCATGCTTTGATTATTGTATAACAACACCTTCAAAATTACATTCTTAAAATGTAACAACCATCCCTTCTTAAGCACATGTTTTCAACTTCTCAGTCTTAATTAGTTTTAATACCCTTTTAGGCTGTTATTAAAAGACTAGTAAAAAAGCCCGTTTCTGAGACGAATGAAACGGGTGCTAGCAAGGCATTTGTTTTCTGCAATGAATGCTTTGAAAGTGTTTTTTATTATATTTGTGTTGTGTTGGTAATGAATATTTTACTTTTTTGTGTAATGTGCATTTTTTGTTGTTGTTGGTTGTGTTGTTATTGTATTTGTAGGATTTAGTGTAAAGAAGTTAAAAAGCAGTTTGTGAGACATTTTTATTCATATCCTATTTGTTGTTTACATTTGTAATATTTCTTTCTAAACAATGTGATTTGGTGTGAATTTGCATACCTGGGAGTCCAGTTTTTTTTTTTTAGTTTTGGTCTGTGCTTCACAGTTTCACTCTGTTGTGGTTTCTTGTGTGCTTCCTTTTCCCTTGTTTGCATTTCACCATGCTGCTTGTTTTCTCTTTGTGCACTTGAGAGGAAAAAATGAAATGGTCATTTATAAATTGTAAATGTAATGGGAATGATATATTGTACTGTGAAGTTACTGGTTTTGTTATTTGTGATTGTGAGATTGTGTGTGTGTCTCACAGTGTGTGTTTAATGGAGTGATGTTTGGGTTTGATTGTGCTTATTGTTGAAGTGGTGATATAGAGAGATTGAGAGTGTGTGAGTGTGCATGTTGTTGGTTTTTTTTGTATTGGTTTTTTTGTGTTGGAAGTGGGCGGTGGTTGTGTGTCTGTGCTGAGTGAAAGACCATGTGTGTCTCACAGGTAGTTTGTTTGTGAGTGTTGTCCCGGGGTGTTCGTGTGTGTGTGTGTGTGACACATTGTGTGTATGTGTGTTTGTCTTCCCTTGTGTTCCTTCCACTGTTGTTGACCAAGCTGCATACCTTGTATTAGAGATTGTGAGGGTGTGTTGTCTCTGTACTGTGGTTCTAAGTGTCAGTCCTTTTAGTTAAGAAGTGCATTTCCTCATACCTTCTACGTTTGTTGGCAGTGTTATAATTTTCTTTTTTTTCCCTTGTTTTGGACTCTGTTAGGAGACATTAGGTTTGGCAGTTACATGAAGTGATTTTGTGTGTGTGTGAGAGTGATGCATGGGAAGTGAGAGTGATGCATGGGAAGGAGTATGTGTGTGAGAGAGAGATGATGTTTGGTTAGGGGGTGTTGTGGTGATGGGTGAGGTGGCATCACTGTGTGTGTGTCTCAGAGAGTTTGGCTGTGTGTCACAGTGATATTTGTGTGGGTTTTGAAAGTGAGAGAGGGTTGTGTTGAGTGGGAGGTTGTTTGTGAGTTTCTGTGTTTATGTGATGTTGTGGTTTGTATCAGAATATCATTTGTGGGAGGGGGGGGGAATAGTGGGCGGGGTGGTGAACTGTGAGTGTGTGTTGGTTGAGAGAGTGAGTGTCCATCTGTCCATGTTGTGCATCTGTTTGTGGTTTGTTTTTGTTTAATGGTGGGGGGGGGGGGGGGGTGGGGGGGGGCGGGTAGTGGTGTTTGTGATTTTGAGATACAGAGATGTGTGTGGGGAAGTCAAAGATGTTGGGGGCAAAGTTGGAGTGCGTGGGTGAATATTGTGTACTAATGTTGTGGGTGGGGGGGATGTCTGGTGAACATGTAGGGGTTGGCTGTTGTGTTTTTTTGTTTTTGTTTTGGAGTTGCAGTTGTCTTGTGTTTTTTTTTTTGGCCTGGGGGTTGGGGGCATATGTTGGGGATGGTGCGTGTTTGTGATATTTAATTCTGCTTCAGTGTATGTGTGGCACAGAGAGTGTGTCTGTGTGTGTTTCACAGAGAGTGTTTGTGTGTGTGTGAAAGTGAGAGAGGGTGGCGTTGACTGGGATTGTGGGGGCGATTGTATTTGTTTTTGTGATGTTGTGTGTGTGTCTTGCAATGAAAAGGGTAGGTGGGTTGGTGAACTCAAAGGGTTTGGTTTAAGAGGGGGAGGAGGGGGGTTTGTGGATGTTTTTTGCTGGCTAAGTTGCAGGAATTTGAGGGGGGGGTTAGGGTGTTTATTGTTGTAGGGGTGATATATATATATAGATAGATAGATAGATAGAGTGTGTGTGAGTGTTTTTTTTGGTTGGTTTGGTGTTGAGGGGTGTGGTGGTTGTGTGTCTGTGTGTGAGTGAGTGTAAGATCATGTCTGTCACATTATTATTGTTTGTGTGTGATAGTGTGAGTGTCTGTAGGTGATAGTGTTGGGCGCATGGGGTGTTTGTTGGTGGATGTGTCATTGTGGTTGTTTGATATTTTGTGTGGGTTTTGCCCGTAATGTGTTGCTGGAGTGTTTTTTTTTTTAATTAGATTTTTTTTTCAATTGGGGGGGGGGGGGGGTTCGGGGAATGTCCCTTGCTTGCAAATTTGGATGAAGTGGTGGGTGGCGTTGAGGGTGGTGTTTAACTGAGAGTGTGTGGTAGTGTGTTGGAGTGGGGGTTTGCGTGTGTGGTGGAGGGGACTTACGGTTTGCAGCATCAGTGCAGCTAAGTGTGCTTTATCTGCCCTTTTCTCTCTGATGTGTTTTTCAGCAATGGGCGTGATCAAATCTGAGATAGAGAGAGAAGGGCAGAGCCTGCACTGTTTTTTCAGTTCTTGTCGGCTTTGGTGGGAGCGGATCTTGAAGTGATTGTAGTGATGAACGGATGTAGGACGATGTTTGAATTGTTGTGGAAAGGGGTGTTGTCATTTAGGTGCAGAGGCTTTTCTTGACGGGAGGGGGCAGGAGGAGAGATTATGGTGGTTTTTAACGGGGACTCGGGTGGTAGTCATTCGGGGAGGTGGTGGAGGATGTTGTTCCCAAGTTGTTGAAGAGAGAGAGGGAGGGAGGAGGTGGAGGGCGGTGTTCTGAGGTCGGAGAAGAGAGGTAGGTTTGCATGTGCGTTTTGGGGAGGAGGGGGGGTGAAGGGTGGCTGTGGCCGGTTGATGTGGTCCTCTGGCAACTTTGGCTGTGCAATGGATTTTACGCGGGGGGGGGGGGGGGGGGTGTCGCGTCTGTGTGTGTGGGGGTTAATCCGTTGTTACTGGCAGTGTTGTTGCCCCTTTCCTTTCTTCGTTTGAAGAAGTTTTGCGCCTTTGGCGTTTTTTTTTTTTACTGTGTTGGAGTTTGCTGGCGCTAGTATGGTTTGATTGGGCACTGTTGCTGCTGACGCTCCTGGAAGTGGGAGATGTCATCGTGTCAGGAGATGGATACAGGAGCACGAATGCTTCAATGTTTTTGTCCACGCTGCCAGCTTCAGAATGTTGGAGGTGCTTTTTATTATATAGATTGTTTAGGAGCCATTTGCTCTGCTTATAACCCTTCTCACTCAGCAACTTACTTTAGCTTCTTTTTTTTATGCTACTTCCCCAGGTCATCTTGGATGCTCAGTTTTACTACCAGGGCAAAGCATAGTGTGTCCCTGGCTAGTTAAGCATTCTTGTGGTTATTTATATGTTGATTTATGCGATATAGTACTTTGGAAATATTATGTTTCTTTTACACACACATGCTTTTACGTAATTCCGTTGCACATAATGCTTCTATCAATATTTTATTTGATTTTGTAAGTACATTAAACAATGTATATGTTTTTAAGTTTTTTATCTATACCATGGTTTAATGAAGAACTGAAAGAATTAAAAACACAAGTCAGAAGATTAGAACGAGCATGGAATAAAAAAGAGACGATTCTACACTCAGCGACTGGAAACAACTACAAAGACAATACAAATATACCATCAGACAAACCTAAAAGATCATATTATAAAACTAAATCAGACCAGACTACAAGGATACACACAAACTCTTCCAACTCGTAAACAAACTACTATATACCACACCGGTTACCTCTAACAACATAGACACCCCATCAGCAAACAAGCTTCAAAGAGAAAATTATAAAACTACGACTCACGATACCTACCAACGCAACTGACTATGTAAACCTCCTTGAGTGTTTAGATCCAACACCTAGGGAATTCCCAGCAGACCGATCATGGACCAACTTTCCCGATCGATAACATCTCCCAAGCGCTTGGAAGATACGCCAAATTGCAATGCAAATTAGACATCTGCCCTAATAACCTCATAAGATCTGCCCCACAACAACTCAAAATAACCCCACGAATCACCTGAACTACTTGCTGGAAAATGTCTTTTCCCAAAGGATAAAGGAAATATTTTGCTTACTCCATTACCCAAAGACACAAAGAAAAATACAATGACTTAACCAACTATCGGTAGCATCTATCCTGCTGATGACCAAACTTATGGAGGGCTTAGTGACAACATAGCTCACTAACTACTTAAACAAATTCTCATTCTTCACGAATCTCAATCAGGATTTCGGTCGAACCACAGCACTGAAACAGTACTAGTGACTTTAATGAATAAATTTAAACAAACAATTGCAACTGGCAGCAACATACTTCTCTTACAATTTGACATGTCCAGTGCCTTTGACATGGTCAACCATGGAAATTACTACATATCCTAGAATACTTTGGAATCGGAGGTAACGTTCTCAACTGGTTTAAAGGATTCCTGACCACAAGATCATACCAAGTAACAACTAATGCGGCTATATCTAACCCATGGACACCTGAATGTGGAGTTCCTCAAGGATCCCCCCTCTCACCAACCCTCTTCAACCTAATGATGATACCCTAGCCAAGTTACTAGCCCGATCAAAACCTCAATCCATACATATATGCAGATGATGTCACAATCTACATCCCGTTCAAACATGATCTAAAAGAAATCACCAACGACATCAACCAAAGTTTCCAAATCATGCACTCCTGGGCTGATGCATTTCAGCTAAAACTTAATGCAGAAAAAACACAATGTCTTATATTCACCTCACAACCTAACACTAGTAAATTCACCACCTTAAACATAACAAACTTTTCCCTTCCCGTCTCAAACACTTTGAAAATTCTGGGAGTTACCATTGATCGAAATCTCACACTCGAAAACCACGTGAAGAATACAATGAAGAAGATGTTCTACTCCATGTGGAAACTCAAAGGAGTAAAACCTTTCTTCCCAAGAGCCATTTTTCGCAACCTGATACAATCAATGGTACTAAGCCACCTGGACTATTGCAACGCACTCTATGCTGGCTGTAAAGAACAGACCATCAAGAAACTTCAGACAGCCCAGAATACCGCAGCCAGACTCATATTTGGAAAGTCAAAATATGAAAGCGCAAAACCCCTAAGAGAGAAACTGCATTGGCTCCCACTAAAGAACGGACTGCATTCAAGATATGCACGATTGTTCATAAATCATTTACGGAGATGCACGACCTACATGCTAGATCTTGTGGACCTGCCTCCCAGAAATGCCGAAAAATCTGCCCATACATTTCTTAATCTACACTTCCCCAACTGTAAAGGATTAAAATACAGACTAGCACATGAATCCAGCTTTTCCTCATGAGCACGCAGTTGTGGAATGCACTACCAACTAACTTGAAAACAATTAAGTATATAACTCACTTTCGCAAATCTCTGAAAACCTATCTCTTCAACAAGGCCTACCACGAGAATCCATAGCTTAATTATAATACTTCACTACTCTCCCCTTCTCTGAATGTCTTCCTTCTACACTGTTTGCCTAGCTCTTTTTTGTCATCCTCGATCTCTTTGTAACACCAATTGTATTTCTACCCTGGAATGGCGATGCTATAACAGATCTTTGTAAGCCACATTGAGCCTGCAAATAGGTGGGAAAATGTGGGATACAAGTGCAATAAATAAATAAAAAATAAAATAATTATGTGTGCCTCTTATGGAGCCTATATATATATATATTTACACACACACACATCTGTTATGAAATTCCATGTATATGACATGAGCCGTATGTTTCTAATAGTTTGTATATGTATTTTTCTGTCAGCTGTTTTAGTTTTTACCCCTGATGCAGCCTAATTGGCGAAACGTTGCCACGTCGGGTTCATTCTAATAAAGATTCTTTGGACTTGATAGTGCCTGCTCTGGTCCTTCCTCCACATAAATAACAGCTAAAAAGTTAATCGGTTAGCGCTGATTATTGACTTAACCAATTAACTTTTTAGCGGTTAAACCCCGCTCCCCAGATGTTTGATATCAGTCGTCAAAACAGCCCAGCATTGAATATTTGGGCTTAATGCCAGTGGCAGACAGCAAAATTGCTGTCTGAATATCAGGCCCTAAGTATGCAACTGTCACAGCCAGGGCCATGTCCCACACCCCGACTCAACTGCGGGCCTTGGCGGGGGTCATGGTCTGGTCCTGCAGCCCTCTAAGGGAGATTCCTGGGCTGAGTCTTCAGCACAGCAGGTTGCCAATGCCACTGTCTCCAGTGCTGGCAGACGCTAGCTTCCTTAGGCACGCTCATGTGCAATGGAAAATCTTTAAACGGCCAGCAGCTGGGGGGGGGAGGGGGGGCGGGGGGACTGGCTCGGCGTGCTCTGGTGATGTCAGATTCCTGGACTTATTTAAGGCGGCTGGGCTTCCTTTCTCACTGCCTTTGCAACAGGTTGTCTAGACGGCCTTGAACTGTGTTGCAGCTTGTTCTTGCCTTGTTTCCAGCCAGCCTAAGTACATAAGTAATGCCACACTGGGAAAAGACCAAGGGTCCATTGAGCCCAGCATCCTGTCCACAACAGCGGCCAATCCAGGCCAAGGGCACCTGGCAAGCTTCCCAAACGTACAAACATTCTATACATGTTATTCCTGGAATTGTGGATTTTTCCCATTTAGTAGTGGTTTATGGACTTGTCCTTTAGGAAACCGTCTAACCCCTTTTAAAACTCTGCTAAGCTAACCGCCTTCACCACGTTCTCCGGCAACAAATTCCAGATTTTAATTAATTATGCGTTGGGTGAAGAAATATTTTCTCCGATTTGTTTTAAATTTACTACACTGTAGTTTCATTGCATGCCCCCTAGTCCTAGTATTTTTGGTGTGAACAGATTCTTTACATCCACCTGTTCAATTCCACTCATTATTTTATATACCTCTATCATGTCTCCCCTCAGCCGTCTCTTCTCCAAGCTGAAGAGCACTAGCCTCCTTAGCCTTTCTTCATAGGGAAGTCATCCCATCCCTGCTATAATTTTAGTCGCCCTTCGCTGCACCTTTTCCAATTCTACTATCTCTTTCTTGAGATGTGGCGACCAGAATTGAACACAATACTCAAGGTGCGGTCGCACCATGGAGCAATACAACGGCATTATAACATCCTCACACCTGTTTTCCATACCTTTCCTAATAATAACCAACATTCTATTCGCTTTCCTAGCCGCAGCAGCACACTGAGCAGAAGGTTTCAGTGTATTATCGACGACAACACCCAGATCCCTTTCTTGGTCCGTAACTCCTAACGTGGAACCTTGCATGATGTAGCTATAATTTGGGTTCTTTTTTCCCCACATGCATCACCTTGCACTTGCTCACATTAAATGTCATCTGCCATTTAACCGCCCAGTCTCCCAGTCTCGTAAGGTCCTTCTGTAATTTTTCACAATCCTGTCGCGAGTTAACAACTTTGAATAACTTTGTGTCATCAGCAAATTTAATAACCTCGCTAGTTACTTCCATCTCTAAACCATTTATAAACATATTAAAAAGCAGCAGTCCTAGCACAGACCCCTGAGGAACCCCACTAGCTACCCTTCTCCATTGTGAATACTGCCCATTTAACCCCACTCTCTGTTTCCTATCCTTCAACCAGTTTTTAATCCACAATAGGACATTTCCTTCTATCCCATGACCCTCCAATTTCCTCTGTAGCCTTTCATGAGGTACCTTGTCAACGCCTTTTGAACAATCCAGATACACAATATCAACCAGCTCCCCTTTGTCCACATGTTTGTTTACTCCTTGAAAGAATTGAAGTAAATTGGTCAGGCAAGATTTCCCCACACAAAAGCCGTGCTGACGTGGTCTCAGTAATCCATGTCCTTGGATGTGCTCTGTAATTTTGTTTTTAATAATAGCCTCTACCATTTTCCCCGGCACTGACGTCAGACTCACCAGTCTATAATTTCCCGGATCTCCCCTGGAACCTTTTTAAAAAATCTGCGTTACATTGGCCACCCTCCAATCTTCCGGTACCATGCTCGATTTTAAGGATAAATTGCATATCACTAACATTAGCTCCCCAAGCTCATTTTTCAGTTCTATCAGTACTCTAGGATGAATACCATCCGGTCCAGGAGATTTGCAACTCTTCAGTTTGCTGAACTGCCCCATTACGTCCTCCAGGTTTACTGTGAAGTCAGTAAATTTCTCCGACTCGTCTGCTTGAAATACCATTTCCAACACCGGTATCCCACCCAAATCTTCCTCGGTGAAGACTGAAGCAAAGAATTCATTCAATCTCTCCGCTACATCTTTGTCTTCCTTGATCGCCCCTTTTACCCCTCGGTCATCCAGCGGCCCCAACCAATTCTTTTGCCGGCTTCCTGCTTTTAATATACTGAAAAACATTTTTTACTATGTTTTTTTGCCTTTAATGCTATCTTTTTTTTTTTTTTTGTAATCCCTCTTGGCCTTCTTTATCTGTGCCTTACATATGCTTTGACACTCCTTATGCTGCTTCTTGTTATTTTCACACGGTTCCTGCTTCCATTTTCTGAAGGCGTTTCTTTTAGCCCTAATAGCTTCCAGCACCTCACTTTTCAACCATACCGGCTGTCTTTTGGACTTCTGTCTTTCTTTTCTAATTCGTGGAATATGTTTGGCCTGGGCCTCCAGGATGGTATTTTTGAACAGCGCCCATGCCTGTTGTACAGTTTTTACCCTCTCAGTTGTCCCCCTAAGTTTTCTTTTAACCATTCTTCTCATTTTATCATAGTCTCCTTTTTTATGTTTCAATTATCTTTATTAGAGCAGGTAAATAAACAGTGTACATATTTGCTCCGTTCTTTTCAAGTTAACATCTTAACACTATTAACCAGGATGTACTACAAACATATCCCACTACCCCCTCCGTCTTCCCACCCCCCCTTCCCCCCCTCCCCCCTCCCCCCCCCCTCAGCCCTTCCCTCTACCCTCCCCGTTCCTAAGAACCTATGAACCTTATAATCATACCACAGGTATTAAGTCCTCTCATCATCCTACACAGTTCCTCAATTTAAAATTCTACTTCGTGCTGCTGGTTGTAATGTGTCCCAAAAATTCGCCCAGGTTTTTACCAGCTTTTTCCCCTCGGCAGAGGAGAAATCTGTAATTCAACACCGCTCCAGTTTCAAAAGTTCGATCATGTTTGTCCTCCAGGCCCCAAAAGAGGGGCCCACGCTCTCTCTCCAGGTCAACAAAATGATCTTCTTTCCAATCAAAACCGCTCTATGAAGAAAGGAATTAAGTCCTGGCGGGGCGAGCCCTGTACACTCATATTTGCCAAAAAGTAACAGTGGTTGTCTCTGTATTGTGCTGCAGCCCCAGTACCGTTTGACTTCGTCTAGCATTTGAGACCAAAATCTCACCACTCGGGGACAAGACCAGAACATGTGCCCCAGCCCTGCATGTATCTGGTCGCAGCGGGGGCAGGCTCCAGTGCCACCAAACCCTGCTTTTGATGCTCTGGCTGGTGATATATATAGCCGCAGTGCAAACTTATATTGTAATTCCCAATGTCGAGTGTATACAGAGGTCCTTAAGGCAAGGGCCAAAAAGGTCTGGAATACCTCGTCCGAAACCTCTGCTGCCAAGTCTGACGCCCATTTCTGCGCCCTGCCTCGATAATCAATGTCCTCAGTGGAGTCTTGAAGGTATCTGTGGTGAAACCGCAGGGGTACTGTATTCTGTGCCCCCAGCGTCAATGCTGTGTTCAACGTGTCCTGCACATCTTCACTCAAGTTAATCCATCCCAGTTCTGTCATATAATGCTGGATCTGCAGGTGCGCCAATTGGTCTGTCCCTGGCAGTTTAAATTCTCTTTGCAGATCCTGGAAAGGTCGCACTTTACCTTCATCTGTCAGCAGTTGGTACAAGTAGTGTATTCCTTTTCTCCGCCATCGAGCAAATATCACTGAAGATGTTCCTTCTGGGAAATCTGGATTGTGGAACAGAGGCAGGAAGGGCGTTGCAGTCCATTTAAACCAATGTCTTTTACACAGCCACTTCCAAGCTGCTCTTGTTGACAGTAAAAATGGGTTGTTTCCAAGTTTATGTGTGATTCCCGTGCCTGATGCGTGTAACCACCACCCCAGATGCTCTGTGGGAGAGAGTGTCTGCTCTATTTGTGTATTTGAGAATTCCTGCTGTCCCGTGAGCCAGTCTGTAATGTGCCTCATCGAACATGCGACTGTCAGGTATCTTATGTTGAGTAGACCCATCCCCCCGTGCCCTCTTGGTTTTTGTATTATGTGCAGAGGAAGCCGAGGCCGTTGTCCTCGCCACAGGAATACCTGAATCGCTTTGTTGAGTGCCAGTTCCTCTTTCTTTCTTAGGTATAAGGGAAGCATCTGGAATGTGTAGAGCCATTTGGGGACTATCAACATATTAACCAGCCCTATGCGTCCTGACAGGGAAAGTGGACATTTACCCCAAAGATGCAGCAAGCGCCTGGTCTCTCTCAGAACCGGGATCACATTCTTATCATACAGTCGCCCTATGTCCGATGGAATGACTACCCCCAAGTACTGAATCTGATCCTCTGCCCACTGCAGCGGGAATGCACCCTTCCAACCCCGCCGCAGCTCCGGATCCAGAGGCAGCGCCAGTGACTTGTCCAGATTTAATTTAAAGCCCGAGAGTCTGCCGTATTTATGCACTGTATGCAGGAGATGCTTTAGAGATGTCTGAGGATTATTCAGCAGTAACAACAGGTCATCAGCGTACGCCAACACCTTAATCTCGTGTTGTTGGAGCCTAATGCCCTGTATTTGTTCGTGTGCTCGGATCTCATTCAGCAACGGCTCTAAGGACAACAAGAATAACAGTGGAGAAAGCGGGCAACCCTGTCGCGTCCCTTTCTTAATGTCAAACCCCTCTGTTCTTATCCCATTGACTAATATCATGGCTCGGGGGTCAGTGTATAGTGTGGTGATAGCCTTCAAGAGCCATCCAGTAAGACCTATCCACTGCAATGTTTCAAACAGAAAGTGCCATTGTACCCGGTCGAATGCCCGTTCAGCGTCAAGGCTCACCGCCAGCCTTTGTGATTTTGTGTCAGGATCTGCTAATGTGGCTAGAATGAATTTGCGCACGTTAAGGACAGATTGACGCCCTCGAACAAATCCGGCCTGATCTTCCTTCACTAGCTGTGGCAGCAGTGGTGCTAGTCTATCCGCTAAGATCCGAGACAGCAGTTTTGCCTCCACGTTAATCAGTGAAATTGGTCTGTAGGAACTGGGTTGCAGTAAATCTTTTCCTTTTTTTTGGTATTAAACTGATAAGAGCCGTGTTGGCATGTAGTGGGAATCGGCCTTTCTCTATTACTTCATTAAGGTATTCTAATAGGGGTCCCAAGATCTGCAGTTTCAACATCTTGTAAAACTCACCGGAGAGACCATCAGGTCCCGGTGCAGAGTGCATCTTCAATGCGCCTATAGCTTTCTGAAGCTCTTTTGCCTCTATCGGTTTATTGAGGGGGTCTAGTTGCTCTGGATGTATCTTCCCCATGTTAACTGTGGCTAGGTACTCTGCTGTAGCCTTCCTGACGTCTCTCTCACCCTCCTCTCCTTTGTAGAGATTAGCAAAATGCTGTTGAAATACCTGCGCTATCTCGTCTGGATTGTTGGTAATCCCCCCCGATTGTCTGCATATCGCAGCAATATAATGGGACTTCCTTGTGCCTTTCACCAGCCTCGCTAGCATCCCTCCCGCCTTATCTCCAAATTTATGCAACCTGTACTTCCTGAATAGCAGGGATCGTGTCGTGCGTTCCTGAAGTAGGCTGTTCAGCGCCGCTCTAGTGGATGTAAGGAGTTCATAATTTTGCTGCGTGGGGTGTCTGCCATACTGCCGCCTTATAACCCGGATCTTCCGTTCCAGCTCCACTATGCCCTGCGTTATTTGCCTGTTCCGTCTGCTTACGCATGCTATAATCTCTCCTCTGAGTACTGCTTTAGCAGCAGACCAGAACAGAATAGGGTCATCCACGTGTGCCTGATTATGTGTTTGGTACTCCTCCCATTTCTTGTGCATGTGCTCTGTGAATGCTTTTGAGGGGTACAGATATGCAGGGAACCTCCACCCAGGGGATTGCTGAAAATATGTTGCAATCTCTAAATCCACCCATATAATGGAGTGGTCCGATATCTCTTCAGGGCCTATGACCGCTCCCGTTATTTTCTGAAATATATCAGGGGAGGTTAATATATAGTCCAAGCGAGACTGTGAATGATGTGCCCTGGAGATGTGCGTGTAATCTCTTTCATCTCCATGTAATATCCTCCAGGGGTCAAGCAGGCCCACCTTCTGACAAAAGGAATCTAGGAGGGACACCTCCGATAGAGTGTCAGGGCGCGCTTGCCTTGACCTGTCTAACACTGGGTCTATCACTTGATTCATATCTCCAGCAATTACTATTGGGAGGGATGCTTGTGTGTGGCAAAGGGTCAGCAGCTGAGCGTAAAAGTGTGTAGCTGAGGTATTAGGGCCGTATGCTGATACCAGTAGCATCTCTTTTCCTTGTAGATTGAGCTGAATTCCAACATATCTCCCTTCTCCATCGTTGAACAGCATTTTTGCCACGCCCATCAGTGATTTGTGCAGCAGAATTGCTGTCCCACCTCTCCTGCCTGTTGCTGGGGAATAGAATACCTCCCCCACCCATCCTCTTTTTAGCTTATCGCTTTCCTCTTTGGATAGCCTCGTTTCCTGCAGGCAGGCAATGCCTACCCCATGACGTTTTAGAGCTGATAGGATTTTGGTTCTCTTAATTGGGGATGTGATGCCGCCTACATTCCAAGAGATCAAACGTGTTTTAACCACCTTCCCCTTGGTGTCTTGGAACTTGCACTGTTAAATACCTCTGAGGCCTTTGTCTCCCAGGCTCCCAGCCTAGCCCCGAAGACATCTCTCTCCCCCGTTGCATCAACGTGTATGTCTCCCTCCAGCTTGCTTTCTTCCACTTCCGCCACCCTAGACTTCTTTGTGTAGGTTCCCTCTCCATTTTACCATACCTGAGGATACTTCTTTTGCCTTTTGCTAATCCCCCCCTCCCTTCTCCACCCTTCCCTAACTCCCCTCCCCCCCTATTAATCTCTACACTCCCAAACATGCCCTAGACAACAAATTGTGTGGGAGCCCCTGCCATGCCCGAGGCCCCCCCCCCCACCCGATCCACCACATTGTGTTGTGAACCAGCTCTTTACTGTGTGCAATACAGAACAACCATTTTATAGTTCTCACCCACTTTGGGTCTTAGAATCGTCCTTATTTCCAGTCTGCTCTGCCGCCTGTTGTTGTTCCCTCTGTTCCAACGCTGTTATGTACTCTTTGGCAGCCGCCTCTGAATCAAAGGACCTCCATTTGCCATCTTGTCGGATTTTTAACACTGCTGGGTAAATCAGCATGAACTTGATCTGCAAATCCTGTAGTCGTCTGCACAGGGGGGTGAATTTCTTTCGACGGTCCTGTAAAGATACTGAAAAGTCCTGAAAGATTCTTATTGTCTTCCCCTCAAACTTTGTATCGTCCCGTTTTAATCGGTAGCCTCGCAAAATCTCCATCTTGTGCAGGTAGTTATGTACTTTCAGTATGACTGCACGCGGGCTCTGGCGGCCATCTTGGATGCGGCCCACTCTGTGTATTCGTTCTAAGCACAGTGCTCCTGCATGGTCAGACAGCGCAAATTCGGCATTCAGCCACTTTTCTATCACCGTGGCCAGCACCGAGTCACTCACCGATTCTGGTATGCCGATCAGGCGTAAGTTGCTCCTTCTGGCCCTGTTTTCTAAATCATCCACTTTCTGTTGCAGCGCTTCTACCGTGGACTGCGTGTTCTGGAGCCGACCATGCACTGGGGAAAGCGCATCCTCAATCTCCGACACCCGCCTCTCTAGCTCCCCAGCCCGTTGTGTTACATCTCTCAGACGCGATTCATATTGTTCTAGCTGTGCCGAGATTTTTTCCAATCGCGGCTCCAATGCTTGCGTTACCGCGGCGGTCAGTTGCGCCAGCTGCGCGGGAGTGAAGTTCTGCTCGCTTCGCTGCAAGGCCTTCTCCTCGGGGTATCCGCCGTCTTTGCCTTATCCTTCTCCTTCTTAGCGCTGCGTGGCGGCATTGATTTAGTTGCTGTTTCTACGAACTTATCCATTGGTTGTACTGCTTCTGCTAATATATTAATTCGCTGGTCAGCCGTTTTCTGCGGTTTATATGGCTAAATCAGGCGTGGGGGCCCCGGAGAGCAAAGACACACGTCCTACTCTCTCAACGCATCACGTGACTCATCTAGTCTCCTTTTTTAAAGTTATGACTTCCTATGTATAGTTACTTCATGGTTGATATCAACACTGATCATATTATGATCACTGTTATCAAGAGGCCCCAGTACCATAACGTCCCTCACCAGATCATGCGCTCCACTAAGGACCAAGTCTAGAATTTTTCCTTCTCTCGTCGGCTCCTGCACCAGCTGCTTCATAAAGCTGTCCTTGATTTCATCAAGGAATTGTACCTCTCTAGCATGTCCCGATGTTACATTTACCCAGTCTATATTTGGATAATTGAAGTCATCCATTATTATCGCGTTGCCCATTTTGTTTGCGTCTCTGATTTCTTTTATCATTTCTGCGTCTACCTGCTCATCCTGGCGAGGCGGACGGTAATACACTCCTATCACCGTCCTTTTCCCTTTTATACATGGAATTTCAACCCACAATGATTCAAAGGTGTGATTTGTGTCCTGCTGAATTTGTAACCTATCTGAGTCAAGGCTCTCTTTAATATACAATGCTACCCCTCCACCAGTCCGGTCCACCCTATCACTATGATATACTTTGTACCCCGGTATGACAGTGTCCCACTGGTTATCCTCCTTCCACCAGGTCTCAGTAATGCCTATTATATCCAATTTTTCATTTAGTGCAATATATTCCAACTCTCCCATCTTATTTCTTAGACTCCTAGCATTTGCATATAGACATTTCAGAGTATGTTTGTTGTTCCTATTTGCATGATGCTTAGTACTTGACACTATTGATTTCCCATCTTTTGTCTGATCTTTAATTGTATTTAAGGGCACCTGGCCTACCACGGTCTGTTGTGCAACCTCACTATCCAGAAACCCTATCTTCCCTGTTTGTGAGGTATCCTTGCAAGATACCTTATCCCGAACCATGCGCTTTTGAGCGACTGTCAGCCTTCCCCCCCATTTCTAGTTTAAAAGCTGCTCTATCTCCTTTTTAAATGCCGACGCCAGCAGCCTGGTCCCACCCTGGTTAAGGTGGAGCCCATCCTTTCGGAATAGGCTCCCCCTTCCCCAGAATGTTGCCCAGTTCCTAACAAATCTAAAACCCTCCTCCCTGCACCATCATCTCATCCACGCAATGAGACTCCGGAGCTCTGCCTGTCTCTTGGGCCCTGCGCATGGAACAGTAGCATTTCAGAAAATGCTACCCTAGAGATGATCTGGATTTGAGCTTTCTACCTAAGAGCCTAAATTTGGCTTCCAGCACCTCTCTCCCACATTTTCTTATGTCATTGGTACCAACATGTACCAAGACAGCCGACTCCTCCCCAGCACTATCTAAAATCCTATCTAGGTGACGCGTGAGGTCCGCCACCCTTGCACCAGGCAGGCAAGTCACCAGGCGATCCTCACGTCCACCAGCCACCCAGCTATCTATATGCCTAATGATCGAATCACCAACTACAACAGCTTTCCCTCCCGGGCAGCACTTGGAGACATATCCTCGAAGTGAGAGGATAGTACATCACCTGGTGGGCAGATCCTGGCTACAGGAGTACTTCCTACTTCACCAGGGTGATGCTCTCCTTCTAGGAGACCTCCCTCCTCCAAGGTAGCACAAGGGTTAACAGCCTGGAGGTGGGACTTCTCTACAACATCCCTGAAGGTCTCCTCTTTGTACCTCTCTGTCTCCCTCAGCTCCACCAAGTCTGCTACTCTAGCCTCAAGAGAACAGACACATTCTCTAAGAGCTAGGAGCTCTTTGCATTGGGCACACACATATGGCATCTCACCAACTGGGACATCATCATACATGTGACACTCAATGCAAAAGACTGGATAGCACCCCTCTCGCTGCTGGACTGCTGACTCCATCTTAGTGTTTTTGAGTTTTTCAATAATTTAAAACTTGGTACAGTATTAAGGATATTAGCCTAATATAAAAGTGTCTTTTAGTTTGTATAGTATATTGTATGATTTATTTAGTGTTTCCTTCTTAGATGATAATGAAATGTATTTAAAACTCTGTAAGAGCACTCCTTGCTTGTTACCCTAATTACAATAACTGACTATAAATGAAGAGTTGTCCTAGGGGTGGGAAGACTAAACTAGATCCTGCAGTGCTTGTTAGATTCTATCTGTTAATGCTGTGGTACAAAGCTTTTAAAAATAAGTGGAAAAGACTATGGAGATTAGTTGTTAAAATTTGCTTTTTATAATTTTATTTTGCCTAACACTAGTGTTAGTGTAGGTTAGTGTTATTTTGCCTAACACTAACCTACAACACTAACCTCCTTTAAACCCCAATCTTTAAGCTCCCAAAGCACAAAGCAAAGTAGCGTTCACTTACCAGAGAAATGTCCTCTTCTCTTGGAACTTCTCAGAAAGAAAGTTCAGTGGGACCTTTCCTCTTCATATAGTTTTGAATCTAAGGGGCCTCTTATACACAGGCTCTTTGAAGCTGACTGAGCAACCTATGCAAGTATTCACTGGATGAGCTACCTTCAGCAGCCAAGGAACAGAAAATAACTGCCTTTTAGAACAAGAGATTTTGGCTGTTTAGTCTATCTCTAGAAAAGGTTTCGGTTTAAAACTATTGGAAAAATGCCTATTTCTAGAAAAAAAATTCAGTTTAAAACTATGGGAAAAGGGTTTGTACACTATCCAGCTTATTTTCGAAAGAGAAAGACGCCCATATTTCAACCTAAATCGGGAGATGGCCGTCTTTTTCCCATGGGCGAACAAATCGGTATAATCGAAAGCAGATTTTGGTTGTCTTCAACTGCACTTCGTCGCAGGAACGAACAAAGTGGACGGGGGCGTGTCGGAGGCGTAGTGAAGGCAGGACTGGGGCGTGGTTATCGGCCGAGGACAGATGGGCGTCTTTAGCTGATAATCGAAACAAGAAGGGCGTTTTGGACGAGAATTTGGTCCGCTTTACTTGGACCCTTTTTTTTCAGGTCCAAGTCCCAAAAAAGTGTCCCAAATGACCACCGGAGGGAATCGGGAATCACCTCCCCTGACTCCCCCAGTGGTCACTAACCCCTTCCCACCAAAAATCCCTACTTTACAAACTTTTTTTGCCAGCCTGTATGCCAGCCTCAAATGCCGTACCCACCTCCATGACAGCAGAATGTGTTCTATACTCTGACAGCCTTTCCCTGGTTCTGATGTGGGTCTCGGGTGAGTGTGACACCTTTTCTGTTAAGCGAAGTGCAGAGTCACATCAGCAATGCATTGTGGTGGGTGTAGGGTATTGGGCTCCGTGATTCCACTAGCTTGTGTTAAATGCTCACGATGTTGGTAGTTGGTAGGCTCTACTCCCATGGTGCTTTTCCCTCTGCTTACTGGGTCAGAGTGTGCCCTATTTTGTTTCCGGTAGTCCATGAGGTAGTGGCCATTTTTGTAAGCCAGTTTTAGCTCCATTTCATGTGTTACCCACATTACTGAAAGTGGGTATTGTACAGCATTCTGCCAGCTCTGACCTATTGCTAATCTCAGTACCAGGGAGACTGTTTGCCAGTGGGGCACAACCTCTGATCTGCAGTTAACTGTGAGTAAGCGTGCTTATTCAAATAAAGGACGTTTTTGGAGACATTAGTCTTCAGGTGTCAACTGGTGTGCCAAGGTTCTACAGCAGCAACAAGTCCTAGAGGCCTGGAGCACTTTTAGTGGGTACCGCAGTGCACTTCAGGCAGGCGGACCCAGGCCCATCCCCCCTACCTGTAACACTTGTGCTGGTAAATGGGAGGCCTCCAAAACCCACTGTACCCACATGTAGGTGCCCCCTTCACCCCTAAGAGCTATGGTAGTGTTGTACATTTGTGGGTAGTGGGTTTTGGGGGTTCAGCACCCGTGGTAAGGGAGCTGTGCATGTGGGAGCGTTGTCTGAAGTCCACCGCACAGACCTCTAGTGTGCCCAGTTGGTGTCCTGGCATGTCAGGGGGGCCAGTGTACTACGAATCCTGGCCCCTCCCACGACCAAATGGCTCGGATTAGGACATTTTTGAGCTGGCCGGTTTTAGTTTCCATTATCGCTAAAAAAAAAAACCGCTCAGGTCAGAAACGAAGAAATCCATGGCATTTGGTCTGTACAAACAAAAAAAACAGCACCACGGGCCTTTAAAAATGGAACACAGTTCTTTAATGAATGAGCCTTGACAAAAAGACCCGACACGGGCCGTGTTTCGGTGACTAGCACCTGCGTCAGGGGTCTACATAGAATACAAAACATAGAAATAATATATTTTTAAAAATTTTTTAAAATATAATGAGTAAAACCAAAGATTAATATTTAGACTCATCAAGCATACATATATAAGCCTATATAAACACCTAAAGCATTTAATATTTTAACATTGCATTTAATATTTTAACATTCTCATATATTATTATATAGTAATTTAAAAATAAATGGATAATTAATCAAAACAAAAATGGTAACTCACCACAGTGATGACGTGGAAAACTTGGGGAATAACTCGAATATATTCCTCTACAATATATTATTCCTTACTTTTGGACAAAAAATTTTTCATATATTAATATTATATGTTTAAAACGCTTATTTTAATTATTTATAATATATTTTATAAAAAGGTCATATTATATAATACTGGCTGTAACTAAATTTCATATTCATAAAAGCTTAAACTAACAGGTCAAAAATAATTTTTTAAAACATTTTAAAATATACAATAAATTTCAAACATTACACTGATAATATCATAAACCTTCAAAAACATTCAAATCAGCACAGAAATGAATAAATATATACATCTTCAAATATAAAAAAGCCAAAACTATAATATCTAGTGGCATTACTTGATCTTAATTTTAAAAAGACAACATTTTGTCACTATATGTGTATGTGTACATATACATATATATACACATACACACATACACATATATATATATACACATGCATGTGTGTGCATGCATACACACATATACACATATATTATAGCATTAACAGGGCTTCTATTATCTTTTGGAGCTCTGGGTATATTTGTTTCGTTATCTGCCAATTACAATTAATTATGTAAATTTTATTTGTAACTGCTAATGGTATTTTAGCTAGTGACAAAATACCTTTAAAATTTGCATTTATTTTGTTATCTGCCAATCACAATTAATTATACAAATGGCATCTTAAATAGTGACAAAGGGTTAACAGGGCTTTTGTTCACATACATATGTTTCTCACATCAGCATTCATTTAATAAAATGTCTTCAATATTTCTTTTAGAACATAGCAAAAATGATTTTCATAAGCAATAAAATACTGACTTTCATTTTAACTCAAGTGTCAAAAGAAAAAAAATCTGTATACCTCAGACTGTATTGCCAAACAGAAGGGTTTCAATAAGTATAACAAACCATAATGCCACAGACATTACCAAGAGGATTGTGCAATTGATAAAAGTTGTCAAATCATGAGGCAGCAAATACTATAGTGCCTAACTTAGAAACTTCCTACAATTTATTGTCATGACAAAAACTTACCCCCACGTCTCATGTAGTAAAAGCTACAAAGCACCAAGGCACTTTCACTTTCTGTATCAAAATGGATGAAAAGCTGTGACAATGTTGTCTTTTTAAAATTAAGATCAAGTAATGCCACCAGATATTATAGTTTTGGCTTTTTTATATTTGAAGATGTATATATTTATTCATTTCTGTGCTGATTTGAATGTTTTTGAAGGTTTATGATATTATCAGTGTAATGTTTGAAATTTATTGTATATTTTAAAATGTTTAAAAAAATTATTTTTGACCTGTTAGTTTAAGCTTTTATGAATATGAAATTTAGTTATAGCCAGTATTATATAATATGGCCTTTTTATAAAATATATTATAAATAATTAAAATAAGCGTTTTAAACATATAATATTAATATATGAAAAATTTTTTGTCCAAAAGTAAGGAATAATACAGTATATTGTAGAGGAATATATTCGAGTTATTCCCCAAGTTTTCCACGTCATCACTGTGGTGAGTTACCATTTTTGTTTTGATTAATTATCCATTTATTTTTAAATTACTATATAATAATATATGAGAATGTTAAAATATTAAATGCAATGTTAAAATATTAAATGCTTTAGGTGTTTATATAGGCTTATATATGTATGCTTGATGAGTCTAAATATTAATCTTTGGTTTTACTCATTATATTTTAAAAAATTTTTAAAAATATATTATTTCTATGTTTTGTATTCTATGTAGACCCCTGACGCAGGTGCTAGTCACCGAAACACGGCCCGTGTCGGGTCTTTTTGTCAAGGCTCATTCATTAAAGAACTGTGTTCCATTTTTAAAGGCCCGTGGTGCTGTTTTTTTTGTTTGGACTTTAGTTTGTACTTTGTTCCCTCTCTTTTGTTACATTTGGTCTGTACAAACCATATTTTCGAAACAAAACAAAGACATCCATTTTTTTCGAAAATACGGTCTGTCCCTCCTCTTCACATACCCGTTTTCAGACATAGACGCCCATGGAGATAGGCGTTCGCGTTCGATTATGCCCCTCCACGGCAACTACTTAATGATGCTTGCTTTTCTCTCTCTCTCTCTTTTTATTCCCCCCTTAATACTAAACTAGTTCCTGCTGGCTTTTCCCTCTCTCTCTCTTTTTATTCCCCCTTAATACTACACTAGATCCTACAGTGCCTGTTAGATTCTATCTGTTACTGCTGTGGTACAAAGCTTTTAAAACTAAGTGGAAAAGATTATGGAGAATAGTTGTTAAAATTTGCTTTTTATATTTTTATTTTGCCTAACACTAACCTACAATTCCTCCTTTAAACCCCAATCTTTAAGCTCCCAAAGCACAAAGCAAGTAGTATTACAGGTACAGTAACACATTTATTCCTGTATTACAACATGCATGTAAGATAGTAACATAGTAACATAGTAGATGATGGCAGAAAAAGACCTGCATGGTCCATCCAGTCTGCCCAACAAGATAACTCATATTTGCTGCTTTTTGTGTATACCCTACTTTGATTTGTACCTATGCTCTTCAGGGCACAGACCGTATAAGTCTGCCCCGCACTATCTCTGCCTCCCAACCACCAGCCCCACCTCCCAACCACCGGCTCTGGCACAGGCACAGACCGTATAAGTCTGCCCAGCACTATCCTCACCTCCCCAGCCCTGCCTCCCAACCCCGGCTCTGGCACAGACCGTACAAGTCTGTCCAGCACTATCCCCGCCTCCCAACCACCAGTCCCGCTTCCCACCACCGGCTCTGGCACAGACCGTATAAGTCTGCCCAGCCCTATCCCCGCCTCCCAACCTCCAGCCCCGCCTCCCGATCTTGACTAAGCTCCTGAGGATCCATTCCTTCGGCACAGGATTCCTTTATGCTTATCCCACGCATGTTTGAATTCCGTTACCGTTTTCATTTCCACCACCTCCCGCGGGAGGGCATTCCAAGCATCCACTACTCTCTCCGTGAAAAAATACTTCCTGACATTTTTCTTGAGTCTGCCCCCCTTCAATCTCATTTCATGTCCTCTCGTTCTACCACCTTTCCATCTCCGGAAAAGATTTGTTTGCGGATTAATACCTTTCAAATATCTGAACGTCTGTATCATATCACCCCTGTTTCTCCTTTCCTCCAGAGTATACATGTTTAGTTCAGCAAGTCTCTCCTCATACGTCTTGTAACGCAGATCCCATACCATTCTCGTAGCTTTTCTTTGCACCGCTTCAATTCTTTTTACATCCTTAACAAGATACAGCCTCCAAAACTGAACACAATACTCCAGGTGGGGTCTCACCAACGACTTATACAGGGGCATCAACACCCCCTTTCTTCTGCTGGTCACACCTCTCTTTATACAGCCTAACAACCTTCTAGCTACTGCCACCGCCTTGTCACACTGTTTCGTCGCCTTCAAATCCTCAGATACTATCACCCCAAGATCCCTCTCTCCGCCCGTACCTATCAGACTCTCCCCACCTAACACATACGTCTCCCGTGGATTTCTACTTCCTAAGTGCATCACTTTGCATTTCTTCGCATTGAATTTTAATTGCCAAACCTTAGACCATTCTTCTAGCTTCCGTATGTCCTTTTTCATGTTTTCCACTCCCTCCGGGGTGTCCACTCTGTTACAGATCTTAGTATCATCCGCAAATAGGCAAACTTTACCTTCTAACCCTTCAGCAATGTCACTCACAAATATATTGAACAGAATCGGCCCCAGCACCGATCCTTGAGGCACTCCACTACTTACCTTTCGCTCCTCCGAGCGAATTCCATTCACCACCACCCTCTGGCGTCTGTCCGTCAACCAGTTCCTAATCCAGTTCACCACTTCGGGTCCTATCTTCAGCCCATCCAGTTTATTTAAGAGCCTCCTGTGGGGAACTGTGTCAAAAGCTTTGCTGAAATCTAAGTAGATTACGTCCATAGCTCGTCCCTGATTCAGTTCTCCTGTCACCCAATCAAAGAACTCAATGAGGTTCGTTTGGCACGAATTCCCTTTGGTAAATCCATGCTGTCTCGGATCTTGCAACTTATTGGCTTCCAGGAAATTCACTATCCTTTCCTTCAGCATGGCTTCCATTACTTTTCCAATAACTGAAGTGAGGCTTACCGGCCTGTAGTTTGCAGCTTCTTCCCTATCACCACTTTTGTGAAGTGGGACCACATCCGCCGTTCTCCAATCCCTCGGAACCTCTCCCCTCTCCAAGGATTTATTAAACAAATCTTTAAGAGGACCCGCCAGAACCTCTCTGAGCTCCCTCAATATCCTAGGGTGGATCCCATCTGGCCCCATGGCTTTGTCCACCTTTAGCTTTTCAAGTTGTTCATACACACTCTCTTCCGTGAACGGTGCTCTATCCACTTCAATCTCATTTGTACTTTTTGCAGTCCATCGCGGTCCTTCTCCAGGATTTTCTTCTGTGAAAACAGAACAGAAGTATCTATTTAGCAAATTTGCTTTTTCTTCATCATTATCCACATAGCGGTTCGCAGTATCTTTTAGTCTCACAATTCCCTTTTTAGTCATTTTCCTTTCACTAATATACCTGAAGAAAATTTTGCCACCCCTCCTCACATTTCTAGCCATTTGTTCTTCCGTTTGCGCTTTCGCCAGTCGTATCTCTCTCTTGGCTTCTTTCAGTTTCATCCGGTATTCCTCCTTGTGTCCCTTTTCATGAGTTTTTTTGTATTTCTGGAACGCCAACTCTTTAGCCTTTATTTTCTCAGCCACTTGCTTGGAGAACCATATCGGTTTCCTTTTTCTCTTGCTTTTATTTACTTTCCTTACATAAAGGTTCGTGGCCCTATTTATAGCTTCTTTCAGTCTGGACCACTGTCCTTCCACTTCTTGTATTTCCTCCCATCCCATCAGGTATTCCCCAATTTTACTAAAGTCAGCATGTTTGAAATCCAGGACTTTGAGTTTTGAGTGGCCACCCTCCTCTTCAGCCGTCATGCTTATTAAGAGCAATTCAGGATAGGTACTTTATATCTACAATTTCTTTTCATGTTGAACTAGAAAAGTACTCAATTAAGAAATTTGTTGTATCCCATAATACATGGACTCCTTTGTCATCAATCAGCATGTGTATCAATATCCTCCTAGAAGATTATCATTTAGATGCCTTACTATGTATCTCTGAGTGTGAGATATCTTCATTTGATTTACTTAACAATTAGAATCTGCCCACTTTGTGTTGTCAGCAAATGCCCACTTCTGAGGTATGTGATTTAAGCAGACAACACTGCATATGTACTACAATTTGGCATTTTTAATGCTCACTGTGAGATAAACGATTTAAATAGGCAACACTGTGCATGCACTATGTTTGGATGTTATATCCAGCAGCCAGGACCTAGCCACATTGTGACATCAGTAAATGATCATCTTGAGTTACGTGATTTAAGCAAGTACCATTGCGCATGCACCACTATTTGGCGTTTTTTTTTAGACTGACAGCGTTGTCCATGTTGATCAGGCTCTCGGAGCAATTGAGACTCCATTCCACATCAAAGGTGAGTTTTTATTTATTTTGGATTTAGAGCATCAGTGCACTGCCCTGTGCTTTGAAAGGGAAAGATGCTTTGTGAAGTATGTGATAATGGGTGAATGACTAATTGATCGGTTAAGGGCGGTCTTGGAAGTACAGCACAATGCTTTGATGTTTCATATGCTCCTCTCTGAAAAGGTTCTTACTCTGGATAAGTTGGCTAACACGAGTTTAGCAGTTGATTTTATGCAAAATTAGATGAATTATGGGATCAGTACATTGAGCTGGGTATGGGATGTTCATTGAGTAAGCAGTTGCGATAATATATCTGCCCTACCAGCAGGAGCACTTTAGATTATTCTGTTTACACTCCATGTACTCTGTTTTCTGACGATTTTAAGGTGTTCTGTACCTGAAGTATGAAAGACATATGGAAATTGCTATACTGGTGCATGTTTGCTCTCCACGATGGAAGTATTTAGTTGAGATATATATATATATTCTGCCCCCTGACAGCCTGGCACTAGTTATAGTGTGACCCTAAAATGTGTTAATGCCTTCACTGCTATTCTTACTCCTAAAGATCTTGACTGCTGCAGTCTTCACTGCTAAGATATGTGTGTGAGCAATGCATTGTGTGTAATGTAGTTCACAGACAACGCAACCCCACTTGCCTGTCAGTATAAGATCTGTTACTACTGGTTGTGATGCTGCTTAGATCACTCCTCTGTCTCAGCCAAGCTTGGCTTCTTTGTTTACATGCCAGCACTTCCTGGCCATTCTTACTATCTCTGTCCTGAGAGGTCAGCCAGGTATGACCTTTTCCTCCTATCAGGGGCTGCCTCCTAGAGCCGACCTTGCCACTCAAGGGCAGGCTTTATCCCTATTGGCCTTTCTCCTCCTTCCTTTCTAAATCTGTATGAGCTTCTGGCTCCACCCCCCCTGCCCATGAGGAGGACAGTCTTGCTCCAGGACAAAGCAATAATCCTGTTGTAGCTCTGGAAAAGCACTAGTCTTTTCACCCTGAAAATACCCTCCTAAAAGAGGGTACTGCACTCCCAAACACCTAACTCCGAGCTGCCTCTATCTGTGGAACTACTTTTCTTATCTCTGCAACGAGCTGATCCTGGTTAAACTTCTACCTTCTCTCCACTGATACAGCTCACAAACTACAGGGTTCCTTTGTGCTTATGAACATCTAACTGTGAGTAATCATCTATGTTATTCAATAAAGGAACTTCAGAAAAGAACAAGAGATTTAGGTGTGTTGATGTGCTAGGGGTTTATACTTCAAGATATTGAGACTTACAGCTAAATAACTCTTAAGAAACAGCTATACAAGTCTTGAGAGACTTGACAATATATATATATTTTATTTTATTTTATTTTTATTTTTTTGGACATCCAAGTATATATATATTTTTTTATATTATTTTTTGACATCCAAATATATATATTTATATATATATATCAGCTAAACTTGTGATCTCATAATCTGTGTTTCCTAACTAACTGTAGTGGCTATTTCTAATTGATATCTGTATTCTATGTAACTGATTTTAAAACTGCTTATTGGCTATTTGTATTTGATAATTGATAATCTGAGAACTGGATTTAACAAGTGCTTTAAAATCGGTAGTAGTTTCTCTTGTGTTTTTTTTTCCCTTCTGCTTCCATACTGTGTGGAGCTCCTCCCCTCCCTCATCTGCTTTTGTTGTAAGGTAATTGCATAGCACCGTTGGAGGTTCTCGCTCCACGTGCTTTTTTGTCTCTGCACAGAAGCTGGACGGATTTGGGTGCTCTCAGATAAGTCTATTTTCTGATTCCCCCTACCTTACACTTGTGGCTCTGGACAACTCTCCCCCCCCCCCCCCCAATCCTAGTCTGTCACTGTATTTCTATTATACCAGGAAAAAAACCCTATTTTTAACTGCTCAGCTAAACTTGTGATCTCATAATCTGTGTTTCCTAACTAACTGCTTAGTGGCTATTTCTAATTGATATCTGTATTCTATGTAACTGATTTTAAAACTGCTTATTGGCTATTTGTATTTGATAGTTGATAATCTGAGAACTGGATTTAACAAGTGCTTTAAAATCGGTAGTAGTTTCTCTTGTGTTTTTTTTTTCCCTTCTGCTTCCATACTGTGTGGAGCTCCTCCCCTCCCCCATCTGCTTTTGTTGTAAGGTAATTGCATAGCACAGTTGGAGGTTCTCGCTCCACGTGCTTTTTTGTCTCTGCACAGAAGCTGGACGGATTTGGGTGCTCTCAGATAAGTCTATTTTCTGATTCCCCCTACCTTACACTTGTGGCTCTGGACAACTCTCCCCCCCCCCCCCCCAATCCTAGTCTGTCACTGTATTTCTATTATACCAGGGAAAAACCCCCTATTTTTAACTGCTCAGCTAAACTTGTGATCTCATAATCTGTGTTTCCTAACTAACTGCTTAGTGGCTATTTCTAATTGATATCTGTATTCTATGTAACTGATTTTAAAACTGCTTATTGGCTATTTGTATTTGATAGTTGATAATCTGAGAACTGGATTTAACAAGTGCTTTAAAATCGGTAGTAGTTTCTCTTGTGTTTTTTTTTTCCCTTCTGCTTCCATACTGTGTGGAGCTCCTCCCCTCCCTCATCTGCTTTTGTTGTAAGGTAATTGCATAGCACCGTTGGAGGTTCTCGCTCCACGTGCTTTTTTGTCTCTGCACAGAAGCTGGACGGATTTGGGTGCTCTCAGATAAGTCTATTTTCTGATTCCCCCTACCTTACACTTGTGTCTCTGGACAACTCTCTCCCCCCCCCCCCCAATCCTAGTCTGTCACTGTATTGCTATTATACCAGGAACCGCCCCCCCCCCCCCCCTATTTTTAACTGCTCAGCTAAACTTGTGATCTCATAATCTGTGTTTCCTAGCTGCTTAGTGGCTATTTCTAATTGATATCTGTATTCTATGTAACTGATTTTAAAACTGCTTATTGGCTATTTGTAGTTGATAGTTGATAATCTGAGAACTGGATTTAACAAGTGTTTTAAAATCGGTAGTAGTTTCTCATGTGTTTTTTTTTCCCTTCTGCTTCCATACTGTGTGGAGCTCCTCCCCTCCCCCATCTGCTTTTGTTGTAAGGTAATTGCATAGCACAGGTGGAGCTTCTCTCTCCACGTGCTTTTTTGTCTCTGCACAGAAGCTGGACGGATTTGGGTGCTCTCAGATAAGACTATTTTCTGATTCCCCCTACCTTACACTTGTGGCTCTGGGCATTTCAATGCTGTTCTAGAGATTAGGTTACAGCAAACACATTCCATAGGTCTTAAGCTTAAGCCCACCCACCCCAAGACTGACACTTCCTATATAGCTTTACCAAATATACTACGTATCATAAATTAACCCCACCCTAATTACAACCCCATCATAGTACACCTGTTCATACCCATTTCAACAAATCAAGATGACTTTTATTCTTTGTAATAATTGTGGTGCTTTAGTTTCAAGACTAAGCTTCTGGAGACTTAAAGCTTGTCCTATCTGTCTTCAGCTTGCTAGTTTAAAACAGGAGCTCAGCAAAGTAAAGCAGGAATTGAATGCACTTAAAGCAACATCTAGGACTGCACAGAATCATAGCAAATTCTCACCACTGCCTCAAAGGATAATACCACCTAAGAATAGATGGTTCACAGTAGGCTCAGGCAGGATTCGTTATGTGACACAGAAGCATCCGCACTCAAGTTTTGCCCCTACAGAATTCTTTTGCTCCACTACAGCACTGTGTTGCTCCTGAAAATAAAACTGAGGCAGAAGAAAAAGCAAAGAAGGTGGAACAAAAAGATATGAAGGTACCCAAAGAGAAAAGACACCCCCAAATCACTAAAACCGAAACACATACTAGGAAATGTAGATGGAAAGCGATGACCACAAATGCTCACAGTCTAAGCAATAAAGTTCATGACCTTCAAGCCCTAATCTTGGAGGCAGACTTGGACATAGTTGCAATCACAGAGACATGCCTCAATGGTTCCCATGGGATGCAAACATACCAGGCTATATGGTTCTCCAAGCAAGTGGCTGAGAAAATAAAGGCTAAAGAGTTGGCGTTCCAGAAATACAAAAAAACTAAAGAAAAGGGACACCAGGAGGAATACCGGATGAAACTGAAAGAAGCCAAGAGAGAGATACGACTGGCAAAAGCGCAAACGGAAGAACAAATGGCTAGAAATGTAAGGAGGGGTGGCAAAATTTTCTTCAGGTATATTAGTGAAAGGAGAATGACTGAAAAGGGAATTGTGAGACTAAAAGATACTGCGAACCGCTATGTGGATAATGATGAAGAAAAAGCAAATTTGCTAAATAGATACTTCTGTTCTGTTTTCACAGAAGAAAATCCTGGAGAAGGACCGCGATGGACTGCAAAAAGTACAAATGAGATTGAAGTGGATAGAGCACCGTTCACGGAAGAGAGTGTGTATGAACAACTTGAAAAGCTAAAGGTGGACAAAGCCATGGGACCGGATGGGATCCACCCTAGGATATTGAGGGAGCCCAGAGAGGTTCTGGCGGATCCTCTTAAAGATTTGTTTAATAAATCCGTGGAGACGGGAGAGGTTCCGAGGGATTGGATAACGGCGGATGTGGTCCCTCTTCACAAAAGTGGTGATAGGGAAGAAGCTGGAAACTACAGGCTGGTAAGCCTCACTTCGGTTATTGGAAAAGTAATGGAAGCGATGCTGAAGGAAAGGATAGTGAATTTCCTGGAAGCCAATAAGTTGCAAGATGCGAGACAACATGGTTTTACCAAAGGGAAATCGTGCCAAACGAACCTCATTGAATTCTTTGATTGGGTGACAGGAGAATTGAATCAGGGACGAGCTATGGACGTAATCTACTTAGATTTCAGCAAAGCTTTTGACACGGTTCCCCACAAGAGGCTCTTAAATAAACTGGATGGGCTGAAGATAGGACCCGAAGTGGTGAACTGGATTAGGAACTGGTTGACGGACAGACGCCAGAGGGTGGTGGTGAATGGAATTCGCTCGGAGGAGCAAAAGGTGAGTAGTGGAGTGCCTCATGGATCGGTGCTGGGGCCGATTCTATTCAATATATTTGTGTGACATTGCCGAAGAGTTAGAAGGTAAAGTTTGCCTATTTGCGGATGATACTAAGATCTGTAACAGAGTGGACACCCCGGAGGGAGTGGAAAACATGAAAAAGGACATACGGAAGCTAGAAGAATGGTCTAAGGTTTGGCAATTAAAATTCAATGCGAAGAAATGCAAAGTGATGCACTTAGGGAGTAGAAATCCACGGGAGATGTATGTGTTAGGCGGGGAGAGTCTGATAGATACGGATGGGGAGAGGGATCTTGGGCTGATAGTATCTGAGGATTTGAAGGAGACGAAACAGTGTGACAAGGCGGTGGCCGTAGCTAGAAGGTTGTTAGGCTGTATAGAGAGAGGTGTGACCAGCTGAAGAAAGGGGGTGTTGATGCCCCTGTATAAGTCGTTGGTGAGGCCCCACCTGGAGTATTGTGTTCAGTTCTGGAGGCCGTGTCTTGTTAAGGATGTAAAAAGAATTGAAGCAGTGCAAAGAAAAGCTACGAGAATGGTATGGGATTTGCGTTACAAGACGTATGAGGAGAGACTTGCAGACCTGAACATGTATACTCTGGAGGAAAAGAGAAACAGGGGTGATATGATACAGACGTTCAAATATTTGAAAGGTATTAATCTGCAAACGAACCTTTTCCGGAGATGCGAAGGCAGTAGAACGAGAGGAAATGAAATGAGATTGAAGGGGGGCAGACTCAAGAAAAATGTCAGGAAGTATTTTTTCATGGAGAGAGTAGTGGATGCTTGGAATGCCCTCCCGCGGGAGGTGGTGGAAACGAAAACGGTAATGGAATTCAAACATGCGTGGGATAAACATAAAGGAATCCTGCTCAGAAGGAATGGATCCTAAGGAGCTTAGACGAGATTGGGTGGCAAAGCCGGTGGCGGGAGACGGAGATGGTGCTGGGCAGAGTTATACGGTCTGTGCCAGAGCCGATGGTGGGAGGCGGGACTGGTGGTTTGGAGGCGGGGATAGTGCTGGGCAGACTTATACGGTCTGTGCCAGAACCGGTGGTGGGAGGCGGGGCTGGTGGTTGGGAGGCGGGGATAGTGCTGGGCAGACTTATACGGTCTGTGCCCTGAAAAGGACAGGTACAAATCAAGCTAAGGTATACACAAAAAGTAGCACATGTGAGTTTATCTTGTTGGGCAGACTGGATGGACCGCGCAGGTCTTTTTCTGCCGTCATCTACTATGTTACTATGTTACTATATATATTTTTATATTATTTTTTGACATCCAAATATATACTTACAATGTGTGTTTCGTGTGTTAGGTGCTACACTGTGATAGTACCACCTACAATTTTTTGATCAGGATTAGGTGGTAAGAACTTTGGAATTCGAAGAATATAAAATACTAGTAAAACCCGTTTCACAAATGAAACGGGCGCTAGCAAGGTTTTCCTTGTAGTGTGTATGTTTGAGAGAGTGTATGTGAGAGTGACTGTGTGTGTGTGCTCCTCGGAAGGAAAAAAAAACGTCTGTGTACTTGGTTTTGAGTGTATGGGAATGACGGCTGTGTTGGGGAGTGGAAACAGAGATTAACCAATGGGCTTCCTTGCTCGTGTGTAGTAATCATCGTGCACCATGGCCGGAGTGGGAGAGGACAGGGAGGGCGGTGGAACGGTGAGCGAGCGGCTGTAGGAGGGTGGGTGAGGGGGACTGTGGGCGGGGGGACGGGGTCCAGCGCCGATGTTGGTTGGTTTTGAGTGTATGGGAATGATGGCTGCATTGGGGAGTGGAAACAGAGATTACATGACAATCCGATTTGTTGAGTGTCATTGCTCCGCCCTCAACGTCATCACGTTGTGACGCGGGGGCGGGGCAGACACTCATGGGATCTTGCAACTACAAATTTAGAACGTTGGAGGTGCCTTTTATATATAGAGAGAGTTCTTTTCTAATTAATCAATTTTC
This sequence comes from Microcaecilia unicolor, assembly GCF_901765095.1. Taxonomy (NCBI): domain Eukaryota; kingdom Metazoa; phylum Chordata; class Amphibia; order Gymnophiona; family Siphonopidae; genus Microcaecilia; species Microcaecilia unicolor. The sequence goes on along the minus strand of NC_044041.1, from coordinate 143,810,586 downwards.
GTAAATATTTCAGCTGTGCCTTATTCAGTAGTATATTATAGTGATATACTGAATTATGAAATGCCAATTTTGTTTCCTGTTGAAATATAGAGGGCTATTTTAATAATATGCAATTTTTAAATATATTTTTTAATAATATGTATTTTTTAAGGTTTCAACATTTTTATTGACGACAAACAAAGTTAGAGACATTCAACATCTGGCAAAAACAGAAATGCCAACATCAAAACGTCCACACTCACGTTAACTGGTAAAGTCCGTCATCAAACATTTTAACAATTTTCTCCCCTCCCCCCTATTCCACCCTCTGCCCCCCCCCCCCCCCCCCCAATATGTTTAATTTCCAACGTTTGTACTAATGACGGCAACACTATGACAGGTTTTGTTTTGAAATCATTTTACATTTCAACTTTTTTATTGATGACACGGATCTGTGGTTGCCCCCGTCCCATGGAAAGTCTTAGGGCCTATGCTCTGATTGCCCCCCTCCCCCATTCATTAGAGCTTCTCTTTTATTACGACTGACTTATATTGCTGCGCCAATCAACCTAACACAGCTACAATAACTGGACCTGATAACATATAGGTTAGCGTTTATGCCAAATCAACCTTGGTGTAAGTCCCATGGCCACTTGTATTAAGACAACCCGGCCTTCTCCCTCCTATCCACCCTCTCTACCTACCCTGTTATACTTAGAGAAATAAATAGAAGCAAAGGAAAGAGAAGAAGAAAAAAAAAACAACCCACCTCTGTATTATTAAGACTTCATAGATGGTTCAAGATGAAACTATGAGCTTTGGGTGCCAAGGATTGTATATAAGGTTCCCAAATCTCCAAGAATGCCTTCTTTCTTTTTGGGGAGGATCCCACCTCTCTCCTCTCCATCATCAACAGCTCATACAAGCTGTTCCTCCAGTGCCAGTAATCCGGGGGCTCGGAGTGTACCCAGGCCTTTAGAATTAGTTTTTTACCCACTTGCTTTCCTTATGAACTGCCGAGTCCCCCCAGCGTGCAGAGCAAATAGCTCATACCTATCTAAGAGTAGACCCCGCGGAGTAAACGGAATCCCACTTTTTAAAACAGACTCTAAAATCCCCACAATTTGCCTCCAAAAGTTCTGGATCTTGTAGCATTCCCAAAGGGAGTGATATAGTGTACCCTCCCTCTGCCCACACTTAGAACACAAGGAATCAACCACTCCCCCAAGCTTGGATACTTGATATTTTGACATGTATGCCCTATATAAAATCCTGTATTGACATTCTCTCAAGGCAGCGTTTCTTGACAAGGCGGGTATTCTGGCCGATAACTTCTGAAAATCTAGTTGCAGGTTCGGATGTTTCAGATCCTGGGCCCATTTCCCTAGTATACGTGCTGTGTCTCTACCCCTACTCAACTCCCCTAACGCTTTGTGTAGTCCAGAGACCGAGAGACGCCTCCCAGGCACCGAGCTAAAAAATTCTCTTATATAACGCCCATGTCCACTACTCAGTTTCTCTTGCTCCAAAGATCGGACATAATGTGATAACTGGTAGTATGCAAATTGATGACTCTGAGTGATGCCTACCCCTAAGGCTCCAAGCTCCAACAATTGCCCCTTAGAGTCCAGTACATGTTCCAATCTAGTGATCCCCATCTCTGCCCACCTACAAATTACTTTGTTCTCCGTGCCAGGTGTGAACTGTGGGTTACCTTGCAGAGGTAAAAGGTCTGTTACATCCGCCACTAGCCCCCAGGTCTTGTTTAGCTCTCTCCATACCTCTCTCAAGGGAGCTGCCAGTACGCTGTTACTCACCCATGTCGGGAGTTGACGACTTGGGCATTGCAACAAAAAATACAAGTGAAAAGGCTTGAAGCACTCTTGTTCTAGTTTGCGGGGGGTATAGTCCTGCCCAGTGCTTTTTTTGTAGAAAAAAAGGTGCTGGTACTTATTATGGGCGGGGTCACCACATATGGCTCCACCCCTATGATAGCCACACCCACATTAACCACACCCCCTATACCAGCCATGGCGCATATAAACAGACATCATTGAAAATATTATAGTACTATAGGAGAAAAAAATAACATGATTTTTTTTCATTATAAATAATCTCTGTAAGCTCTTACAGCTCCAGTATACCCAGTGCAAAATAAGACAGCCAATGTAAATTCTCAAATTGGACATATTACAAACACTAAAATGAAAATAAAATGATTTTTTTCTACCTTTGTTGTCTGGTGACTGTTTTTCTTTCCATATTGGTCCCAGTCTGTGATTCTGCTTTCCTTTGTTTTCGCTTAACTCTTCTGTGCCATTTGTCATTTTTGTCTCCTTTTTCTTTGCTTTCTTCAATATTTTTCAGGCTCTCTCTCTGTCCAGATTTAATTCATTCTTACTATCCATTCTTTAATTTCCTTCATCTACCTGTGGCTTTTCATCTTTTCGTCACCCTTGTTCTCCCCATGCCCCTTCCTCTTATTCTCCAGTCTTTCTCTATTCCCCTTTTCCATCCAGCAGCTCTGCTTTCTCTCCCCATCCTTCCAGTGTCTCCCCTATTTCTTTCTGCATTCTTCCATCCAGCGTCTTCCCTCTTTCTCTCCATATCCTTCCGTTTCCCTCTCTCTCCCCATCCTTCCATCTGTTTTTCCCTCTCTCTCTCTCCCCATCCTTCCATCTGTTTTCCCCCCTCTCTCCCCATCCTTCCATCTGTTTTCCCCCCTCTCTCCCCATCCTTCCATCTGTTTTCCCTCTTTCTTTCCCCATCCTTCCATCTGTTTTTCCCACTCTCCCCAATCCTTCCATCTGTGTTTTTCCCTCTCTCTCCCCAATCCTTCCATCTGTTTTTCCCCCTCTCTCCCCAATCCATCCGTTTTTCTCCTCTCTCCCCAATCCTTCCATCTGTTTTCCTCTCTCTCCCCATCCTTCCATCTGTTTTTCCCTCTCTCTCCCCATCCTTCCATCTGTTTTTCCCTCTCTCTCCCCAATCCTTCCCTCTGTTGTTTTCCCTCTTTCTCTCTCTCCCCCAATCCTTCCCTCTGTTGGTTTCCCTCTTTCTCTCTCTTCCCAATCCTTCCCTCTGTTGGTTTCCCTCTGTCTCTCTCTCCCCAATCCTTCCCTCTGTTGGTTTCCCTCTTTCTCTCTCTCCCCAATCCTTCCCTCTTTCTCTCTCTCCCCATCCTTCCATCTGTTTTCCCCTCTCTCTCCCCAATCCTTCCCTCTGTTGTTTTCCCTCTTTCTCTCTCTCCCCAATCCTTCCCTCTGTTGTTTTCCCTCTTTCTCTCTCTCCCCAATCCTTCCCTCTGTTGGTTTCCCTCTTTCTCTCTCTCTCCCCAATCCTTCCCTCTGTTGGTTTCCCTCTTTCTCTCTCTCTCCCCAATCCTTCCCTCTGTTGGTTTCCCTCTTTCTCTCTCTCCCCAATCCTTCCCTCTGTTGGTTTCCCTCTCCCTGCCAAGATTCCTGCGAACGGCGCGAAGTCGCGACGCACGCGGCACCAGCCCCTATTTCCGGCCGCTGCTGCTTCTCCTGTTGAGCAGCAGCGGCCGCTACACAAAGAAAAAGATTTTTTAAAAAATTGAAAACCTGGCTAAAACGCGGCACCCTGGCACTGTAGACAGCCATTAGGCATTGGCTGTTGCCCCGCAGCCGCTCCTCCTCTTGCCTCTACGTCACTGCCCCTGGAGGAAGACCCCGGAGGAGCGCAGTGACGTACAGGCAAGAGGAGGAGCGGCTGCGGGGCAACAGCCAATGCCTAATGGCTGTCTACAGTGCCGGGGTGCCGCGTTTCAGCCAGGTTTTCAATTTAAAAAAAAATCTTTTTCTTTGTGTAGTGGCCGCTGCTGCTCAACAGGAGAAGCAGCAGCGGCCGGAAATGGGGGCTGGCACTGCATGCGGGACATGGACTCACGGGGCGGGGGGGGAGCAAAAAAAAAGGTGCCGGTACGCCGTACCGTTGCGTACCGGCACAAAAAAAGCACTGGTCCTGCCTGTCTAATAGCCAATCGCCCAGGTGCTGGAGTAGACTGGCCTGATTGTAACGACAAAGGTCTGGTAATCCCATTCCTCCCTCTCTCCACGACCCCATCATTAACTTCAAAGGGAGTTTTGGCTTAGATCCCCTCCAAATAAATTTCAGAACATGTTTGTAGATCTGATTTAGGTCTTTGGCCCGTAATCGTATGGGGAGTACCTGAAATAGGTAAAGCCATCGTGGGAATTCCACCATACGAAACAGATGCACTCTCCCATGTAGGTTGAGTGGCAAGACTCCCCATTTATCCAACCGGTCCTTCAAAGCTGTAACCCTATCGCCTATGTTCATCAAGTGTATATCTGATGTTTTCTTGGGGATCTGAACCCCCAAGTATTGAAGTGACTCTGATGCCCATCGTAATGGGAACGTTGTTCCCCACAGCTGCCACACACTGGGATCGGTTGCTAGCGCTAATGATTTTGAATAGTTAATTTTGACCAGCAAAATCGCCATATTCCAGGAATAGTTCTAATAAGGCCTCCAACGAACGTTTTGGGTTGGTAAGATGGACCAGTATGTCATCTGCAAAGGCAGATACCCTAAACCCTGTGGATCCCCAATTTACCCCTTCTATTTCCGGGTGATCTTGAATTTCCCTGATTAGGGGATCCAGTGCCAAGACAAATAGTAGGGGCGAGAGAGGACATCCCTGTCTCGTGCCCCTCCGGATCGGGAATAAGGATGACTGTTCTCCATTAATCCACAGATATGCCTGGGGGTTTACATAAAGTGCTCCTATCGCCTCTCTGAAGGCCCCTTCAATGCCCATCTGTTTCAGCACAGCAAACATAAATCCCTACACCACCCTATCGAAGGCCTTCTCGGCATCAAAACTGACAACCAGAGAAGGCCTTTTCTGTTATTCCACCGTCTCCAAGGAGGCCAGCAGGGCTCTTATATTTCGTGCCACTGTCCTACCTTTCACGAATCTGGCTTGAGGAGATGCTATTAATTGAGGTAAGAGCTTTGCCAAGCGATTGGCTAAAATCTTTGCGTACAGTTTAAGGTCCCTATTCAACAGGGAAATTGGTCTATAGGAACCAACCTCAGTTTCGTCCCTTCCTGGTTTCCGTAATATTATAATTTTTGCTATATTGAGGGAATCTGGCATTGTCCCCATTGATACCATGGTGTTGAATAAATCTAGCAGTGGCGGTGTGACCTGCTCTTGTAGTATCTTGTAAAAAGCTATACTGAATCCGTCTGGTCCCGGCGCTTTATGTAGCTCACTCTGCTGTAGGGCCACTAACAGTTCCCCTTCTACAATAGGATTATTTAGTGCCTCCCTTTGCTCCTCTGTGATCTTGGGCAGCTTTTGGTTTATTAGGTATAAGTTACTGTCCTCCATAATATCTGTAGGATCTGCATATAGTGTCTTATAAAATTCCCTGAATCTCCCTATAATACTTCCTGTCTCCCTTAGGAGATTTCCTCCCCATCCTTCACTTGTAGTATCCGCGAGGGGCCTTTCTTCCCTTGTACCAACCTACCTAGTAACGCACCTGCTTTGTTTCCATATTGGAATAGCTGGTGTTTATAGTACATTTGTGTTTTCTGTGCTCTTTGATGAAGGAGCTCATTTAGGTTTTTCTGAGTTATAAGCAACTCCTTCTTATTGTCTTCCGTGACTTCCTCACCTAATCTCTTTCTCCTCACCCGGACCTCTCTTTCCAAGCGAAGGATCTCTTTGTCCCTCATTTTCCTGGCTCTTGTTCTATAGGCTATCACCTCTCCCCACATAACTGCTTTAGCTGTTTCCCAGTACAGAGTCGCATTGTGCCTGTGCTCTCCGTTAAAGTGTTCAAAGTCCTTCCACTTGTCATTTATGAAAGACTTAAACTGTGGATCTCTGTATAGTTCAAACGGAAATCTTCACCCTCCCCTCCGGGGCCCCCCCTATCACCTGCAACTTGAGCCATACCTTCGCATGGTCAGAAATCTCACATGGGCCAATCTCAGCTGTTGGGACTTGAGGAAATAGTGCCCGGGATATGAGAAAATAATCAATGCGTGATTGGGTCAAGTGTGCTCTGGAGTTGTGTGTATAGTCCATTTGCAACGGGTGCAACACCCTCCACACATCAAGCAGGTTTAGAGTTGAGCAGAGGAAAGGCACACCCCTTGATTGATGTCTATGCTGCGTTCCCGAGTCTCTACTTCTATCAATCCCAGGGTCTATCACCATGTTAAAATCCCCTCCTAGTATGACATTACCCCCCTGGTGGGAGCCCAGCAGTTCCATCAGTTTGTTGTAAAATCTCTGGTCATACACATTGGGTGTATATATATTGCAGAGAATATATGTGGAGGTGCCTTTTTCCACTTCCACCATCACTATCCTGCCTCCCTCGTCCCGTTTTATAGCTTTAATTCGCATTTGTAGGCCCCTCCGAATTAATATCAACACTCCTCCCTTTTTACCCAGTGCTGATGAGCCCACTGCCACCTTCACCCAGCCTTTCTGAAATTTGCTGTGCTCATTATTGGATAAATGGGTCTCCTGGAGGAACGCTATGTCTGCTCTATGTCTCTGCAACGCCTGCAGAACTTTGGTGCATTTTACAGGTGAGGAGATCCCCCCCCCCCACATTCCAGGAGATTAGCTTAAGCATGCTCAGCTTTCTGTTTTATATCCATAGTAAAGTATGATAGCCCTGTATACAGAAGGATGCCCCCCCAGCCCATGGGTACCCTCCTTCCTTTGACCAGCTGCATTCCACCTTGGCTCCCGGTTCCACAGAGGACCATACATACAGATTGGTGGTAACCATATGAGAACTGACAGGAAAAAAAAAACCCTTCCCCATAACTACCCACCCCTCCCTCCTGCACCCCCTCCCTCTACCCTCTCTCCCCCCTTCTGTCCCGTCCCCCTCCTCAGCCTCCCACCCCTCCACTTCTCCCTCCCCTGCCCTTCCCGTTACTCCCCGCTAACTATCCTGTAGATCTCGCTAGAGAACGAGCCACGCCCCTCCCCCCTCGTCCCCCCAGCACCGACCACCTGATTGTTATACATTCTCCCCCCATTAACTGGGAACCGCTGACATTATGCAGTCCTGTGTATCACTTCAAGCAACATTAACCTTAGACTATCATCTACAGAACTTAAGTTTGGAAACAGTCCACGATGGACTCCCCAGTCTTATCAGTCCGTGCTGAAAAATTGCACCAACTTGCATATAATTGACGTCTATTCTGTCTATCTTCCGCCGCTTCAACCTTGACTCTGTCCAACTTAGCCTAGCTCACCTCCATTCTCATGGGCTCCGTTGGCTGTTAAAATCTGTGCCCCCACTCTCTTCCTCTGCTCGCTGCTCCATGTTGTTGACAAAATGCGAAGCCTCCACGTGCGAGCTGAAGAAGTGTTGTTTGCCCTTATACTGGATTCTAAGCTTCGCTGGAAACATTAGGGCAAAGCTAGCCTTCTTTTCATACAGGCGCTTACACACTTCCACAAATTGTCTGTGCTGGGTCGCCACTGTGGCTGAAAAATCTTGAAAACAAAGGATATTGCGGGTCTCATACTGCACCTTGCCTCTCATCCTCCATGCTCGCAGTATTTCTTGTTTGTGGGTGTAATTAAGGATTTTGCAAATCACTACTCGTGGTCTCTCTGTGTCCTGTCCAGCGCGACCCAGCCGATGTGCACGCTAGACTAAAGTTAAGTATCTATATGTAATAAGTTCATTTTATATGTGCACTACATATGAACGTATGATTTGAATGATGATATATATTGGTTTGTTTTTTGTTATTTTATGTCTAGACCCCTGAGGCAGGCGCCAGTGCGCCGAAACACGGCCCATGTTGGGTCTATCCGTCAATAATAAACAAGAGACTTTGATCATCTCAATCCTGAAGGCCCAGTGTTGCTTTTTATCTCCAGCCTAGCCTCAGCTTGTTCCTGTCTTATCTCTAGCCCAGCCTCAGCTCGTTCCTGTTGTCTCTTATCCTTCCTCTGCGTGCTCCTGCACATGACTTAATTGGCTTAACAAGCCAATCAGCATTGTGAACAGCACTTAACAAGCAATAATGAGCACTAATTGGCAATAATTAGAATTTACAAGTATAACTCACTTAGCGTATGCTGTAATGAACTGCTCCTAAATTCTAAACTGTGCAGTTCAAAAGGGGCATGACTATGGATGTGGAAATGGTTTTTTTGTGGGCATTCCCAAATTTAGGTGCATTGTTATAGCATATGGCCCAGTCTGCATAAATCTATGTGCAGGGATTTAGGCCATGTTTTTGTTAGTGTAAATGGAGGCACATAGTTTTAGGCGCTAAGGTATCAACTAAGCGTATTATATATACTGTGCCTAAATCTTATAGAATACGTTTAGGTGAAAATTATTTCCGCATGGATATTCCAGGTGCCATATATAGAATCTAGTCCAATATGGGTGACTAATGGGTATGTCCACAGTACATGACTCAAAGTGTTACATGATGCATTACATTTTAGTAATAAAGGGGAGTCTTCCAGTCCAATTCTAAATGCTTGTGTCTGAGCAAAATATGCTTGGTGAATTATCCAAAATTAGCATTCTCTCAAATCAGCACTGCAAATTAATCTAGGGATCCTACACATTAAATCTACCACATTAAAGCACCACCTAGCTGCTATTGTGCTACAGTCCTTGGATGAAGAGACCCAACATCAGGGATTAAGCCAGCCTTCCAATTTTGGGGGGTACAGAGGTGGACTGAGGGGGCAACATGCCCCCCCCCCCCCCCCAGTGTGTTAAAAATAATACCTTTGCTGGCAGGGATACCAAAGCCAGCTCTGAAAAAACTGCAGTGAGTACTAAAATATCAGTGCACCTACTAGAAAAAACAAACCTAATAACTACAGATAGATCCTACACAGACATTCACTGCTGGATTCTATATATTGCACCTATTGTTCCATGCGTATTCCATAACAATGCGCTTAACAAGCCAATCAGCGTTAACACACTTAAGCAACAATGAGCATTAATTATCAATAATTAATTAATGCTCATCAATAATTAGAATTTACAAGCATAGCTCACCAAGTGTATGTTGTAATGAACTGCACTTATTCTAAAGCACGCAGTTGAAAGGGGCAGGGAAATAGGCATTTTGTGGGCGTTCCCAAATTTAGGTGCTTTGTTATAGAATATGGCCCAGTCCACGTAAATTTATGAGCAGGGATTTCATAGACGCCCTGTATAAGAGGTTTGGGAGGCTAAGCCTCCCCAGCCCAGCTGTGACCTTCCCCGCCTGCCTCCTCCTCCAAATGTAGCCCCGACTCGAGTCCGCTGAATTCGTCTGCTGTCGCTGCCGCTTCTGTTGAGCGGCGGCAGGAACAAGCACCACACTGAACCGCTGCCACCGCTTCTCTCCACAGCCAGCATAAGAACAAAAAGAACCGCGGGGCTGCAGCAGCCTTCAGGCATGCGCTGTCGGCTCTGCCATCCTCTGCCCCCACTGACGTCAATTTCCCGTTCCGGGGGCAGAGGACTGGCAGAGCCGACAGCGCATGCCTGAAGGCTGCTGCGGCCCCACGCTTCTTTTTGTTCTTGTGTCAGCGCTGCTGTAGAGAGGCCTGGAGGGAGAACATGGCTGGAAATGGTAAGGAAGTGAGGATGCTGGAGGAGAGAGAGAGAGAGAGAGAGAGAGAGTGGAAAAGAGCAGGGAGAGCCAGAGAGAGATGAGGAGAGCCAGGGACATGGAAAAGAGCAGGGGAGAGTCAGAGAGAGATGGGGAGAGAAAGAGGGGCCATGGAAAAGAGTAGGGGAGAGCCAGGGATGTGGAAAACAGCAGGGGAGAGTCAGGGATGTGGAAAACAGCAGGGGAGAGTCAGAGCGAGATGGGAAGAGAAAGAGGGGACATGGAAAAGAGCAGGGGAGAGTCAGAGCGAGATGGGAAGAGAAAGAGGGGACATGGAAAAGAGCAGGGGAGAGCCAGGGATGTGGAAAAGAGCAGGGGAGAGTCAGAGCGAGATGGGAAGAGAAAGAGGGGACATGGAAAAGAGCAGGGGAGAGCCAGAGAGAAGATGCTGGATGGAAGAGGGGTACAGAGAGAGAGATGAGTGGAAAGATGGGGAGAGAAAGAGGGGACTTGGGCAGGAGAGAGAGAGAGAAGCTGCTGGGGAGAAACTGGGGGAGACCCTAGCTGTCAGATGGAGAAATGCTGAATGAAAGGAGGGAGAAAGAGGGAAAATGCTGGAAGGAGGGGGCAGAAAGAGGGAAGACGCTGGATGGAGGGGGCAGAAAGAGGGAAAGAGGAAAGACACTGGAAGGATGGGGAGAGAGAGGACATGCTGAATGGAAAAGGGTCGAGAGAGAGAGAACTGTCTAGAAGGAAGGGGAGATAGAGGGAGACAATGGACGGAAGGATTGGGACAGGGTAATGGGTGGAAGGTTAGAGAGAGAAAGAGGGATGACACTGGATGGAAGGGTAGGAGAGAAAGAAGGAAGGTGCTGGACATGGATGGATGGATGGATGGAGGGGAGGGAAGACAGGAAGGAGATGCACATGGATGGAGGGGATGGAAGAGAGGAGAAATCTGGACATGGATGGAGTGGAGGTCAGGGAAGAGAGGAGAAATGTCGGACAGGGATGGAGGGAAGGAAAGACAAAGGAAGGAGATGCACACGGATGAAGGGGAAGGGATAGGGTTACCATGTTTTGTCCTCTGAAAAAGAGGACACATGCCACGCCCCTGCCACGCCCTGCCAGCCCACACCACGTCCCTTTCGGATCCTCATCCCGCCCCCTGTCACGTATTCCCCTGCCCCCCCCCGTCACCTCCCCTCCCGTCACCTCCCCTCCCCCTTGTCACATATTCCCCTTCCCTCCCCTTACGTACTATCTACTGCCCTGGTGGTCTAGTAGTGACCTCTTTGGGGCAGGAAAGAGCCCCCTCTTTCCTGCCCGGAGTGCTGCCTGTCCTTGCCCTGCATCCTTCTCGGACTCGGCTGGGGATTGAAGCGGCCTTGCAAGACTTCAACTCTCAGTTGCCATTTTGAATCCCCAGCCGAGACCGAGAAGGATGAAGGCCAAGGCAGCGCTCCGGGCAAGAAAAATGGGGCTCTTTCCTGCCTCGAAGAGGTCACTAGACCCCCAGGGCAGATAGTAAGTAAGGGAAGGGGAGGGGAGACCCACGGCGCCGCTCACTCGCTCACCCGCCCATTTGTCCAGAAATCCGGACAAACAGGCGGGCGGGGCAAAACCCTCCGGACGCCCTGGACATGCCCTCAAAAAGAGGACATATCCGGGGAAATCCGGACGAATGGTAACCCTAGGAAGGGAGAGAGGAGAAATGCTGGACATGGATGGAGGGAAGTAGATGCACATGGATGGAGGAGAGTGAGGAGAAATGCTGGATATGGATGGAGGGAAAACTGCTGAATTTAAGAGCTGTATCAGAACACTGAAGGATAGGGACAGGGCTACAGATGGTATTCAGGACGCATAAGGACACAGGAGGATGTTGGACATGGTGAGAGACAAAATATCATATAGAAAGAAGACAATGCATAAAACAGAAGACACTGGGACCAAAGCAAATAGAAAAACTAAATGCTCAGACAACAAAGGTAGAAAAAATGTGCATCTGTGATATTTTGCATTTAAGTTTTAATTTTTCTAGTACTGCTGCATGCTGAGTCTGACTTCTTGAGGTAACTTTCCAGTTCAGTATTTTGCCTTCATATGAGATGTGTATGAAACTGGCTGAGATCCACAATGGGTCAAGAAAGACTGACAGCTTTATGTTTACTGAACATTGAAAGTGATCTTGTTGGAGATATTAACCCTGAGCAGATCATTGACACCTATGATGTGAAGTCTAGTCGCCGGATGTTACTTCACTAATGTGATAGTATAGTCCAGTTTGAATTTTCTTTAAACCCTCTTAATCTTTAAATATAGTAGAATGACATGCACGTTTCGCCCATAATGGGCTGTCTCAAGGACATTTCCCTGTAATATAAATCAAAATTAATTAGTAATCCCCCTGGATATTAGCAGTAAGCCTACATTCAGAGAGTACCCAAAGACTGAAACAGACTCACCCCATGTTTCTTGTAGCGTCAGCTCAGCAAAAGTTATTAGCCAAGATGGCACCAGCTTTTTTTTAGAGCTAATTAAATAGACGCTGCATTATGACGTATTAATTGTGACTATTTTACTTTTACTTATTTTTTTTCTGTGTGTTGTCAAACAATTATGGATGTAAGCCCCACCCCTGGCACCTCCCCTAACCCCCCCTCCCCAAACAGTTGGGCCACCGACCGCCTATGAGGGATTTGCGCCACATTTTTGCTTAGGCAAAAAAGATTTCTGCATGGATTTTCCAGGCACTATATATAGAATCTCCCCCTCAATGCTAAAAGAATATCTATCTCTTTCACACATGCAGAACCTCACCAAGTCTAAGCAATCACAAACTAAAGATAAAAATATAGACAAAAATTAAATTGAACTCCCAAGAAGCCAGACACTGCAAACAATGCAACAACTAGATAAAAGAGAAGCAGTGATGCAAAATATAAAGAGAGCCGGGTGTAAATTACAAAAATTAACATATTCTAATCACATTTCAAATTAACAGAAAAAAAAAGGAAAATAAGATTCTACCTTTTTATTGGGCCAAATGCATGAACAGGGGAGCATGATTCCATACAAAGAATTATGTCAGGTCCACGGACTCTCCCCCATACAGGCTTATCAGTATCTCCAGGTGAAAGATTTTATTAAGCGAAAAGCAGAGGAAGAGTTAAGTCTTACTGAAATATGGCTGGAACAAAGCATGATGGGGGGGGGGGGGGGGGGAGGCCGGGGGAGTATCTCCAGGCTGTATAAGGCATTATTGCTTCAGGACACCCAAGTGACATATTACACCACTAAATGGGAGGCAAGAATGGGGGTGACATATGACCAAGAGCAATGGAGCAGGGCATTCCATTCCCTGTTTCAAGTTTCTACTTCAAGTGCTCTCATGGAAAATGGGCATAAAATTTTGTACAGCTGGTACTACACGCCTTGTCGTTTGGTACAAATGTATAAGACAGGGACCGGGCTCTGCTGGAGAGACTGTGGACTACAAGGAGACATGATCCATATTTGGTGGGAATGTGAAAAAGTGAGTCGGTATTGGACGGAAATTGTGACTTACTTGAACCAAATGATGGAAGTGTCTTACCCAGTAAGTCTGGACAGCTGTATACTACACTTTAAACCACAGGGAATCAAGTCGGGTACTCACAGGTTTGCTACTCAGCTGTTTGTAGCAAGCAAATTGATGATTGCGACAGCATGGATGGAAAGCACCATCGCTCCCAGACTTACAAAGAGTCTTGCAAAGACAACATATGGCTGTTGTCAAAATTGACTGCCATTCGTAAAGGCACCTTGGCCCAGTATCACAAAGTGTGGGACAGATATGAGACAAAGAGGGGGTTGACGTGGAGGAGCATAATCGAACACGAACGCCTATCTCCATGGGCGTCTATGTCCGAAAACGGGTACGTGAAGAGGTGGGACAGACTGCATTTTCGAAAAAATGGACGTTTTTGAGCTGGGCGTTTGTTTTTTTTAGCGATAATGGAAACTAAAAACGCCCAGCTCAAAAACGTCCTAATCCGAGCCATTTGGTCGTGGGAGGGGCCACGATTCGTAGTACACTCGCCCCCCCTGACATGCCAGGATACCAACTGGGCACCCTAGAGGTCAGTGCGGTGGACTTCAGACAACACTCCCACATGCATAGCTCCCTTACCACAGGTGCTGAGCACCCAACCCCCTCCCCCAAAACCCACTACCCACAAATATACAACACTACCATAGCTCTTAGCGGTGAAGGAGGCATCTACATGTGGGTACAGTGGGTTTTGGAGGCCTCTCATTTACCAGCACAAGTGTTACAGGTAGGGGGGGATGGGCCTGGGTCCACCTGGCTGAAGTGCACTGCGGTACCCACTAAAAGTGCTCCAGGGACCTGCATACACGCAGGCCTCTAGGACTTGTTGCTGCTATATAACATTGGCACAGCAGTTGACACCTGAAGACTAATCTCTCCGAAAACATCCTTTATTGGAATAAGCACGCTTACTCACAGGTAACTGCAGATCAGAGGTTGTGCCCCACTGGCAACGAGTCTCCCTGGTACTGAGATGAGCAGTAGGTCAGAGCTGGCAGAATGCTGTACAATGCCCTCTTTCAGCCACATTCAAGGTAAGAACTAAGTTCTGTAACGTGGCTAACACGTGAAAGGGATCTAAAACTGGCTTACAAAAATGGCCACTACCTCATGGACTACCGGAAACAAAACAGGGCACACTCTGACCCAGCAGAGGGAAAAGCACCATGGGAGTAGAGCCTACCAACAACCAACATCGTGAGCATGTGGCACAAGCTAGTGGAATCACGGAGCCCAATACCCTACACCTACCACAATGCATTGCTGATGTGACTCTGCAGTGCCCTTAACAGAAAAGGTGTCATACTCACCCGAGAGCCACATCAGAACCAGGGAAAGGCTGTCACAGGATAGAACACATTCTGCTGTCATAGAGGTGGGTACAGCATTTGAGGCTGGCATACAGGCTGGAAAAAAAGTTTGTAAAGTGGGTTTTTTTGTGGGAGGGGGTTAGTGACCACTGGGGGAGTCCGGGGAGGTAATCCCCGATTCCCTCTAGTGGTCATCTTTTTTTTTTTTTTTTTTTTACATTTGTACCCTGCGCTTTCCCACTCATGGCAGGCTCAATGCGGCTTACATATTGTATACAGGTAATTATTTGTACCTGGGGCAATGGAGGGTTCTGGTCAGTTGGGGAACTTTTTTGGGACTTGTTCGTGAAAAAAAAGGGTCCAAAAAAAGTGACCCAAAATCGCGATAAACGCGCCTTTTTTTTCGATTATCAGCTAAAGACGCCCATCTCTCCTCGGCCGATAACCACGCCCCAGTTCCGCCTTCACCACGCCTCCGACACGCCCCCGTCAACTTTACCCGTTTCTGCGACGGATTGCAGTTGGAAACGCCCAAAATCGGCTTTCGATTATACCGATTTGGGCGCCCACGGGAGAAAGACGCCCATCTCCCGATTTGGGTCGCAATATAGGCGTTTTTCTCTTTCGATTAACATAGTAACATAGTAGATGACGGCAGAAAAAGACCTGCACGGTCCATCTAGTCTGCCCACGATAAACTCATATGTGTATACCTTACCTTGATTTGTACCCGTCTTTTTCAGGGCACAGACCATATAAATCTGTCCAGCAGTATTTCCCACCACCCAACCACCAGTCCCGCCTCCCATCACCAGCTCTGGCACAGACCCCGTATAAGTCTGCCCTCCCCTATCCTAGCCTCTCAACCACCAACCCCTCTTCCCCCCGCCACCCAATTTCAGCTAAGCTTCTGTGGATCCATTCCTTCTGCACAGGATTCTTTTATGCCTATCCCACGCATGTTTGAATTCCGTTACCGTTTTCATCTCCACCACCTCCCGCGGGGGGCATTCCAAGCGTTCACCACCCTCTCTGTGAAGAAATACTTCCTGACATCTTTCCTGAGTCTGCCCCCCTTCAATCTCATTTCATGTCCTCTCGTTCTACCGCCTTCCCATCTCCGGAAAAGATTTGTTTGCGGATTAATACCTTTCAAATATTTGAACGTCTGTATCATATCACCCCTGTTTCTCCTTTCCTCCAGAGTATACATGTTCAGGTCAGCAAGTTTCTCTTCATACATCTTGGAAAGCAACTCCCATAACATCCTCGTAGCTTTTCTTTGTACCACTTCCATTTTTTTAACATCGTTTGCAAGGTACGGCCTCCAAAACTGAACACAATACTCCAGGTGGGGCCTCACCAACGTCTTATACAGGGGCATTAAAACCTCCTTTCTTCTGCTGGTCACACCTCTCTCTATACAGCCTAGCAACCTTCTCGCTACGGCCACCGCCTTGTCGCACTGTTTCATCGCCTTCAGGTCCTCAGATACTATCACCCCAAGATCCCTCTCCCCTTCCGTGTCTATCAGGCTCTCCCCACCTAACACATACGCCTCCCTTGGATTTCTACTCCCTAAGTGCATCACTTTGCATTTCTTTGCATTGAATTTTAATTGCCAAATGTTAGACCATTCTTCCAGCTTCTTCAGATCTTTTTTCATGTTTTCCACTCCCTTCGGGGTGTCCACTCTGTTGCAAATCTTGGTGTCATCTGCAAAAAGGCAAACTTTACCTTGTAACCCTTCGGCAATGTCACTCACAAATATATTGAACAGAATGGGCCCCAGCACCGATCCCTGAGGCACTCCACTACTCACCTTTCCCTCCTCCGAGCGAACTCCATTTACCACCACCCTCTGGCGTCTGCCCGTCAACCAGTTCCTAATCCAGTTCACCACTTCGGGTCCTATCTTCAGCCCTTCTAGTTTATTCAAGAGCCTCCTGTGGGGAACCGTGTCAAAAGCCTTGCTGAAATCTAAGTAGATGACGTCCATAGCACATCCTTGATTTAATTCTCCTGTTACCCAATCAAAGAATTCAATGAGATTCGTTTGGCACGATTTCCCTTTGGTGAAACCATGTTGTCTCGGATCTTGCAACTTATTGGCTTCCAGGAAATTCACTATCCTTTCCTTCAGCATGGCTTCCATTACTTTTCCAATAACCGAAGTGAGGCTTACCGGCCTGTAGTTTCCAGCTTCTTCCCTATCACCACTTTTGTGAAGAGGGACCACCTCCGCCGTTCTCCAATCCCTCGGAACCTCTCCCGTCTCCAAGGATTTATTAAACAAATCTTTAAGAGGACCCGCCAGAACTTCTCTGAGCTCCCTCAGTATTCTGGGGTGGATCCCGTCCGGCCCCATGGCTTTGTCCACCTTTAGCTTTCCAAGTTGTTCATACACATTCTCTTCCGTGAACTGTGCTCTATCCACTTCATTCTTAGGTGTACTTTTGCCAGTCCCTCTCGGTCCTTCCCCAGGATTTTCTTCAGTGAAAACAGAACAAAAGTATCTATTTAGTAAATTGGCTTTTTCTTCATCATTTTCTACATAGCGTTTTGCTGTATCTTTTAGTCTCACAATCCCCTTTTTAGTCTTTCTCCTTTCACTAATATACCTGAAGAAGTTTTTGTCTCCCCTCCGTACATTTCTAGCCATTTGTTCTTCCGCTTGCGCCTTCGCCAGACGTACCTCTCTCTTGGCGTCTTTCAGTTTCATCCGGTATTCCTCCCCGTGTTCCTCTACTTGAGATTTTTTGTATTTCTGGAACGCTAACTCTTTAGCCTTTATTTTCTCAGCCACTTGCTTTGAAAACCATATCGGTTTCCTTTTTCTCTTGCTTTTATTTACTCTCCTTACATAAAGGTCTGTGGCCCTGTTTATTACTTCTTTCAGCTTGGACCACTGTCCTTCCACATGTTGTGCATTCTCGCAGCCCATCAGCTCCTTCCTCAGGTATTCCCCCATTTTGTTAAAGTCAGTTCGCTTGAAGTCCAGGACTTTGAGTTTAGAGTGGCCGCTAACCACATGAGCCATTATATCAAAACAAACTGTTTGATGGTCACTGCTTCCCAGATGCGCAGCCACTCGGACATTTGACACACTATCTCCATTCGTGAGCACCAGATCCAGCGTCGCTCCCTCCCTTGTGGGTTCCGTCACCATTTGTCTGAGCAGAGCATTTTGGAAAGCATCCACAATCTCTCTACTTCTTTCCGATTTCGCAGAAGGAACCTTCCAATCTACATCCGGCAGATTAAAATCTCCCAACAACAGCACCTCTCTTTTCTTCCCCAACTTTTGAATATCAGCGATCAGATCTTTATCCAGTTCCTCCAATTGTGTCGGGGGTCTGTAGACAACACCCACGTGGACCAAGGTTCTATCCTCTCTTTTTAAGGTGATCCATATCGCTTCTTCCTTTCCCCACTTCCCTGTCATTTCAGTTGCTGCGATATCATTTCTCACATACAGAGCTACTCCTCCACCTTTACGTCCCTCTCTATCCTTCCTAAAAAGATTATAGCCTGGTATGTTTACATCCCATTCATGGGAACCATTGAGCCATGTCTCTGTGACTGCAACTATGTCCAAGTCAGTCTCCAACATCAGGGGTTGAAGGTCATGAATTTTATTGCTTAGACTGTGAGCATTTGTGGTCATTGCTTTCCAACTACATTTCCTAGTATGTGTTTTGGGTTTAGTGATTTGCGAGTGTCTTTTCTCTTTGGGTACCTTCTCCTCTTTTTGTTCCCTCTTCCTTGCTTTTTCTTTTTCTTCTGCTTCAATTTTAGTTTCAGGAACATCACAGTGCTGTAGTGGAGCATCCCATTCATGGGAACCATTGAGCCATGTCTCTGTGACTGCAACTATGTCCAAGTCAGTCTCCAACATCAGGGCTTGAAGGTCATGAATTTTATTGCTTAGACTGTGAGCATTTGTGGTCATTGCTTTCCAACTACATTTCCTAGTATGTGTTTTGGGTTTAGTGATTTGTGAGTGTCTTTTCTCTTTGGGTACCTTCTCCTCTTTTTGTTCCCTCTTCCTTGCTTTTTCTTTTTCTTCTGCTTCAATTTTAGTTTCAGGAACATCACAGTGCTGTAGTGGAGCAAAATAATTTTGTAGTGGCAACACTTGTGTGGGCGGATGCTTCTGTGTCACATGACGAATTCTGCCTGAGCCTACTGTGAACCATCTGTTCCTTTGTGGTTTTATTCTCTGAGGCAGTGGTGAGAAGTTATGATTCTGCACAGTCCTATAAGTTGCTTTAATTGCATCTAATTCTTGCATTACTTTATAGAGCTCTTGTTTTAAAGTAGATAGCTGAAGACAGATAGGACAAGCTTTAAGTTTCCAGATTATTGGCCTTGAAACTAAAGCAGCACAATTATTGCAGAGAATAAAAGTCATCCTGATTGGTTGAAATGGGTATGAACAGGTGTACTATGTTGGAGTATCAGCCTGCAAGACTGCCTGTGTATGACTGAGGAGTAAAGTTAATGAGGTTTGGTTTGTCTTTAAATGAGTGGACAACCCTGGGGTGGGTGGGATTATAAGTCCCAATGTGTCAGCTAAGTGCTGCTATCAAGGGAATTCTCTAGCTGAATGGACCAAAATGGTAGTGTCTGATCCAGGACTTTACAATTTATTTTACTTTTAAAACTGCCCTAGATATTAATAACTTTCCTTTTAAATAAATCTAGATATTGTCAATAATTATAGCAGTTTCAGCTATGTAAAAATGCCCCCCCCCCCTCTATCAGAGCTTGGCAGGAACAGAAAGAAAGAAAGACAGAAAGAGAGGGTTCCCAGTGCTAATTAAATTGATTAAGCAACAAGCCTTAAAAATTTAAGACAATATCAGGTAGGTTTCTCACCTAAAGCCAGTCAATTTGAGAAGTATGGGATTTAGGGGTCAGAATAAGCCTGTCCTTTTTGCAGGAGCTTGGTTCAGTCCCAGCACCTATAAGCAGGATTAGTGTCTGTATCTTTCAAGCTAAGAATACAAGTTCAGTTGGAGGGAGGGGTGGGAGGATAACAAGGGGGGGGGGGGTATGCAAGGGGGAATTGGAATGCAGGGAATGGCTGTGATGGATACCATGTTTTTTTTTAATAAGGTTAAGATGTATTAGCAATCTTGTTTAACAGTATTTGGAGATATCACTGCTCCCTCAGTTTGTTTAGTTATTTACTGTAAAAATTCAAAATAAAAAGTTAAAAAAAAAGAAAATGAGGACAATGCAGCTGACAGCTTAAAATCAGAACTAGAAACACCCCCTGAATAATCCAAAGCTGGGTTAAAGGTGGCATTAAAGTCGCCACCCACTATCAATTTACCCCTAAGAAAGGGAGAAAGAGCTTCACGTACTTTCAGGGCCGTGCCTAGGGTCTCTGGCGCCCCCCTGCAGACTATCAGTTGGCGCCCCCCCCCCCCCCCCGTGAAAATGATCACGCCCCCCCCCCCCCCCCCATGAAAATGATCGCTCACCACTTGCCACACTGAAAGGAATTGTCAGCAATATTCTTAGAAACAAATTGCTATACATTGCAAAATAAGATAGCAGATGTAAATTCTCAAAGTGGACATATTCTAAACGCTAAAATGAAAATAAAATAATTTTTTTCTACCTTTGTTGTCTGGTGACTTTCTTTTTTCAATCATGCTGGTCCAGTATCTGATTCTGCTGCTATATGTCCTCTTAACTCCATTTCCAGGGCTTCCTTTCCATTTATTTCTTTACTTTTCTCCTTTCTTCTTCATTTCTTGCTCTATATCCATTTCCAGCAATTTCTCCTCTCTCCCTGGGTCCTGCCCTCCCATCCATGTCCATTCTTGTCCCTCTCTGCCCTTCCCTCCTCCATCCATAGCCAGCAATCCTCTCTCCCCTCCCCTTCCCTTCCAGCAATTTGTCCTCTCCCTGGGCCCTGCCCTCCCATCCATGCCTCTCTGCCCTTCCCTCCGCACCCTGGGGCCTTTAAATCTTTTACTTCCGGTCGCAGCAGCGTCAGTGAAAGCGGAGCGCTGCCGACGTCTCCCTTCCCTTTGCGCTCTTGGTTCCCTCAGTGTCCGCCTTCTTCTGACGTCAGAAGAAGGCGGGACACTGAGGGAACCAACGAGTGCAAGGGAAGGGAGACGTCGGCAGCAGTGGCGTAGCTAGGGTAGTTGACACCCGGGGCCGGTCATTGTTTAACACCCCCCCCCCCCCAAATCCAGTACTAGGCATACCGAGAATACAAAACACTCACGACCTATAGAGCAATTTTACCATACCATAAGCAGTCATTTCTACGAGTCACACAAGGAAAAGGAAAGCATCTTAAACACTACAGTCAGCACTAGAACATCAATTCACCTATTGTAAAACGAAACCAGACAGAATAGTACAGATCGTAGATCCTGCACAGTCAATGCCAACTGAAAGCCATGTCTTTTTCAAACACAGATACACCCTAATCCACTATAGGATAAGTAATCATAAACTTTCTATTTAGACAAAAATTAAACTGAACCCCCGATGCCAGACTCTGCATACAATGCAACACCACAGAAACAGAAAATGTCCCCTAGTACTGTGCAAAATATAAAGACAGCAGATGTAAATTTGAAAAAACTAACAAATACCAATCACCACTTTACAAATTAACAAATAGAAATAAAACAAATACAGAAAATAAAATAATACCATTTTATTGGACTAATACATTTAGCTTCCAGAGGCCAAAATCTCCTTCCTCAGGTCAATACAGTATAGTGCTGTTACAGTATCCTATCCTGATCTGAGGAAGGGGGTTTTGTTCTCTGAAAGTTAAGTCAAAATGTATTAAAATTAGTCCAATAAAAAGATTACCTTATTTACATGTTCTATTTATAAACATTTATTAACACAGCTAAAATACTATATCCTAAAGCAAAATAATAAAAATATATATTTACAGTTTGTCTTTGGTTTCTGCTTTCCTTATCTTCTTTTCACCGTCTTCCTTCCATCCAGCATCTGTCTTCGCTCTCTCTCTGCTCTCCAGTGTCTGCCCTCTCTAATGTCCCTTCCATCCACATCTGCCCTCTATTTCTGCTCCTTCCATCCACCATCTGCCCCAGTCTGCCATCTCTCTCTCCCCCTTCCATCCACCATCTGCCCTCTCTCTCTCCTTTCCCTCTAGCATTTGCCCTCTATCTCTGCCCCCTTCCATCCACTGTCTGCTCTTTCACTCCCTTCTATCTACTGTCTGCCCTTTCTCTCTGCTCCTTCGATTCACCATGTGCCCTCTCTCTTTCCCCCTCCCATCCATTCAGGGTCTGCCCTCCCTCTCACTCCCCATTCCATCCAGGATCTATCCCCCCTCTCTCACTGCCCCCTCTTTTCGGCTCCCAGTTCCCACCTGCGGCTGCCCCTAGTTCCAGATCCATTGATTCTCCCATCCACCCCTGCCCCAGGCATGACCCCATTCTCCCTCCTGCTCACTTTTCAGACCCCAGTTCCAGCTCCATGCCCCTTCTCCCATCTGTCTCCCACCCAGTCCCTTCTGCCCATCCGAGTCCCCCTCACCCCATCTGTCTCCCACCCAGTCCCTTCTGCTATCCAAGTGCCCCCACCCTCACCCCATCATCTGTCTCCCACCCAGTCCCTTCTGCCCATCCGAGTCCCCCTCACCCCATCTGTCTCCCACCCAGTCCCTTCTGCTATCCAAGTGCCCCGCACCCTCACCCCATCATATGTCTCCCACCCAGTCCCTTCTGCCCATCCGAGTCCCCCTCACCCCATCTGGCTCCCACCCAGTCCCTTCTGCTATCCAAGTGCCCCTCACTCTCACCCCATCTGTCTCCCACCCAGTCCCTTCTGCCCATCCGAGTCCCCCTCACCCCATCTGTGTCCCACCCAGTCCCTTCTGCTATCCAAGTGCCCCCACCCTCACCCTATCATCTGTCTCCCACCCAGTCCCTTCTGCCCATCCGAGTCCCCCTCACCCCATCTGTCTCCCACCCAGTCCCTTCTGCTATCCAAGTGCCCCACACCCTCACCCCATCATATGTCTCCCACCCAGTCCCTTCTGCCCATCCGAGTCCCCCTCACCCCATCTGTCTCCCACCCAGTCCCTTCTGCCCATCCGAGTCCCCCTCACCCCATCTGTCTCCCACCCAGTCCCTTCTGCCCATCCGAGTCCCCCTCACCCCATCTGTCTCCCACCCAGTCCCTTCTGCCCATCCGAGTCCCCCTCACCCCATCTGGCTCCCACCCAGTCCCTTCTGCTATCCAAGTGCCCCCCACCCTCACCCCATCTGTCTCCCACCCAGTCCCTTCTGCCCATCCGAGTCCCCCTCACCCCATCTGGCTCCCACCCAGTCCCTTCTGCCCATCCGAGTCCCCCTCACCCCATCTGTCCCCCACCCTCGCCCTGCCTCGTCTTCTCCCTGCCACCCGTCTTTAAAAAGAAATTGCCGACGCGATAGCGAGCACAGCACCTCGTGTGCAAGTAAAAGAAGCGAATCCGATCATCTCATTGGGCCTTCCTTCACTGTCCCGCCCTAGAGGAAATAGGAAGTTGCGTCAGAGGAGGGCGGGACAGTGAGGGAAGGCCCAATGAGATGATCGGATCCGCTTCTTTTACTTCCACACGAGGTGCTGCGCTCGCTATCGCGTCGGCAAATAAATTTAAAGGGCTGGTGCGGGGGGGGGGGGGTGCCAGGATGAAGAGCAGCGGGAGCGGCGGCACCCCCCTTTCTGGTGACACCCGGGGCGACCAAAAGATTTAAAGGCCTCGGCGGGCGAGGGTAAGCACCGCGGCGGCGCCCTCCAGAGGTGGGCGCCCCCCTGCGGCGCTTACCTCGCTTACCGCATCGGCACGGCCCTGCGTACTTTTATATAAAAGGAGTCTTGATGATCATTGGGGGCATAAATGGAGACAAGAGTATCCTCAACTTAGTCCAAGAGGAGATGTAAAAGTAAATAGCGGCCATCTGGGTCTTGCTTGGATCTGATCACCTGTGCTTATAGGGAAGAATGCAAAAAAATGGGCACACCTTTTTTCTTTTTATATCCCACTGCTGATGCACAGTACACAGTCGGGAAAGGAGGATGGGAAAGGAATTTTTTATGAGCTTGCTGGAGGTGGGTTTCCTGACAAAAGACCACTTGAGATTTTAAATATAACAATTCTTTAAACATCTTTTGACGCTTTTGAGGTGATTCAGCCCCTTCACATTATAAGATACAAATTTTGCATCAACACACATCTGAGTAAGTACACAAAGCAGAGAATAATCGCCAAAGAAAGTCCCACAATCCTGGACAGTAAGAAATTACACATACTCCTCAGTATGTGGATCATCCCAAAACCCAGTCCCCACCCCAATATCTACCCTACAATAAACAAAAACACCAAACTGCAGGCCGAGAAGGCCTCCTGAATGGGATCCAGGGGACCCGACTCATGCAACCAATCAGCCCCAAGCGCCCACCCCTGACACACAAGTTTCATTTCAATATAGACAATAGTGTCAGAAATCTCCCCCCCCCATCCATAGCCATCTACCGCTCACACATGCGTCCTAATCGCCTCTTTCGATCACACTACACACACACACACACACACACACACACACACAAAGAAGCATTCATACTGTTTCAAGTAGCAGTCATACAGTGTTTGAGCAGTATCACATACGTCTCCCCCTCTCCCCACATCCATAGCCTACTGTCATTTACACCAAGCTCTTTCTAGACACATATTCCTACCACATTATTCCAGTTAGGGAATAAATAGTGTTCCAAATAGCAGTCATAAAGTCATTGATCAATGTCACTTGAAATACAGAAACTATAGAGCAGCCAGAATGATGCTCCAAGATATCAAGGATAAGGCCTTAGTTAACAGGAGCCTCTGCAACCTCCTCAGAAACCTTTGCCACTTCTGGAGCTTTGCTCTAGTGGCAGAGGCAACCGAGCCCGGAGGGGAGGCTGATACAGCTAAACTAGCATGATGCAACAGCTTCCATGCAGCAGCTAAAGACTGCACTCAGTGCTGTTTGCCTTGTAGTAAGAAACAAAGAGAGAAGGGAAAACCCCAGCAGTACAGAATCTTCTCTTTCATTAGTATGTCCAGGACCGGTTTCATTAGATGCTGCTGAGACAAAGCTAATTGGTAAATGTCCTGGAACACAGAGATCTTAATGTTATTGTAATCCAGAGATGGTTGTTGCTTGCCTGTAATAATACACGCTCCTTATCCACATAGTTGGCAAATCGAGTGTTGATATCTCTAGGTTGATTTGATTATCGGAACGAGGCTCTAAGGTGCGATGTGCTCTCTCCAGAACTAGTGGGGCCTCAGAAGTGTCCATGGCCAAAAGCTTACAGCACAAGGAGCGGACAATGGCAGGGACATCCTCAGTCGGGCTGCCTTCGGGAATACCTCAGAAGCGCAGATTTTTTCGGTGTCCTCAATTCTCCAAGTCATCCTGTTTGTAAAGAAATCCTTGTTTTGCTTTATTAGTTGCTGGGAGTGTGAAGAGTTAACGGCAATGAAGTCTGCGTGTTCATCAAGTTTAAGTTCTGCTTCTTTCACATGCCCTTCCAAGTCTCGCAAGTCTGAGCTCAATGTCACCATGAGTTCCAAGATCTCCTCTTTATAAGACTTGATTTCAGATTGGATCTCCGAGAACCATTGTCGCAACTCTTTAGAAATTCCCCGCTGGGCCGGGAGTGGGCAATTATCAGCCAAGGATAGCACTCAGTCAGAGTTAGACGGGGAAATGGGAGCTGGGGATTCATGGCGCAGAAGGGCCTTTGCCACGATCCTACCTGAGGTGTGCTCTCTGTCTTTTTTTGTCAATAGAGACACCTTGCTCATGTTCCAACAGGTTCATCAATGCACTTATGACCCAGTAGACTGCTCTAGGATGGAGCAGGATTAAGCTAGTAGTAGTGTGCTCGAGGCAGGAGCAACAAGACTAGCAGCCATTCAGTGAGTGACATCACTTCCACTTTCAATAGTTTTCTAAAGCAAAGATAATCTCTAGTTCCATATCATCAAGCTGATCAATCCATAGACTGGTGGGTTGTGTCCATCTACCAGCAGGTGGAGATAGAGAGCAAACTTTTGCCTCCCTATATGTGGTCATGTGCTGCCGGAAACACCTCAGTATGTTCTCTATCTCAGCAGGTGGTGGTCACACACAGCAGCAGCTCTGGCTAGGCCTCCAAGCCTAATCCTTAGGTTTTGTTGAGGCCTGGGGTTGAGGGCTCTTTTGAGCAAGTGCAAACCTGGTGGTGCCAGGTCCCTCCTTTTCTCCCCCCTCCCGCTGGCTCCGTTTAAAAAAAAAAAAAAAAAAATTTTAAACGTCTTTAAAGGCGTTTAATTCGACGTTTCTTTAAACGTTCATTGCAGCTACTCACTGGGACACCAGTTCGTTACAGCTCGGAGCGGCAAGCAGGTAATTTTACCTTTTTATAGCGGGCAGGGGGTTCCCCGATTCTTCTCCTCGTGGCAATGGTGTCGGAGGGCGAGGGCGCAAAGGGTCGCTCCCCGGATCGCTGGAGCGCTTCTAGAGGGGATGCGGGGGTTTTACAACCTGATTCGCCCTTGATGGGTGACAGTTTAGTGACCGATGAAGTCCCGGTCGTTCCTCCGGCGTGGCGTTTTTTTCCGCTATAAACGCCCCGCTCCTCGCCTCCGCCATCTTGGCCGGCCACGCGGCTCGGACGGCTTCTTCGTGGGCCGCACTTGAGGTTGGAGACATTAATGCCATGAACGCCCTTAATTTGGGCGACGGCACAAAAGCGGCTAAAGTTAAGCGCCGTTCTTCCCGCGCGGCTCCTTCGCGGAGTTTCGCGCCGGACGCCATTTTGGATGCGCAGCATGTCTCTCCCCCGCTATTGCGAGCGCCGGTTGAGAGTGCGTCTAGGGCTGTTGCCCAGGCTGCGGAAGTGCACAGTCTGGGGGGTTTCTCCCCCGAGTTTGTTTTGCTGCTGCATCAGGCTTTCCTCATGCAAAACGCTGCCCCTGCTCCCTCTTCTGATAAGAGGTTGAGGTTCCCAGAGGTAAATGCCCTCGGGTTGATTTCCAGGCCTTGGAGGACTTTGTCTCCTCCGATGTAGATGAGGGCAGCGTGTCTGAGGTCTCCCAACGGTCCTTTGCGGATTCCTTGGAGGAGATAGATCCCCGCTCGGATGGAGCGGATGACCCCTCTGCAGCGCGGCTTTTTAGCCCAGAGGATTTGCCCAACCTGTTGTTACAGGCCATGGACACTTTGAAGATTTCCTCTCCGGAGGACGTCTCTCCCTCAGCCCCTGTTGGCTCTGCCATTATGCTGGGGACGTAGCGCCCGCCTAGATCCTTCCACGTGCATGATGCCATGCACACCTTAATTGCGGCTCAATGGGATGTCCCGGAAACGAGCCTTAAAGTGGCTAGGGCTATGTCCCGCCTCTATCCTTTGGCTGTGAGTGAACGTGAGGCCTATCTGTGGCCTACCGTGGATTCTTTAATCACTGCGGTGACTAAGAAAACGGCGTTGCCGGTGGAAGGTGGCACGGCCCTAAAGGACGCCCAAGACAGAAGATTGGAGGCGGCCTTAAGGTCGTCCTTTGAGGCAGCTGCGTTAAGTTTGCAGGCCTCAGTTTGCGGCTCCTATGTGGCCAGGGCGTGCCTGACTATGGTGCAGCGGGCTTCCCCCTCGGATCTTTCCTTGAGGGCTGATTGGCCGGCCCTGGAATCGGGCTTAGCCTATTTGGCAGACTTGCTGTATGATGTCTTGAGAGCCTCAGCTAAGGGCATGGCTCAGACAGTCTCTGCGCGGCGGTGGCTTTGGCTGAAACATTGGTCTGCTGACCACGCCTCTAAATCCCGCCTGGCTAGATTGCCTTTTAAAGGCAAGCTGCTCTTTGGGGTCGAGCTGGACAAAATCGTGACCGATCTTGGCACGTCTAAGGGCAAGAAATTACCAGAGGTCAGGGCTCGGGCTAGTACTCGTCCCGGTACCTCCAGAGGACGGTTGCTGGAAGCCCGTCGGTACCGCCCGGGCAAGTCGGGTTCCTCTGCCCCCTCTTCCTTCAAGAGGAATTTCTCCCCCAAGCAGCATTCCTTTCGCAGAGACCGCCGTCCCGGAGGTGCTCCCTCCGGTCCTCCCCCAGGGTCTCGTACCCAATGACGGGGCCTTGGTCCACGCCCCAGTGCAGATTGGAGGACGGCTGTCCTCGTTTCTGGGCGAGTGGACCACTATAACTTCAGACGCGTGGGTGCTGGAAGTCATCAGAGACGGCTACAAGCTAGAGTTCTGCCAACCCTTAAGAGACGGGTTTGTACTCTCTCCCTGCAAGTCTCCGGTCAAGCTGTGGCAGTGCAGCAGACCTTGGACAACCTGATCCGCCTGGGTGCGGTCGTTCCGGTGCCAAAAAATCAGATTGGCAAGGGACGTTACTCCATTTACTTTGTGGTTCCAAAGAAAGGAGGTTCTGTCCGGCCTATCCTCGACCTCAAAGGGGTCAATCGGGCCTGGAAAGTGAGGCACTTTCGCATGGAGACTCTCCGCTCTGTTATAGCGGCAGTGAAGGCAGGAGAGTTCTTGGCTTCCTTGGACATCAAGGAAGCGTACCTGCATATTCCCATCTGGCCTCCTCTCCAACGCTTTCTGCGTTTTACAGTCCTGAGACGACACTTCCAGTTCAGAGCCCTCCCTTTCGGGTTGGCTACTGCTCCGCGGACCTTTTCCAAAGTAATGGGGGTCATAGCGGCCTTCCTGCTAAAGGAAGGAGTACAAGTCCATCCTTATCTGGACGACTGGTTGATCCGAGCCCCCTCTTATGCAGAGTGCGGCAAAGCTATGGACCGGGTAGTTGCTCTGGTGAGCTCCCTGGGATGGATCATCAACTGGAAGAAGAGCCAGCTGCGCCCGACTCAGTCCCTGGAGTATCTGGGAGTTCGATTCGACACCCAAGTGGGCAGAGTGTTCCTGCCAGACAATCGGATTGTCAAGCTTCAGGCTCAGGTGGACTAGTTCCTAGTAGCCTCTCCTATTCGGGCTTGGGACTACGTGCAGCTGTTGGGCTCTATGACGGCCACGATGGAAGTAGTGCCCTGGGCCAGGGCTCATATGAGACCACTACAGCTATCTCTGCTGCTGCGCTGGACTCCGATGTCGGAGGATTATGCTGTGCGCCTTTCCGTAGACCCAGCAGTGCGCAAGGCGCTGAGCTGGTGGACGCAGACAGACAAGTTGTCTGCAGGATTGCCTCTGGTGACCCCAGAGTGGATTGTCGTCACGACAGACGCCTCTTTGATGGGCTGGGGAGCCCACTGCTTGGGAAGGACAGCGCAGGGGCTCTAGTCTCCTGCAGAGGCAAGTGGTCTATCAACCTCCTGGAACTCAGAGCCATTCGGTTGGTGTTATTGGAGTTCATCCCGGTACTGGTGTTGTAGCCTGTACGGGTCCTGTCGGACAATGCCACGGCTGTGGCCTATATCAACCGCCAGGGAGGTACCAAGAGCGCCCCTCTAGCCAAGGAGGCTATGAGTCTTTGCCAGTGGGCGGAAGCGAACCTGGAGCAGCTTTCAGCGGCCCACATTGCCGGAGTCATGAATGTCAAGGCGGACTTTCTCAGTCGCCATACCTTGGAGCCCGGAGAGTGGCAACTATCTGCTCAGGCGTTCTTGGACATCACGAAGCGCTGGGGCCAGCCGAGCCTAGATCTGATGGCGTCATCGGCCAATTGCCAAGTGCTGCGCTTTTTCAGCAGAGGACGGGACCCTCGATCCCTGGGAGTAGATGCTCTTCTCCAACAGTGGCCGACACAAGAGCTCCTCTATGTGTTCCCGCCCTGGCCCATGTTGGGCAGGGTGCTAGACCGGGTGGCAAAGCATCCCGGCAGGGTAATCCTGGTGGGTCCGGATTGGCCCAGACGTCCCTGGTATGCGGACTTGATCAGGCTCTCAGTCGACGATCCTCTGCGGCTGTCAGTGGAGCAGGGCCTGTTACATCAGGGTCCCGTGGTGATGGAGGATCCCTCTCCCTTTGGTCTTACGGCCTGGCTATTGAGCGGCAGCGTCTGAGGAAGAAGGGCTTCTCAGACAAGGTCATCGCCACTATGCTGAGAGCGAGGAAGCGCTCTACTTCTACTGCTTACGCCAGGGTTTGGCGTATCTTTGCAGCATGGTGTGAAGCAGGCTCACTTTCTCCCTTCACTGCTCCAATTTCTTCAGTGTTGGCGTTCCTGCAAGAAGGTCTGGAGAAAGGCCTGTCGCTCAGTTCCCTTAAAGTCCAGGTAGCGGCTCTGGCTTGCTTCAGGGGCCGCCTGAAGGGTGCTTCCCTGGCTTCGCAGCCAGATGTGGTGCGCTTTCTCAAGGGAGTTAATCACCTGCGCCCTCCTCTGCACTCGGTGGTGCCTGCGTGGAATCTCAACCTGGTGATAAGAGCATTGCAGAAGCCGCCTGTTGAACCCTTGTCGAGGGCATCTCTGAAAGACCTGACGTTGAAAGCAGTCTTTTTGGTGGCTATCACTTCAGCCAGAAGAGTTTCCGAGCTCCAGGCGCTCTCATGTCGAGAGCCTTTTCTGCAGTTCACTGAGGCAGGAGTGACTATTCGCACAGTGCCTTCCTTCCTGCCCAAGATTGTTTCTCGCTTCCATGTGAATCAGCAGCTCTGTCTCCCTTCCTTTCGTAGGGAGGACTACCCAGAGGAGTACTCTGCTCTTGAATATCTGGATGTGAGACGAGTCATCATCAGATACTTGGAAGTGACCAATGATTTCCGGAAATCGGATCATCTGTTTGTCCTGTTTGCAGGTCCTCGTAAGGGTCTGCAGGCTGCTAAGCCTACAGTGGCAAGATGGGTCAAGGAAGCCATTGCAGCGGCTTATGTGGCCGCGGGGAAGGTGCCGCCTATCCAGCTGAAGGCTCACTCCACGAGAGCTCAGGCGGCCTCAATGGCAGAGGCCGGATCCGTCTCCTTGGAAGAGATATGCAAGGCGGCAACGGGGCTTCGGCTCATACATTCTCCAAGCATTACCGTTTGACTGTGGCTGCACGGGCGGAGGCCCGGTTTGGAGCTTCAGTGTTGAGGTCAGGGATTTCTATGTCCCGCCCTGGGTGAGTACTGCTTCGGTACATCCCACCAGTCTATGGATTGATCAGCTTGATGATATGGAAGGTAAAATTATGTATAATCATACCTGATAATTTTCTTTCCATTAATCATAGCTGATCAATCCATAGCCCCTCCCAGATATCTGTACTGTTTATATTCTGGTTGAATTTTAGGTTCAAGTTTAGCCTTCAGTTACTTCAGGAGGACTTCGTGTTCAAGTTCTTCTTTCACTTGGATTCTTCAAGAGTTGAGACGAGTTTGTGTTACAGTGAGCTGCTGCATTCCTCTCCCCTCCGTTTTACGGGGCTGGATTGAGACATAAATTCTGCCGGCACTCCCTCCCGCTTCGTGCGGCTGTAGGGCAGCTTTGTACCCCTCCCGCTTCGGCGGTGTTAGGGTCAGTCAGCTCCTCCCGCGGTTGCGGTTGCAGGATAAGCCAGATCCCCCCGCATCGGCGGGTGTGGTGTCCCTCCCCCGCTCCGCGGGGATGAGCTGGACGGATTCCCCTCCCCCACTTGTGTGGGGATGAGCTGGGTTAATTCCCCTCCCCCGTTTCGGCGGTGGTGAGCTGGGCAGAGTGTCCCTTCGTGGGTGTAATTCTCTAAGTGCTGAGTCCTGCGGATGGAGCTTTGATATCGACATACTGAGGAGTTTCCGGCAGCACATGACCACATATAGGGAGGCAAAAGTTTGCTCTCTATCTCCACCTGCTGGTAGATGGACACAACCCACCAGTCTATGGATTGATCAGCTATGATTAATGGAAAGAAAATTATCAGGTATGATTATACATAATTTTACCTTCCCTAATAGGAAAAGAATTCTAGATTAGTGCTGCCTGGTAGGGTAATGAATTCCTAACAATTTATGAGATTTTACAGATTTTGTTGATGAAAATCCCAGCAGTAGGTTCTCTCTCATATTCCTGTGAGACTTAAAGGGACCCACTCTGAATCATGGAGTGCCACCTGTGGAGTCCCACAGGGTTCTCCTTTATCGCCAATTCTGTTTATGTTTAAATCTGTTTATTAATATAACATACCAACAAGACCAAATAATCATCAATATCCAACAAAGAGACACAACTCGAGCAAGAATCTTATAGCCCTCTGCCACAAAAGATTAACATTTACATAGAAGAAAATAGCAGAGAAAATCTACTATACAATATAAAACCCACTTAGAAACCCCCATACCACCTTCCCCCCACACAACCCCCCCCCCCCCACTACCATCTCATTAATCCCAAACCCCTCTAAAGGGAATTTACCACCAAACTACGGGTTATGGGAGCCAAAGATTGATTATAGGGCTCTAAAATTGCAAGAAAGCACTTTTTGTGCTTAGGAGATGTCCGGATACCATTACGTTCCATCAACATCAAAGCGTGGAATCTATTGCACCAATGCCAGTATTCAGGAGGCACGGTGCTCTGCTAAATGCTTAAAATAACTTTTTTACTCAGAAGACAGGCCTTACGAATTAATTGCCTAGCACCCACACCCTTAAATGCAAAAAGTTCATATTTGTCCAAAAGGATTCCCAGGAGCGAAAATGGTATCCTCGAACCCAGAAGAGTTGCTAGATAATGTAAAATAGCAATCCAAAAAGCTTGGATAGTCAGACAATTTAAGCTCTAAGTAACACCCGGAATTGGTACTCCCTTAACTCCGCATTCACTGTAAGATCTGGTATACGTGAAGTCAATTTTACAAAATCAAGAGAAAGGTTAGGGCAACCCATATCCTTAGTCCAACAAGCTCTAAGAGCCTCCACATTTTTCAGAGGAGAGATTGCCACTAATGCCCTATGAAGACCAGATACTGAAAGTTTGTCCCATCTAACCTATGCAAAAAATTCCCAAACACAATGGCTATGACGAGCACCAACAGCCTCTCTATTTAAAGTGGCTATATAGTGATGCAGTTTATTATATGCAAAAATATTACCAGGTTCTATACCAATGCCTAATGCTCCAAGTGACATAATACCCTCTCTACTCAACCCATGTTTCAATCTCGTAATACCCAACCTATGCCACACTCGGAATGTGTTATTATCATTCCCTGGTGAGAACAGTAAGTTACCCCAATAGGCAGAAGATCCAAGGTTGCTGTATCAAATCCCAGTACCCAGTCAACTTTTTCCACATGTCCCTTTAGGGACACAGCAAAATGCTTCACTTAAGGTGAGAAGGAACAATATTTTTAGGGGCTTGTAACAAAAAAAATAGATGCCATGGAGCAAAATAAGCAACCTCCAGGGTTGCCGATCTAAAAGCCAGTTGCCAAGATAGCGAAGTAGACATGCTTGATTGTACTACTTTAAATTAGGCAGCCCCATGCCTCCCCTATTCCAGGAAGCCAACAACAGCAGCAGCAAAATTTGTCCAACCATTTTTATAATAATTTCAAATCCTTCTTCAGAAGCCAAAGAGGGAGCATTTGGAAATCATATAATCATTTCAGGAACTCAATCATCTGAAACAGCTGGATTCTACTGTGCAGTGTAAGTGGCAAGTCCGTTTATCCTTCCAATTGTATAGCAGTAGTATCCAATAACTGAGAAATGTTCAGTTGGTACAAAGTAGACAAAGGAGCCCCAGTCACCCAAAGGACACAGTAGCCTATCGAAGTGGAAACCCCAATCTTGCCTTATAGCCTCCGAAGAGGCAAGCACCAGGGACTTAGAAAAATTTAACTTAAATCCAGAAAAATTACTGAACTCCTGAAACAATTCCAGCAACGCTGGCAAGGATCTCTGAGGGTGGGTCATCTACAAAGGCTGAAATTTTGAAATCAAAATGCCCAACAGAGACTCTCGCAATTCTGGTTGGGAACACACCTCTATTATAAAAGGGTCTAGGGTCAAAACAAATAATAAAGGCGATAGAGGACACCCCTGACGCGTGCCTCGACAGATATCAAAAGACTGCGAATACTCTCCATTAACCTACATAAATGACCTGGGGTCCGAATATAAAACACCAACCACATCTCTAAAGAAACTATCAATGCCATATTTATCCAACACCGCAAAAAGGAAGGGCCACAACACTCAGTCAAATGCCTTCCCCGCATCGAAGCTAATAAGCAAAGAAGGCATCAAACTTGCTCCCACTACCTCCAAGAAAGCCAAAATCACCCGGATATTCTTGGCAGCCATACGTACGTCCCATTACAATCCTACCTGAGAAGGTTCAATTAAATCTGGTAGCACATGCGCTAATCAGTTTACCAAACTTTTTGCAAATAATTTGACATCAGAATTAAAAAGAGATATAGGACAGTATGACCCTGGGTCTTCTGGGTCCTTACCCAGTTTCAGGAGCACAATCATTTGCGCCATTTAAAAATAATCCAGCACAACTCCGGTCTGAACCATAGAGCTGAACAAACTGATCAGAGGGCCTCTAACCTGCTCATAAAGAAGTTTATAAAACTCCACATGGCAACCATCAGGGCCCAGCGCTGTGTGAAGAGCAAAGCTAACATAAGGTCTCCTTCCACAGTTGGAGCTTTAAGAAAAGATTGCTGTTGAGGTGAAAGCTGGGTCAGATACAAATTATCCAAATACAAATTACTATCAAATGAACCCTTAGCCGGTACTGCATATAGAATTTCATAAAAACTCCAAAAACTAGCTGTGATATCCAAATCAGAATGGAGCAGACTCCCTCCCTTCTCACAAAGCTGAAGAATGTGAGATGGACCCCCCCCCTTTTATTTCTCCATCAAGTGGGCTAACATCTTGCCTGCTTTATTACCATGTAAAAACAGTTTATTCCTATAGTAAGTTGGGAATTAACTGCCCTTTAATGGAGGAGCTCATTCAACGCCCTCTGGGAAGCCAACAAAGCAACTCTTTGGGATTTGGTAAAGTTCACCCTATAAAAAATTCTATTATGTTGCAGCAGCTGCTCCAGCCAAATAATTTCTTTATCTCTTCATTGAAGCAGATGCCCTTGCAGAGAGACAAGGCATAGATCTGCGGACTCCTCAAAACTCCTCACGATGTAGCAGATGGTGAGTCCAATTGTTTGCAAATTGTAAGGCCTCTGCGGCCAAAATATAGAAGTGGGTCTTGCCTGCATGGAAGACTCTCAGACACGCTCGGTAGAGCAGTATGGCACCTCTTTCGATTAAAGTAAATTGTAGGCTGTAGTGAAGGTCTTGCGCTTTGCTGAGACTGCTGTGGAGAATTCCTGAAAACAAAGTATTTTTTGGTTATCATAGTGAAGAGGACCAGCAAGCCGCAGCACTCTCAAAATCTCTTGCTTGTGAACGAAGTTTATGTTGAATTAAACAATGTTGAATTAAACAAATACAACAGTGTATAAACCCCATCCTCTCCCCCAAGTCCCTAAACCACCAAAACCCCCAATACCCAAAGAACATGCCCTACCCTACCTTCCCCTTCCCCCTTGTGAGTTATTCAAATGTTCAGAATGTGACTTCTCCCTCTAGAAGGCATGGTCAACCACAGGGGTTTCCACTGCATACGGAAGTGCTCACCCACTGCACTATCTAGGGAATGAACACTGCATCTGTCAAGTTTCATTTGCTGTATCAACTGCACTCTCCATCATGCCAGAGGGGGACTCATATCTGACCGCCAAAATTTCAGAATCATAAAGATCCCATATAGAGTCGCCCACGTGAACAAAGTTTAAACATTTAAGAATAACTATCCGAGGACGAGAATCTGCAGGCCTCAGCTGCCCCAGGCAATGAGCACGTTCTATGCACAAGGGACCATCAGGTTGAAGATTCAGGACTTTAGGTAGCCAGGTTTCCAAAAACTATGCAATTCCGAATCTTTACTTGATTCTGGGAGACCGATCAGCCGACGAGATCGGTTCTCCAAATCATCAATTTTGTTTACTAACTGAGTTAGGTGAAGCTGCATGTCCTGATGTCTGCTGTCATGATGCTACAACTTGTCCTTGACATCCGAAAGATATTTTTGGTATTGCATGAGATAAGTCTAGAGAGATTCCAGCTTACCATCCATGGATTCAAGCTAATCTGCAATTTTTTGCAATTTTTTTTGTCCAGCAGTGCCATCACTTCAGCTGCGATCTCAGCGGCCCAGACCGAGTTCAACAAAAGTTGACTCTGGGACCCGCTATCCGCCATTTTGCCATCTCGCATGCGGCCTCGGGCTTTGTCTTTACATGGTATTTTTGAGGACATACAGAACTGCTGATGAGAACGAAAGACACCTCTTGGGACCAGGGAGCTTTACAAAGAAGAATCTGGTATTTAAATGCCTCCGGTAGGACAGCCTAGGGTTAAGATATTAGACAGGGATCTCAGGAACTCTGCTCTGCCACCCCCTAGCTAGCACAACATCACATGACTTCTCATCGCCAACAGTTCCCCTCCCCCCTCCCTGGGGAGGGGAACTGAAAACCTTAAAGCCGGCATAACATTATCCAGATATTAAGTTCTACTGGCTTTAAGGTTTTCAGTTGTGCGGATGACATAACTATACTGCTCTCTGTCTCTCAGACAGCTGAGGATACTGCAATCAGAGTAAGAGATTGTATCCTTCTCCTTGAAATTTGGATTAAAACTCATGGTTTAAAACTTAATAAAGAAAAAACAAAGTTCTAATTGTTAGGATAAACGAATGACTTATGGAACAATAATGGGTCGAAATTATGTCGCCATGTGCCCTCTATGTGGGGAATCACTTGGTATAGGAGACCACTCTTATTGTTTCATAAATTTCAGCTCTCGCGCCCAGCTCCAAAGGGGTTGAAGTCTTTTCTAAAGAAAGCTGTGCTTACTGGTAAGAAGGCTATCCTCCAATTGTGGATCACCACTGATTACCCGGACCTTTCGCAGTGGAGATCTCGGATGATTTTTCTTTGTTCATTAGAGCGACGAACAGTGGGTGATTTAGCCTTAAAATAAGGAGATGAATTTTGTTGTTCTTGGTCCCCGTTTTGGGACTCTTTGACGGCAGTGGCCCGTAGTAGAATTTTGAACCCCTAGTATGTGACACGGTACTCAAGGGGGGAAGGGGGAAATTGAGGAGTAGTTGGGATGAGACTGTTCTGTCTTTGTTTCTTGCAATCTTTTCATAGCTGGATTTACACATAGGGGTTGGGTGGGGTGGTTGGGAGGGATAGGGGAGAAAATGTTTAAAAACAACTGGTATATTAAATTATATAAAGTTTATACATACAACATGATTTGTATGTATGAGTGCTATAGTGACGTGTCTTGAACAGATGTAATATGCTGAAGTTTTCAATAAAAATGACTTAAACATAAGTGGTCAACACTTTACTTTTGAGGAGAACATTAAGATTCTTGGAGTAACATTATCAAACACTTTGACGTTTGATTCACAGGTGAACTTACTTATTAAGAAATCATTTTTGCTGATGAGAAAACATAGAAGAATATGTAACTTTTTGACACCCATGTATTTAGATTGGTTGTCCAAAGCTTACTTTTATTAGTTGGACTATATTAATGTTATTTATGCTGGCTGTCACAAAGGTCTTCTGAGGAACATGCAAACTATTCGGAATACAGCTACGTGCTTAATTTTTTCCTCACACAATATTGTAGTGTAACCCCTTTGTTGTAAGCCCTCCACTGGTTATCGGTGGAGGCTTGAATTCAGTTTAAGGTTTGCACAACCGTATATAGGATTCTTTATGGGTTCACCCCCAGTGTATCTGCTTAGTTTTGTCCAAATGACTAATAATGATAGAGATCTTCGAGATGGATTAGTAAATTGAAAAATAGTACTATTTTTGATGCTAGTTTTAAGTTTC
Organism: Microcaecilia unicolor; assembly: GCF_901765095.1. Lineage (NCBI taxonomy): Eukaryota > Metazoa > Chordata > Amphibia > Gymnophiona > Siphonopidae > Microcaecilia > Microcaecilia unicolor. Next base: position 143,773,212 of record NC_044041.1, on the reverse strand, counting down.
AGGCTCCTCTATTATGAAATTTGCTTCCGTTACAATTGAGAAAAATTCAAAAATTCTCTGACTTTAAGAAAACTTAAAAAAATTTTCTATTTAAGAAATTTTTATTATGAGGGGAGGAAGTGATGTCACAGACCGGGATGGCAGCTTCAACGTGGAGCTCCATCGGGGCATTGTTTAGAGCGAGCAAATCCCACAGACTTGAGCGGCATCCCGAAGAGTGCATGGAAGGGGAAAGGTCCCTTAGGTATGCTGCCGAAGAAGGGACTGGAGCGATTCCGTTTTTCGACGGAACAAAGTAAGAAAACATTGGCGGCTTCGGCGGGGCCAGAGCGGAGTGAAGCAAAGATGGCGGTGAGTCCGGCTGTGGCCGGGGAGGAGCATGCTGAGGAGGAACCCGAGGCTGGTGAGATTGCAAAATTGGAAGTACTGGCTTGGTTTCAAGACTTGAAGGCCGATCTGGCGAGGGTCCGAAAGGATATACAAACTGCCCTGAGAGAAATTAAGGCAGAAATTCGCGATTTGGGAACGCATGTCGGTGAGGTGGAGGAGGGGATGGAGACTGTTTTATTGACGATTATCACAATACAGATTAACTTAGAACATTCATATAACATTGCTTGATATACAAAACAGCATTCTTACAGCTTATTCAACATCGCCAAACACTTTTCTTCCCCATTTTTCTCCCCCCTCCCCTCTGAACAATTACTTGTCAAGTGCTAATATTAGATGTTAAATGACTTCTATTCCTAATATCATACACTTTAAGTACCTCGTTAGGTGCAATAGTGCTTATCACAAAATATCAGAAAACTAAACATCCAAGCTCTAGAGCACTGCCAAGCTTTAGCCATCTCACTCAACCCCTTCAACCCCCCACCCAATACCTCCCCCCCTTGCAAGCAGGATTCCCCTCTGAACTAAATTTACCACTCCAGGCTACCCATACTCTCCATTATTCCACTATTTATCAGACATTAACAAGCAGACTACGTCCCTTTGGACTGAGAATTTGCAGGTATGGTGTCCAGATCTGTAGAAAGCGTACTCTGCGCTTAGGCGATTGTTTTGAGTCCCTAGCCTCCCAAGAGGCCAGGAGATGCACCTGATTGCGCCAATGCCAATAAGCTGGCCCTTCCGATGAGACCCAGTACTGCATAATGCATTTCCGAGCTACCAAGCTCAGCTTCCTACATAACATTATAGCTGGGGCACCTAATGGAGCAAACGCTCTTGGTTGGTCCAACAGAAACTGCCTCTCCGTTCCTTGAATTCTATTCCCCAATCGAATCAAAAACCCTCTTACCCTCTGCCAGAACATACGCACCTTGGGGCATTGCCATAATGCATGATATAATGAGCTGGGACCCCCTCCGCATTTAGAGCACCCCGAGTTGTCCGGCCCCAACATATGAGCCAGTTGTGCTTTAGACATATACCCCCGAAGGACCACTCTATAACCACACTCCCTCAGCCTCTCATCTGTTACCAATGCCCGGATGCCTTTCAAGGTAGCTGACACATCCCATGTTGCCAGTGAGGTCCCAAGATCTTGTTCCCATTTACGCTTAAGATCAACATATTGCCTCTGGGACCTACGCCTAGCCAGTGCCCCATACAATGCTGATATAGATTGCTTCTCCATCTGCAACTCCTCAAAGAAGACCCTTAGCAGTTCCCCCATCCGCCCCCTCAGGGGTACCTGGCTCAAAGATTTCATATAGTGTCGGACCTGTGCATAAGCAAATCTATTGCCCCAAGCCGAACCCACTTTGTCTTGAAGCGCGTCAAATGTTATCATTTCCCCATTTTCCAATAACAGGTGTTCCAATCTTGTGATGCCCAGCCCTTGCCATCTGCCAAATGTCGGGTTGTCTATCCCTGCTTCAAAAACAGGGTTACCTACGATTGGGATTTGATCTGTAACGTGTGGTTGGCCCCCCATTTGCCGCATCCACCACTGCCACGCCTCCCGAAGGGGCTGTAGTATTATACTTTTTTTAAATTTAGAAGGGAGCCGACTGCGAGGTAAATGGAGCAATGCTAATATATCATATGGAGCAAAAAAGGCTTCCTCCAAGTCCATAGGTATATAATACTGGGTGGTGTTCACCAGATCTCCTAGGTGACGCAACAAACACGCCTGATTATATAGGAACACATCCGGGACACCCATTCCACCCTGTCTCCAGCTCCCTATTAACATATTTTGGCTAACTTTGGGCTTTTTGCCTGCCCAGCAAAATCGACTAAAAAGACGCATCATCCGTTTCAAATCAGTCCGTGTTAGGCGTATGGGTAAGGTTTGAAGGACGTACAACCAGCGCGGAAACAGCACCATTTGGACTAAATGTATCCGTCCCATTAGTGACAGTGGAAGACTCATCCAAGAGTCCAATTTAGCTTTAGTATGTTCCAGTAAGATTTTAACATTCAACTGATATAAGTCTGAAGTATTCATTGTGAGTCGGATTCCTAGATATTTAAAAGACTCTCTAGCCCATCTCAATGGAAATTCAGGATCCCAGTCCCTCTGGTTCACCTCTGGCGAAGCCAGAGCTTCTGACTTATCTAGATTGATTCGAAAACCTGAGTAGTCTCCATATTCACGAAAGGTTTCCAATAACGTGTCTAAGGATTCCCTTGGGTTTGTGAGATGTACCAAAATGTCATCCGCAAATGCTGCGATCTTAAACATGTGGGTCCCTAAACCGACACCCCGGATCAAAGGGTTTGCCATGATATCTCTGATAAGGGGATCTAAAACTAAAACAAAGAGGAGAGGGGACAAGGGGCACCCCTGCCTTGTGCCTCTTCTGATACAGAAGCTTTCCGATTCTATCCCGTTCACTCTCAAGGTGGCACATGGGTTGGCATATAAAGCGTGAATTGCCTCAACAAATCTCCCTGAAAATCCATAATGTTCCAGCGTATCAAAAAGGAACTTCCAGTGAACCTTATCAAAGGCCTTTTCCGCATCGAAGCTGATCAACAACGATGCTACCTTCGCCTGCGAGCTGTGCTCTAGTGATGTCAATATTGCTCTCAAGTTTTTACTCACTGCTCTACCTCCCACAAAGCCCACCTGACTTTCGTGAATCAACCGAGGGAGCAACCTCGCCAATCTATTAGCTAAGATTTTTGCCAACAGCTTGGTATCATAATTTAATAGGGAAATAGGCCGGTACGATGTCGGCTCCAGAGGGTCCCTCCCCGGCTTCAACAAGACTATTATTTGAGCCCTATTCAAATCAGGGGGTAACCTCTGTCTCTCTATCAGCTGGTTCAAGAATCTAGTAATTGCGGGTATAACTCCTCCTTCCATCAATTTATAAAATTCTCCTCTTAAACCATCCGGTCCCGGGGCTTTCAATCGCGGGCTGCGGGCTATAACCATACTAACTTCGTCCTCAGTGATTAATTGGTTAAGACTGTCCAACTCTTGTATTGTAAGCTTTGGTAAAACTAAATTTTCTAAGTACATCTGATTTAATAGGCCGTCTTCCTCTGGGGAAGCGTACAGCCCTTGATAAAAGGTCCGAAAAGTCTCACAGATTGCTTTGTCTGATGTGTGGAGCCCTCCCCCCCTTTGCCTCAGTGCCAGAATGTTCTTAGTCCCTCCCCGGGGGGTAATTATTTTTGACATCAATTTGCCTGTTTTATTACCATGTTTATAAAGCATATATCGATAGTAAAGCTGTGACTTATGTGCCCTCTCTTGCAAAAGTTCATTTAAGGCGGTTTGAAGCTCTAACACTTGTTGTTTATCACCTATCGCATGTGTCTCCCCATATCTCTTCCGTGCCTTACAAAGTTGGTTACTTAAACGCAAGATCTTTCTGTCTCGTGCCTTCCTCACAAAGTGTGTGTGACTTATAACTTCGCCTCTAAGAACCGCCTTAGCCGCTTCCCAAAACAAAACTGGATCCTCTATATGCTCTTGATTATGAGTGCTGTACTCCGCCCAGCTAGCTTGTAATCTGCCTTTAAGCACTGGATCTGAGCTAAACTCCAGGGGAAATTGCCATTTATGTTCCTGTTGGGTCGTACCGCTTGGTATCCATTCTATCTTAACCCAGGCATGGTCCGACACCATATACGGTCCTATCTCCGCTGTTGTCACTTCCCCAAACATCTGGCGCGATGTCAGAATATAGTCAATTCTCGACTGAGTTGAGTGGGCCCGTGACAGGTGTGTGTAGTCTTTCTCACCTGGGTGCAGCACCCGCCACACATCAACCAGGCCCAACATCTGGCTCAATTGCAAGAGGCCTCTATTATTATAACATGAAGAGGCCGTCTCCGGAGCTGATCTGTCCAGAGAGGGGTCCCAAGCTGCATTAAAATCGCCCCCCATCACTATAGCTGCATGTGGTTGCCTGAGCAGAAAATTAATCAAAGTTTGGTAAAACTTCCGATCATATCTATTTGGAGCATAAACATTACAGATTAGCAGCTTCTGTCGCCCAACTACCACTTCCAATATAACATAGCGGCCTTCAGTATCAATCAGAAGTGGATTAATTATAGAGGCTATGCCTTTTCTAATTAGTATCGCTACTCCTCCCTTTTTGCCTTGTGCATTTGCTGCTATACAATCCCCAACCCACCAGGTGCTGAGCTTGGCATGTTCAATCTGGTTCAGATGCGTCTCCTGTAAAAGTGCTATGTCTGCTTTTTGCCTGTTTAATTGTTGTAAAATCTTAGAGCGTTTTATTGGCGAATTAACTCCGCCTACATTCCATGTTATTATTCTTACTATTCTTGGATTTGAAAGTGTATGACTATATCTGTAGATGTCCACTTTTGTAATCGAGGGGGACATCCCAGCCTCTGCCCCCCCCTAACTTGCATCTCCCCTTTATCAGCATCACTATTATGTTCTGCCCACGCTTCCATCAGAGCCCGTCTCCCATTGCCAAACCGCCTTCCCTTGACAGCTCTGGGAGACAGAGCCCCCCAGAAGCCTGCATTACTTTCCTTTACATCCTTTCTATTTAGTGCTTGTACCCTGCTTGCATCCCTCCTCCCTCCCCCCACCCCCTCCTCCCGCCCCTCCCCCGCCCCCCAAATCCTGTTCCCCTTATTCTCAGGTCCACCAATTAGGACCATGACTTCCTTACGTCTCTCCCTCCCCCCTCCGCATTAAACAGTGTTACATTAAACATAACTTTCATTGTCAAGCTGGTCAGACACTTACAGGGTCTCACCCCTCTTACCAGAGGTTCGAACCGTTTCACCCATTGGCCATGTCTTCTATACAGTGTCTTATTCAACAGCAAGAAAATTCAAAGGGAAAGTCTAACTCACAAACCATAAAACCTTAACCTTCCAACTGCAGCCATCTTGCCAAGCCTTTCTGCAACGGTAATTGGTCCATCTTTGTACTTGGCTGGGAGTTTGCTGTATTGTCATATATTGACCAGTCAGGTTTCCTCTGACCCCTCCTTATAACAGTACTCACTGCTCTCAGAGTGTTCGCTTCTTTATTCTATTCAGCTTGCATCTGAAGATGTTGTTCCCATCTGCTGTAAAAATTCTTTAGCCGCCCCTGCCGTCTCATATGTCTTGGTGATGCCATTATGCGTAATCCGCAGTTTGGCAGGGTATTGTAGTGCAAATCTTATTTTCTTTTGGAATAGCGTTGAGCAAACCTCCGAAAACTGTCGCCTTCGTGCTGCTACTCCTGCTGAATAATCTTGGAAGCATCTTACTGGGATTCCATCATATTCCAATGCTTTTCCGGTTCTAAGCAACTGCATCACCTCTTGTTTTTGCGCATAGTTCAGAAATTGCAGAATTACCACTCTTGGTTTATTAGTACCAGTCATTTTCATCCCTATGCGGTGAGCCCGTTCTATCTGTATTGGCCCCGAGGCTTCTGGGAATTGTAGTTCATTAGTAAACCAGCGTGCCAAAAAAACCTCCAAGCCCCATTCGGGTATCGTTTCTGGCAGGCCCACCACACGGATATTATTTCTCCTGGACCTGTTTTCCAGGTCTTCAATCTTTTCCTCCATCGCCTGCAGCTTTTTTTGAGTTATCTCCTGTACTGTCTCCACCTCCGTTACTCTGTCCTCAATTTCACTCACACGTGCTTGAAAACCTGCACAGTCTCGAGAGAGATCCGTGAGCTGTTCTTTTACCTTTTCCAGGTTAGTATTTATGGGGGAGAGCCGGCGATCCAACATATCCTCTAACACTGAGGACATTTCTGACGTTATTTCGGCGATCCAGGCCGATGATACTGTCGGGCCCGGCGGGCTTGCGGGCGGCGCCATCTTGTCTTCTGCTCCTCTACCACGGAGCTTATCTTTATGCTGATTTTTAGCCGCCATCGCGCCGCCAGTAATTTTAAAATGTTCACTGCCGGCCGTTCCAGCGTTTCAGGCTGCGGCGAAATTCTATTTTAAGTCGCGGTTTGTGAGCTGATCGTGCGGAGGGGGGATTGAAGCCGGAGAGATCTTTTTTCTTCAACCCCTCGCGGTCATGACGTCACCGGAAGCCCGGGGATGGAGACTTTTAAGCAGGACATGGAGAAACTGCATAAAGTGGTGAATGCTGACATGCGGGAATTACAACAACTCAGGGAGCAGGTGGAAGATCTGGAGAATAGGTTGCGCCGAAACAATTTGCGATTCAAAGGAATCCCAGACTTGGATATATTTAGTAACTGTGAAGCAGTGATTCGAGAGTTGTGTGGGTTCATTTTGAATTCTGAGGAAGGTGGTCAACTACCAGACCTCCGCATCCAGAGAGCACATGGAGTGGCTGGCCCGCAGCGAGAATCTAACCTGAGGGACACTGTGTTTTGCTGACTTCCCCATGAAGGAGAAGATATTGTCTAAAGCGAGGCAGCAAAAAGAGATTCTTTGGAAAAACTGTAAGATTGGAGTGTTTCAAGATCTGGCATGGACTACTTTGCAAAAGCGTCTATCCTTTTGAGAAGCCACGATATTTATGAGGTCAAAGGGGATCCGGTACAGGTGGCTATTCCCATTTGGGATGTGACTAACGGTGGACGGTAAATCGCGTAAAGACCCCGGATGAAATATGGTTATCATTGTGCTCTTTGGGGTGTAGAGATGTTCCCATTCAGAAGGAGTTACTGGAGACCGCCAAGGAACCCAGAGCGGATTCAACATGGCAGAGGGTGGTGGATCGGGGGAAGCATTCTGTCAAGCAAGCTTCCTGAAGGAACACAGATTTATGTGGACTAGTGGAGGATAGATTATTTCATTGAGAACATTATGCAGATAAGCAAGTACTTAGGGGGTGCTATGTTTAGGGGGTCTGAAGGGGAGAGAGGAGGGAGGGGAGGGTACCCTGGGGATCATGGGGAGTATGGGAAAAGGTGTGAGATGGCACTTGAGGGATTTGGGGTGAGGGAATTAAAATTATGCAAGTTTGTGGGTGGGGGATGGAGGGAGGTGGGGTGGAGGGGTGTGGGATGAATGAATGTAGTGGATATGGGTGAATGCAGGGGGATGGGAGGGTTAGGGATTAGCTTTTGAGAGGTTAAAGTCCCGGGAGAGTGCGTTGATACCTCGTGGGATGGCTGATTTACTGATAGAAAGACACAAGGGGAGGATGGGGGAGGGGTTGGGGATATGTTGGAGCAGAGGGGAGTGGGTTCGGAGCAGGGGGGAGGGCAGAGATCGCCTGTGGGGAAGGGGAGAGACATTATTGGTGGGTACATGGAATGTAAATGGGCTAAATAATCAGGGGAAGCGCAGTAGAGTATTTAAGGAGTTGGGCAGGCTGAAGTGGGACGTAACGTTTTTGCAAGAAACACACAAGACTGAGAGATACTCACATTCTGCGTCGTAGGCCTTTTCAGGAATAAGACAAAAAAGGATGGGGGAGTGGCCATTTTGATAAGACAAACTTGTGGGTTTATGATTAAAACAGTGTTTTGAGATACCAGTGGGCGTTGTGTGGCCCTCAGAGGGTGGTTGCAGGGCAAGGAGCTGACATTGATCAACATTTATGCTCCAAATGTGGGGCAGGTCGTGGTAGGGGGGGGGGGGATTTTAATATTGCCCCGGATACAAGACTAGATCACTCGACAGGAGGAGGGCAGCAGAATGGCCCTGGGCGGAAAGCATTCTTACAATTTTTGAAGGGGTTGGAGGTAGTGGATTGTTGGAGGTTGCTACATGGGGTGCAGCGGAATTACACCTTGTACTCGCATGCAGCGCAGACTTATTCCCGGATAGATGGGTTATGGGTGCATTGCAATAAATGGCATATGGTGGAGGCAGCTGAGATAGAGACCATTTGTGTTTCTGATCATGCGCCAATGTGGATTAAATTAACTGGGTTGTGTCAATGCAGGCAACAAGGAGTCTGGAGACTTAATGAGTCACTACTTGGAGATGATAAAGTGCGGAAAGATATTAAGCTACTATTCAAGAGTTCCGTCGCTTTAATGACAATGGGGAAGTAACTGATGGGTTGTTATGGGATGTGATGAAGGTAGTAGTGAGGGGCGCCTTGATTAAGTGGGGATCGCGCAGGAAAAGGGAAAGAGGGCAGCACTTGATGTCTTTACAGATGAGGTTGTTGCACTTAGAAAAGCTGCATAAAAGAAACCCTACACCGCAGGTATGGGAAGACCTTAAGTAAGTGAGAGGGGAAGTAGCACAATTGCAAATGGCAGATGTGGATTTTATGAGAACCAAGCTAAAGCAGCAATATTTTGAGTTTGCCAATAAATCAAGTGCAATGTTGACCCGTTATTTACGGGCGAGGAGAGGGCGCTCCCTTATTCAAAAGATGAAAGATGATAGGGGAGGTTGGCACTATGCTGATTCAGACATTGGAAATTGTTTTGTGAAATACTATCAAGATTTTTAATAGTGCTTCTGAGGATACACCAGCTGCAGATATAGCTCGGTATTTGGACCAGGTTCCATTACAATGATTGGAAGAGTCTGAAAGAGCTCAGCTTGGGGAACCCATTAGACTAGGGGAGGTAAAGGGTGTGATAAAATGGCTCCCTAATGGTAAAGCACCAGGGTTAGATGGATACTCGGCTAGGTTTTATAAATGTTTTGTGGAGGAGCTGGGAGACTTAAAATTGGTGCGGGTGGGAAATGGAGTTTTGGAGGGCAATGGGCTCCAGGTTTCCATGTCTGAGGCTGGGGATAACTATTCTGCCTAAGCCTGGGAAAGATCCCGTGGTTTGCGGTGCCTATAGGCCTATTTCACTTCTGAATGTGGATGCAAAGATAGTAGCCAAGGTTCTGGCTAACAGGTTGGCTAGGGTGTTGCTGAAATTGATCCATATAGATCAATCTGGGTTTATCTCGAAGAGGCCGGTAGGGGATAACATAAGGCGTACTCTCCATTTAATATGGGAGGCACAAAGATTCTGGTCTAGTACAGCCTTGTTGGCTATAGACGCGGAGAAGGCCTTTGACCAGGTAAGCTGGGGGGTTTTGCGAGAAGTGATGGGCCTGGGAGATAATTTTGGGGCTTGGCTGGCAGCTTTGTATACAGCTCCGAAGGCATGCCTTAATATTAATGGGGGATATACTTCCTTTTTCCCAATTGGTAGAGAGACTAGGCAGGGATTATCATGTCTGTAAAGAGTTGTGAGTTCTGAGGCCAAGCAAAGCTTGGCAGCCGAAGAAAACCCCACCTTACCTGCAGGCCACTGGTGAAACAGGCAGTCGGAACCAGATCAGATCTCGGGGCCGGCAGCCAGCCAGAGCAGAAATCAACTCTAGACCAAGTCTAAGAGCAGGCAGAGAACAATAGCTGAAGTCAAATCCAGGCAAGTCTCTAGGCAGGCAGCAAGCAATCTTGGTAGTCAAATCCAGACAAGGTCTCTAGGCAGGCAGCAAGCAATATCAGTAGTCAAATCCAGGCAAAGTCTTTAGGCTGGCGGAAGCAATATCGGTAGTCAAAATCCAGGCAAAGTCTTTAGGCAGACAGCAAGTAATATCGGTAGTCAGAATCCAGACAAAGTCTTTAGGCAGGCAGCATGTAATATCAAACATATAAATGGCAAGAGGCGTACTCACTCGCAAATGCGCAGTAGAGACCCTCTCTGTCCCGCCCCCGCGTCAATACGTGATGACGGGGGCGTGACAGAGAGGGAACCTGCGCACCTGCGAGTGAGGGAACCGCCGTCGCCACCACTCCCCCCCCCAGGGTTGCTGCTACCGCTCCCCCCACCCACCTGGAGTCGCCGCCGCCACCCACCCTCCACCCGGGTACATGGCTTCACTATTCAAACCGCCGGAACGCAGCACACAGCTCATCTGAGCTGCCGTTGGCCTTCCTTACCTGTCTGTGTCCCGCCCTCGCCGATGTTACGTCACACGAGGGCGGAACACACGCAGAGAAGAAGGAATGTTACTCCGATTTTTAAGAAAGGTTCCAGAGGAGATCCGGGAAATTATAGACCGGTGAGTCTGACGTCGGTGCCGGGCAAGATGGTGGAGGCTATTATTAAGAATAAAATTGCAGAGCATATACAAAAACATGGACTGATGAGACAAAGTCAGCACGGATTTAGTGAAGGGAAGTCTTGCCTCACCAATCTAATGCATTTTTTTGAGGGGGTAAGCAAACATGTGGACAATGGGGAGCCGGTTGATATTGTATATCTGGATTTTCAGAAGGCGTTTGACAAAGTGCCGCACGAAAGACTCCTGAAGAAATTGCAGAGTCATGGAATCGGAGGTAGGGTATTATTATGGATTAAGAACTGGTTGAAAGATAGGAAGCAGAGAGTAGGATTGCGTGGCCAGTATTCTCAGTGGAGGAGGGTAGTTAGTGGGGTCCCGCAGGGGTCTGTGCTGGGTCCGTTGCTTTTTAATGTATTTATAAATGACCTAGAGATGGGAATAACTAGTGAGGTAATTAAATTCGCCGATGACACAAAATTATTCAGGGTCGTCAAGTCGCAGGAGGAATGTGAACGATTACAGGAGGACCTTGCGAGACTGGGAGAATGGGCGTGCAAGTGGCAGATGAAGTTCAATGTTGACAAGTGCAAAGTGATGCATGTGGGTAAGAGGAACCCGAATTATAGCTACGTCTTGCAAGGTTCCGCGTTAGGAGTTACGGATCAAGAAAGGGATCTGGGTGTCGTCGTCGATGATACGCTGAAACCTTCTGCTCAGTGTGCTGCTGCGGCTAGGAAAGCGAATAGAATGTTGGGTGTTATTAGGAAGGGTATGGAGTCCAGGTGTGCGGATGTTATAATGCCGTTGTATCGCTCCATGGTGCGACCGCACCTGGAGTATTGTGTTCAGTACTGGTCTCCGTATCTCAAAAAAGATATAGTAGAATTGGAAAAGGTACAGCGAAGGGCGACGAAAATGATAGTGGGGATGGGACGACTTTCCTATGAAGAGAGGCTGAGAAGGCTAGGGCTTTTCAGCTTGGAGAAGAGACGGCTGAGGGGAGATATGATAGAAGTGTATAAAATAATGAGTGGAATGGATCGGGTGGATGTGAAGCGACTGTTCACGCTATCCAAAAATACTAGGACTAGAGGGCATGGGTTGAAGCTACAGTGTGGTAAATTTAAAACGAATCGGAGAAAATTTTTCTTCACCCAACGTGTAATTAGACTCTGGAATTCATTGCCGGAGAACGTGGTACGGGCGGTTAGCTTGACGGAGTTTAAAAAGGGGTTAGATAGATTCCTAAAGGACAAGTCCATAGACCGCTATTAAATGGACTGGAAAAATTCCTCATTTTTAGGTATAACTTGTCTGGAATGTTTTTACATTTGGGGAGCGTGCCAGGTGCCCTTGACCTGGATTGGCCACTGTCGGTGACAGGATGCTGGGCTAGATGGACCTTTGGTCTTTCCCAGTATGGCACTACTTATGTACTTATGTACTTATAAGGCCGATGGCAGCTCAGATGAGCTGTGTGCTGCGTTCCGGCAGTTTGAATAGTGAAGCCAGGTACCCGGCCCGGATGGAGGGGTGGCGGAGGGGACTCCGGGAGGGGGGGGGGCGGCGGCGGCGACTCCGGGGGGGAGGGGCAGCGGTGGCGACCTATCCGGGGGGGGGGGCTTTCAACCCCCCCTTCCTTTACTAGCCCGTTTTTACGGGTTCAACGGCTAGTCGGTACATAAGTACATAAGTAATGCCACACTGGGAAAAGACCAAGGGTCCATCGAGCCCAGCATCCTGTCCACGACAGCGGCCAATCCAGGCCAAGGGCACCTGGCGAGCTTCCCAAATGTACAAACATTCTATACATGTTATTCTTGGAATTGTGGATTTTTCCCAAGTCCATTTAGTAGTGGTTTATGGACTCATTTCCCCCCCCCAAACCCACCTCCCTGCTCCCCCCATTTTCTATTTCTGTTGATGGCTCTCTCATTCTCCCTGTCTCCTCAGCTTGAAACCTTGGGGTCATCTTTGACTCTTCTCTCTCCTTCTCTGCTCATATCCAGCAGATTGCCAAGACCTGTCGTTTCTTTCTTTACAACATCCGTAAAATCCACCCTTTTCTTTCCGAGCACAATACCAAAACCCTCATCCACACCCTTGTCACCTCTCGTTTAGACTACTGCAATCTCCTTCTTGTTGGCCTCCCACTTAGTCACCTCTCCCCTCTCCAGTCGGTTCAAAACTCTGCTGCCCGTCTCGTCTTCCGCCAGGGTCGCTTTACTCATACTACCCCTCTCCTCAAGACCCTTCACTGGCTCCCTATCCGTTTTCGCATCCTGTTCAAACTTCTTCTACTAACCTATAAATGTACTCACTCTGCTGCTCCCCAGTATCTCTCCACACTCGTCCTTCCCTACACCCCTTCCCGTGCACTCCACTCCATGGATAAATCCTTCTTATCTGTTCCCTTCTCCACTACTGCCAACTCCAGACTTTGCGCCTTCTGTCTCGCTGCACCCTACGCCTGGAATAAACTTCCTGAGCCCCTACGTCTTGCCCCATCCTTGGCCACCTTTAAATCTAGACTGAAAGCCCACCTCTTTAACATTGCTTTTGACTCGTAACCACTTGTAACCACTAGCCTCCACCTACCCTCCTCTCTTCCTTCCCGTTCACATTAATTGATTTGATTTGCTTACTTTATTTATTTTTTGTTTATTAGATTGTAAGCTCTTTGAGCAGGGGCTGTCTTTCTTCTATGTTTGTGCAGTGCTGCGTACGCCTTGTAGCGCTATAGAAATGCTAAATAGTAGTAGTAGTAGTAGTTGTCCTTTAGGAAACCGTCTAACCCCTTTTAAAACTCTGCTAAGCTAACCGATTTCACCACGTTCTCCGGCAATGAATTCCAGAGTTTAATTATGTGTTGGCTGAAGAAAAAGTTTCTCTGATTTGTTTTAAATTTACTACACTGTAGTTTCATCGCATGCCCCCTAGTCCTAGTATTTTTGGAAAGCGTGAACAGACGCTTCACATCCACCTGTTCCACTCCACTCATTATTTTATATACCTCTATCATGTCTCCCCTCAGCCATCTCTTCTCCAAGCTGAAAAGCCCTAGCCTCCTTAGTCTTTCTTGATAGGGAAGTCGTCCCATCCCCGCTATCATTTTAGTCGCCCTTCGCTGCACCTTTTCTGATTCTACTATATCTTTCTTGAGATGCGGCGACCAGAATTTAACACAATAATTAAGGTGTGGTCGCACCATGGAGCGATACAACGGCATTATAACATCCTCACACCTGTTTTCCATACCTTTCCTAATAATACCCAACATTCTATTCACTTTCCTAGCCGCAGCAGCATACTGAGCAGAAGGTTTCAGTGTCTTATCGACGACGACATCGAGATCCCTTTCTTGGTCAGTAACTCCTAACGTGGAACCTTGCATGACGTAGCTATAATTCGGGTTCTCTTTTCCCACATGCATCACCTTGCACTTGGTCACATTAAACGTTAACTTGTACAGCGCTGCGTAACCCTAGCAGCGCTATAGAAATGCTAAGTAGTAGTAGTAGTAGTAGTAGTAAACGTCATCTGCCATTTATCCGCCCAGTCTCCCATTCTTGTAAGGTCCTTTTGTAATTTTTCACAATCCTGTCGCGAGTTAACGACTTTGAATAACTTTGTGTCATCAGCAAATTTAATTACCTCGCTAGTTACTCCCATCTCTAAATCATTTATAAATATATTAAAAAGCAGCGGTCCTAGCACAGACCCCTGAGGAACCCCACTAACTACCCTTCTCCATTGTGAATACTGCCCATTTAAGCCCACTTTCTGTTTCCTGTCCTTCAACCAGTTTTTAATCCACAATAGGACATTTCCTCCTTTCCCATGACCCTCCAATTTTCTCTGTAGCCTTTCATGAGGTACCTTGTCAAACGCCTTTTGAAAATCCAGATACACAATATCAACTGGCTCCGCTTTGTCCACATGTTTGTTTACTCCTTCAAAGAATTGAAGTACATTGGTCAGACAAGATTTCACCACACTAAAGCTGTGCTGACTTGGTCTCAGTAATCCATATCCTTGGATGTGCTTTGTAATTTTGTTTTTAATAATAGCCTCTACCATTTTCCCTGGCACTGACGTCAGACTCACTGGTCTATAATTTCCCAGATCTCCCCTGGAACCTTTTTTAAAAATTGGCGTTACATTGGCCACCATCCAATCTTCCAGTACCACGCTCGATTTTAAGGATAAATTGTATATCATTAACAGTAGCTCTGCAAGCTCATTTTTCAGTTCTATCAGTAACTCTAGGATGAATACCATCCGGTCCAGGAGATTTGCTACTCTTCAGTTTGCTGAACTGTCCCATTACGTCCTCCAGGTTTACCGTGAAGTCAGTAAGTTTCTCCGACTCGTCCGCTTGAAATACCATTTCCGACACCGGTATCCCACCCAAATCTTCCTCGGTGAAGACCGAAGCAAAGAATATATTCAATCTCTCCATTGCGTCTATCTTCCTTGATCGCCCCTTTTACCCCTCAGTCATCCAGCGGCCCAACCAATTCTTTTGCGGCTTCCTGCTTTTAATATACTGAAAAAAATTTTGCTATGTTTTTTTGCCTCTAATGCTATCTTTTTTTCGTAATCTCTCTTGGCCTTCTTTATCTGCGCCTTGCATTTGCTTTGACACTCCTTATGCTGCTGCTTGTTATTTTCAGATGGTTCCTTCTTCCATTTTCTGAAGGCGTTTCTTTTAGCCCTAATAGCTTCCTTCACCTCACTTTTCAACCACGCTGGCTGTCTTTTGGACTTCCGTCTTTCTTTTCTAATTCGCGGAATATGTTTGGTCTGGGCCTCCAGGATGGTATTTTTGAATAGCGTCCATGCTTGTTGTACAGTTTTTATCCTCTCAGTTGCCCCCCTAAGTTTTTTTTTAACCGTTCTTTTCAGAATCCAGGCAAAGTCTTTAGGCAGGCAGCAAGTAATATCGGTAGTCAGAATCCAGGCAAATTCTTTAGGCAGGCAGCAAGTAGGAGCACACGAAAGACAGTCTCACTAACAAGAAGCCGAAGCAAGGAACTGCCACAGGAACTCCCCAGAAATAGTCCGATCCTCAGAGGCAGAATAGGATCAGCTGGCAGAAAGATCATTGATAGGTCTCAGGTCCCGAGCAGGAGGAGTTACCCCAGAGAGACAACGAATCCCCTCAGAGCGGCAGGTGGGACCAACCCCGGCAGACCCGGAAGGCCATCCAGGGAACCCACACGCAGGACCCGAGCCCGCACACACCGCGAGGTGATCAGCCCCAGTGCGAACCTCCTCTAGTAACTCCAAACATCCTCCTACCTCAGACGAGCGCCGTAACTGACCGCATGCCGCCGGCCTTCCCTGTGCCACCCAAGCACGACGAAAACCAGGTGAGGGGCGCGACAGGGATGTCCCTTGTCGCCTCTCCTCTTTGCACTGTTCATAGAGCCATTGGCAGTAATGATACATCAACATCCAGATTTTCGGGGTATTAGGGTTGGGGGGATGGACCATCGTTTTGCTTTGTTTGCAGATAATGTGTTACTTTATGTGGTGGATCCTAAGCAGACACTACCTGTGGTGTTGGAGATTCTTAGAGAATTTGAACGATATGCTGGTGTAAGGGTTAACATGGATAAAAGTGAGCTATTGGGGATTTTTTTGACCCAGGGGGAGGAAAGTAGATTGAGAGCATTGTTTGCGTTCAAGTGGGCCAAGCACCACATTCGGTATTTGGGAATTCAGATTCCTAGGGACTTAGGAAGGGTGTATACTCTTAATTATGGGAAGATAATAGACCAAATTCGGGTGGAGTTGTCCCGATGGAAGGGATTGTGGCTTTCGTTGTGGGGGCGTATGACAGTGGTGAAGATGAACGTGCTGCCTAGATTGTTATTTCTGTTTTAGGCGCTGCCAGTGGCGGTTCCGAGATGGACACTTAAACAATTGCGGGTTTTTTTTGTCACAGTTTATATGGGAGGGTAGGCATCCCCGTTTGGCAGGACGTGTATTGTGGGGGGCTCCTGAGAGGGGGGGTAGAGTGATGCCCAATATTGAGTGGTGTTATTTTGCTGCCCAACTGCGGATGATTATAGACTGGGAGAGGGGGAAAACAAAACCAGCCAGTCAGGTGGAGCAGTCGTATAGCCTTCATAGGCCAATGAGTTCCTACTTGTGGACTACTGAAGGAGTGGGAGTGGTTTTGGCTGGGATACAAAATCCGTTTGTGACTTCCGGTGGTGCCATGAGCTAAGCAGCAGCAGCAGCAAGCAGGAGCTCCGGGACCTCCCGCCCGAATACAAGATATAAGAGAAAAAAATACAAGCAAATACCTAACCGACCTGGATTGGAAGATTACATGGACCGGTATTTGCACAGTGCACCCGTTGGAAAGACAAGGACGCCTCTTAAAACCATGAAAACAAAAACGGCAAGTGGCGAATCCAAAATGGCCGACGGACCCACTGAAGCGCCAATGGCCTTTTCTGAGATGCAATTAGAACAGCTAACGACGGCCATAACGAAGGCATGGGCGCCTAAATGGGCAGAATTAGACCATAAACTGGATGGTTTTCATACTATGATGGACGGCCTACAGACCTGTGTAAGTACTACTACTATTTAGCATTTCTATAGCGCTACAAGGCGTACGCAGCGCTGCACAAACATAGAAGAAGGACAGTCCCTGCTCAAAGAGCTTACAATCTAATAGACAAAAAATAAATAAAGTAAGCAAATCAAATCAATTAATGTGAACGGGAAGGAAGAGAGGAGCATTCTCACTTCCCCGTAAGTGACGCGGAAGTGAGAATCTCTGTCATAGAAGATAATACACATGGCTATGGCCCAGACTTAGCAGACATGCAAAATCAGTTACAAGAGCAAAATATTAAAATAGAAGACTTGGAAAATTGCGCCCGCCGAAATAATGTGAGAATAGTGGGTCTAGCAGAGACATTACCTGAACGCAATTTGGAAGATTGGCTGGAAAGATGGCTTAGCAAAGAACTGGCCTTAACAGACTCACTAGGACCACTGGTTATTGAGAGGGCCCACCGAGTTGGATGAAAAACGGAGATACAAAACAGACCACGTGTAATAGTGGCAAAAATTTTAAACTACAGACATAAATTAGAAATATTGCAAGGCTTCCGGATCAAAAGAGACACGCTAAAGTACAACGGGAAAAACATCTTGATCTTTCAAGACTTCTCTGCAGAAGTACAGGAGCAACACAGAAAATTGCATCCTATTTGTAAAACCTTAGTGGATAAGAAAATACGTTTCAATATCCAATATCCGGCACAGCCGAGAGTGCAAATACAAGATAAGTGGCACGTTTTTAACAAAGAGGCGGAGGCCAAGAAATACCTTTTAGACAACAATATACTAGATGCTGCGTGAATGCTGGCAAGGACAGAAAAAAAGAGAGAGAAGAAATTCCAGGCTAGTCTGTATGGTCAAAATGTATAAAATGTTGTTAATGTGATAAACTTGTGAAACAGTAGAAGGCGGGAGTCCCAAGCACCTTACGGGGTCCTATTCCACCACCAAGGTATTCCGTTGGTGGATGGAAGACATTAGACATAGAGGGGGGAAGGTAGGATGGGGGGGGGGGGCGGGAGGGAGGCAGGGATGAGGGGGGGTTGCAACGCAACAGAGGGCTAGGTAGATGGGTGCAGGAAATGATACATGATATAAATTGCTGTGCGAAAAATATCACTCAGTGGGTCTGGGGGAGGAGAGAATCAGAGGCCCTGCCCCTGCGGAGAGCACGAAAATGTACTAGATCGGAGCTATGCCAGCGAGAGTGATATCATGGAATGTGGGGGGTATTAGCACCCCTATAAAACAAGCTAAAATATTACAAGCGCTGAAACGTCATAAAGTAAACATTGCGTGCCTCCAGGAAATGCGACTAGTTGCCGCAGAACATGAGAAATTACAAAGAGCATGGGTGGGAGAATGTCATTACATAGCTTCACAGGGACGTAAAGGGGAATTGGCTATACTAATACGAAAAGGACTCCCATGTAAGGCCAAAGTAGTGACGAAGGGGGGAAAAGGCAGATATATCATTTTACATATATGGTTGCAGGGACTAGAATTTCTTTTGATAAATATATATGGCCCTCATGGGCTTTTTTTGGTCAGTTAGCTAGTGCCTGTTTGCAATATAAGACCGCGCACTTGATGGTAGTGGGAGACCTCAACTTAGTTTCTAACCCGCACATGGACTCTACAAACCCAACTTCCTCCCATTACCAAGGGCCTAAACTTGCAGAGTTCTTAAATTTTCAAAACATATTAGATTTGATAGATACTTGGAGAGTCTTACATCCCAATGACAAAGAATATACTCACAGGTCTCGGGCCCATGGTACCTTGGCACGATTAGATTATATTTTAACAAATCGGACCCTGTTCCATATGGTTTACACAGCAGAAGTGGGGCTAGAGGAGATATCTGACCATGCGTTGATCTGGGTGGACTTAGAGATACCAGCGGACACATTAAAAGGAGGAGGATGGAGGTTCTCGGCCTACTTACATGGGGATGTGCATTTTCAAAAATATTTAAGCCATAAATGGGAAGAGTATATACATCACAATGCAGAGCATGCACAGACGCAGCCAGAGCTGTTCTGGGATGCCCCTAAGGCAGTGCTACGGGGAGACCTAATTGCATATTGTAGTAGGAGGAAAAAACGTAGGTTGGCTAGCATGTTGCAGTTAGAACAAAAACTACAGCGGGCTAGACGCACTTGTATGCGTAGACCTAGTGCGGTAGGACTAGAGGAGATAAAGACACTGCAGACAACACTGAAACGTTGCTCCACGAAAGACAGACCAGATCCACTTTATATTATAAATACAGATTACAGAGATTTGGAAACAAATCAGGGGCACTATTGGTCAGAGTCATAAAAAACTGGGGAGGGACACGGGTGGTCACGGCCTTAAAAACCAAACAGAGAAAACTAACAAATTCCTGAGAACAAGTAGGACAGGCATTTACGGAATACTTCTCAAGTCTGTACTCGGCCCAGAAGACAGGATACTGTAGAGAAATAAAGAAATACATAACAAAATCAGGATTAACTAAACTAACAACAGAGGACATAGAAAAGTTAAATGCACCCCTGACGATAAAAGAGATACAAAAAGCCATAAAGTCACAAAAGCCTTGGACTGCACCGGGCCCAGATGGGTTTACAGGGGAGTATTATAGATCGCTACCATCAACAGAGTTGGCCCCTTTGCTGGAATATTTTGAGGCGGTGATTACCAATGGGCGATTTCCAGCCTTGATAACACTGATCCCAAAGCCAGGAAGAGACCTAGAAAAGGCAGACTCATACAGGCCAATATCCCTACTTAATGTGGACATTAAATTGTTAGCGAAAATGTTGGCAGAACGTTTAGCAGAACTTTTGCCCAAACTTATAGGGAAAGAACAAGTAGGGTTTGTGCGAAATAGACAATCAACATAAAACGTCCGTAAACAGAAGCTATGGCCGCTTGTTATGAAAAAGAGATGCCTGCTCTGGTGGTTGGCCTAGATGCGGAAAAGGCCTTTGACCAAGTACACTGGGATTATCTGTTTACAACACTGGAATACATGGGTTTTGATGGGTGGTATTTAGAGGCTGTCAAGACCCTGTACAGAGAACCACAGGCCAGTGTCTTGGTCAATGGCCTGAAAGAAAAAGAATTTGGAATTCAGAGAGGCACGAGACAAGGCTGCCCCCTGTCCCCACTACTATTTGTAATATCCTTAGAACCTTTAATACATACTCTGAAAGGGGACAGGGGAGTAACATAGTAATATAGTAGATGACGGCAGAAAAAGACCTGCACGGTCCATCTAGTCTGCCCACGATAAACTCATATGTGTATACCTTACCTTGATTTGTACCTGTCTTTTTCAGGGCACAGACCGTATAAGTCTGTCCAGCAGTATTTCCCGCCTCCCAACCACCAGTCCCGCCTCCCATCACCGGCTCTGGCACAGACCCCGTATAAGTCTGCCCTCCCCTATCCTAGCCTCTCAACCACCAACCCCTCTTCCCTCCGCCACCCAATTTCAGCTAAGCTTCTGTGGATCCATTCCTTCTGCACAGGATTCTTTTATGCCTATCCCACGCATGTTTGAATTCCGTTACCGTTTTCATCTCCACCACCTCCCGCGGGAGGGCATTCCAAGCGTTCACCACCCTCTCCGTGAAGAAATACTTCCTGACATCTTTCCTGAGTCTGCCCCCCTTCAATCTCATTTCATGTCCTCTCGTTCTACCGCCTTCCCATCTCCGGAAAAGATTTGTTTGCGGATTAATACCCTTCAAATATTTGAACGTCTGTATCATATCACCCCTGTTCCTCCTTTCCTCCAGAGTATACATGTTCAGGTCAGCAAGTCTCTCTTCATACGTCTTGGAACGCAACTCCCATACCATCCTCGTAGCTTTTCTTTGTACCGCTTCCATTTTTTAAACATCCTTCGCAAGGTACGGCCTCCAAAACTGAACACAATACTCCAGGTGGGGCCTCACCAACGTCTTATACAGGGGCATTAAAACCTCCTTTCTTCTGCTGGTCACACCTCTCTCTATACAGCCTAGCAACCTTCTTGCTACTGCCACCGCCCTGTCACACTGTTTCATCGCCTTCAGGTCCTCAGATACTATCACCCCAAGATCCCTCTCCCCATCCGTGTCTATCAGGCTCTCCCCACCTAACACATACGCCTCCCTTGGATTTCTACTCCCTAACTGCATCACTTTGCATTTCTTTGCATTGAATTTTAATTGCCAAACGTTAGACCATTTTTCCAGCTTCTGTAGATCTTTTTTCATGTTTTCCACTCCCTCCGGGGTGTCCACTCTGTTGCAAATCTTGGTGTCATCCGCAAAAAGGCAAACTTTACCTTGTAACCCTTCGGCAATGTCACTCACAAATATATTGAACAGAATGGGCCCCAGCACCGATCCCTGAGGCACTCCACTACTCACCTTTCCCTCCTCCGAGCGAACTCCATTTACCACCACCCTCTGGTGTCTGCCCGTCAACCAGTTCCTAATCCAGTTCACCACTTCGGGTCCTATCTTCAGCCCTTCTAGTTTATTCAAGAGCCTCCTGTGGGGAACCGTGTCAAAAGCCTTGCTGAAATCTAAGTAGATGACGTCCATAGCACGTCCTTGATTTAATTCTCCTGTCACCCAGTCAAAGAATTCAATGAGATTCGTTTGGCACGATTTCCCTCTGGTGAAACCATGTTGTCTCGGATCTTGCAACTTATTGGCTTCCAGGAAATTCACTATCCTTTCCTTCAGCATGGCTTCCATTACTTTTCCAATAACCGAAGTGAGGCTTACCGGCCTGTAGTTTCCAGCTTCTTCCCTATCCCCACTTTTGTGAAGAGGGACCACCTCCGCCGTTCTCCAATCCCTCGGAACCTCTCCCGTCTCCAAGGATTTATTAAACAATTCTTTAAGAGGACCTGCGAGAACCTCTCTGAGCTCCCTCAGTATTCTGGGGTGGATCCCGTCCGGCCCCATGGCTTTGTCCACCTTTAGCTTTCCAAGTTGTTGATACACACTCTCTTCCGTGAACGGTGCTCTATCCACTTCATTCTCAGGTGTACTTTTGCCAGTCCCTCTCGGTCCTTCCCCAGGATTTTCTTCAGTAAAAACAGAACAAAAGTATCTATTTAGCAAATTGGCTTTTTCTTCATCATTTTCTACATAGTGTTTTGCTGTATCTTTTAGTCTCACAATCCCCTTTTTAGTCTTTCTCCTTTCACTAATACCTGAAGAAGTTTTTGTCTCCCCTCCGTACATTTCTAGCCATTTGTTCTTCCGCTTGCGCCTTCGCCAGACGTACCTCTCTCTTGGCTTCTTTCAGTTTCATCCGGTATTCCTCCCCGTGTTCCTCTACTTGAGATTTTTTGTATTTCTGGAATGCTAACTCTTTAGCCTTTATTTCTCAGCCACTTGCTTTGAAAACCATATCGGTTTCTTTTTTCTCTTGCTTTTATTTACTCTCCTTACATAAAGGTCTGTGGCGCTGTTTATTACTTCTTTCAGCTTGGACCACTGTCCTTCCACATGTTGTGCGTTCTCGCAGCCCATCAGCTCCTTCCTCAGGTATTCCCCCATTTTGTTAAAGTCAGTTCGCTTGAAGTCCAGGACTTTGAGTTTAGAGTGGCCGCTAACCACATGAGCCGTTACATCAAAACAAACCGTTTGATGGTCACTGCTTCCCAGGTGAGCAGCCACTTGGACATTTGACACACTATCTCCATTCGTGAGCACCAGATCTAGTGTCGCTCCCTCCCTTGTGGGTTCTGTCACCATTTGTCTGAGCAGAGCACTTTGGAAAGCATCCACAATCTCTCTACTTCTTTCCGATTTCGCAGAAGGAACCTTCCAATCTACATCCGGCAGATTAAAATCTCCCAACAACAACACCTCTCTTTTCTTCCCCAACTTTTGAATATCAGTGATCAGATCTTTATCCAGTTCCTCCAATTGTGTCGGGGGTCTGTAGACAACACCCACGTGGACCAAGGTTCTATCCTCTCTTTTTAAGGTGATCCATATTGCTTCTTCCTTTCCCCACTTCCCTGTCATTTCAGTCGCTGCGATATCATTTCTCACATACAGAGCTACTCCTCCACCTTTACGTCCCTCTCTATCCTTCCTAAAAAGATTATAGCCTGGTATGTTTACATCCCATTCATGGGAACCATTGAGCCATGTCTCTGTGACTGCAACTATCTCCAAGTCAGTCTCCAACATCAGGGCATGAAGGTCATGAATTTTATTGTTTAGACTGTGAGCATTTGTGGTCATTGCTTTCCAACTACATTTCCTAGTATGTGTTTTGGGTTTAGTGATTTGTGAGTGTCTTTTCTCTTTGGGTACCTTCTCCTCTTTTTGTTCCCTCTTCCTTGCTTTTTCTTTTTCTTGTGCTTCAATTTTAGTTTCAGGAACATCACAGTGCTGTAGTGGAGCAAAAGAATTTTGTAGTGGCAACACTTGTGCGGGTGGATGCTTCTGTAGAAGGGGTTACAGTAGTAGACCGTGGAGTCAAAGTACTGGCATATGCCAATGATCTACTTCTGATAATGCTCCATCCGCAGGGGTCGGTCCCGACACTTTTAGATAATATAAAAAGATTTGGACATTTCTCCGGCTTTAAACTAAATTTGAGCAAGTCATGTGCAGTGGCGGTGGGAGCAGGTGAGACAAAGGACTGGGAACATTGGGTTCCATTCAAGTGGGCGCCTGAACAATTGAAATATCTGGGAGTCATGGTCCCAGCTGACTTAGATGCACTCTATGATATAAATGTTCAAAGATTGATGCGAGAAACTAAGGCTAGCCTTAATGCATGGGTAAAACTCTCTATATCGTTATTAGGAAGAATAGCCTTGTTTAACATGATGATTGTACCCAAGTGGCTGTACATAATGCAAATGTTGCCGCTTTGCCTGACGAGACGAGATGAGAGAAAATTACATGCAATGATACAAGGCTTTTTGTGGAAAGGGCGCATAGCCCGATTATCTATAGCCACACTATGCATTCCAGTAGAATATGGTGGCCTTGGACTCTTGAATATAAAACATCTAAATATTGCCAGTGGCATGAGAAACATTAATGACTGGTTTCGCAATACGGAAGAATTTACAGCCACAGATATGGATATGGCCACCATGAAAGATATCTACATACATCTGAGGTGCCTACTCCTTATGTGCTCCACAAAACCAGGATTATGACATTTGCGAAAGCAGTGTGGAAGTGGATTTGTCGCTTACACCAATTTACACCAAAAGTGACATCCTATCTGGCTATCTGTGGCAACCCAGCCTTTGCACCGGGTAATTTACACGGTACATTTTGAAGATGGGAGAGATGTGGTGTTAAGTACCTGTTGCAGGTGGTCACAAGAGATGGACACATGAAAATGTTTTCTGAATTACAAGCTGAATATGGGGTGCAGGAGAAAAATCAATTTTTCTATACACAGCTCAAACACTATGTGCACTCACTGCCTTGGGAAGCACTTGCAGAAGATGTACAGGAAGAGCTATCTGATGCATTCTCTATAGAGTCACAACAAAAGGTACCGCTCGCCTACCATCAACATATAAAAGATAGTGCTAGAGAGCTGGATTACCAAGCCTGTCCAGGAAATGGACAACAGACCTCAATGTGGACATAACAGCTGCACAGATACAGGCCCATGTCCTCTCGATCAGTAAAACAACCACACAAGCAATGCATTGGGAGTTACAATATAAATTTGCCCTTAGACTGCACGTTCCTCCCCGGCGGGCATTTTACATGGGACTATCTCCTTGGGGAGAATGCCCAAAATGTGGGGCAGAAGGTGCAAGTTTGGGCCACATGTATTGGGCATGTGCAAAAATATTGGAAAGACATTATAAAATATGGTACGGGCGGTTAGCTTGACGGAGTTTAAAAAGGGGTTAGATAGATTCCTAAAGGACAAGTCCATAGACCGCTATTAAATGGACTTGGAAAAATTCCGCATTTTTAGGTATAACTTGTCTGGAATGTTTTTACGTTTGGGGAGCATGCCGGGTGCCCTTGACCTGGATTGGCCACTGTCGGTGACAGGATGCTGGGCTAGATGGACCTTTGGTCTTTCCCAGTATGGCACTACTTATGTACTTATATGTTAATTTACTCTGGAACCAAAAATGGAAATACAACCCAGCGTTGCAGTTTGGGAGCTTAAGTTTGGGATGCAACAAACCAAGAGGATTTGTAACATTTGTAAAACACACCATAATAATCAGCAAACAAGTGATATTGACGGAGTGGCTGACTCCAAGAACCCCAACGATACAACAGTGGCGCACAAAAATGATATGGTTACTACGGATGGAGCGAGTGGGTATTACAGACATTGACTCAGTGAAGGGGAAGCAATTCCAAAACCAGTGGACCCCCTTTTGGAAAACATTAACCCCAGCAGCACGTAGTCATTTATTAAATCTATAACAATTAAGTGAATAAAGATGGAAGGGCACTGGACATGAGAAGGGAAGGAGTAAGGAGTAGATTAAAGGGAAGGTTGGGAGGAGGGCGGGAAGAGGGCGGTAGCAATCACTGTTTAAATGAGCCTAGGAGAAGATGTAGGGGTTGGGGAAGTTGTTTGGTGAGAAAATTTTGAAAATGATTGTTGGTACACGTAGATACACTTTATACAGTATAATATGTACAATGCTATATAATGTATACCACCAATAAAAATGAGTTAAATACAAAATCCGTTTGTGAGGCATCTGGTGGAACTGTGGGGAGAAGTGCAGAGGAATTGGGGCCAGACTGATAGGGTATCTACACTTGCATCTTTAAGATGGGAGCCAAAATTTGGGGCTAGGAGAGAAAATGCCATATTTGTGTGTTGGGAACAAATGGGTATATTGAATTTCCGAGCTGTTCTGCAGGGGGGGTAGGATGAAGAGTTTTGATACGCTGTATGGCCTGCCCGGGGGAGATATTTTTTCCTATTTACAGATTCAACACTTTGTGGGGACACTGGGTTGGAGGGGGGAGAACCCTCAAGAGATGGAAAGTTTGGATAACCTATGGCTTTTATTGAGGAGGGTGCCCAGACCTATATCAGTGATATATAAATTTTTTCGGGGATGGGATCCCAGACCATTTAGCTTTCAGGGGGCTTGGGAAGTAGATTTAAATTACAGTTTTTCCGATCAGGAATGGGAAGCTATTTTTGGGGAGGTTCAGAAAGCTTCACTGTGTGTTTTGGTACAGGAAAATGCGTATAAAGTTCTCACTAGATGGTATTACACACTGGAGAGGCTGCAGTGGATGTACCTGGGTACTTCGGGTCTATGCTGGAGGTGTAACTCACAATTGGGATCATTCTTACATATATGGTGGACATGCTCCAGGGTGGTGGCCTTTTGCCAGGCTGTTATGAAGGCACTGGTAAAGTTGATTGGCTCATCTTTGGTGTGCAGTCCTTTGGTGTGCCTCTTGGGCTTACATAATGAGAGGGACTCTTGGGAGAAGCTAAATGGCTGCGCTGGGGGTTGGCAGCCGCTAAGTGCCTCATAGCACAGCATTGGAAGAGGGCAGACTCCCCGACATTGGGTGATTGGAAGTGCAAGTTGGGTCAGTTAATACAAATGGAGCACCTAACGGCATACCGCAGGGAGGGGGTACTGTGACATAAAGGTGGATGGGCTCGATTACAACAGCAATTGACATTCATTTAGGATGGTGGAGTATTATAGGAGGTGGGTGGGTTTGGGGGGGGTGGGAGGAGCCAGCATTTGTAGTGCACTGGTCCCCCTGACATGCCAGGACACCAACTGGGTACCCTAGGGGACACTGCAGTGGACTTCATAAATTGCTCCCAGGTACATAGCTCCCTTACCTTGTGTGCTGAGCCCCCCAACCCCCCCCCCCCCCAATCCCACTATTTATAAATGATTTAGAGATGGGAGTAACTAGCGAGGTAATTAAATTTGCTGATGACACAAAGTTATTCAAAGTCGTTAACTCGCGACA
The DNA here is from genome assembly GCF_901765095.1 of Microcaecilia unicolor. Classification (NCBI taxonomy): domain Eukaryota; kingdom Metazoa; phylum Chordata; class Amphibia; order Gymnophiona; family Siphonopidae; genus Microcaecilia; species Microcaecilia unicolor. The sequence goes on along the minus strand of NC_044041.1, from coordinate 143,746,229 downwards.
GGATTGTGAAAAATTACAAGAGGACCTTACGAGACTGGGAGACTGGGCGGCTAAATGGCAGATAACATTTAATGTGAGCAAGTGCAAGGTGATGCATGTGGGAAAAAAGAACCCGAATTATAGCTACGTCATGCAAGGTTCCACGTTAGGAGTTATGGACCAAGAAAGGGATCTGGGTGTCGTCGTCGATAATACACTGAAACCTTCTGCTCAGTGTGCTGCTGCGGCTAGGAAAGCGAATAGAATGTTGGGTATTATTAGGAAAGCTATGGAAAACAGGTGTGAGGATGTTATAATGCCGTTGTATTGCTCCATGGTGCGACCGCACCTTGAGTATTGTGTTCAATTCTGGTCGCCGCATCTCAAGAAAGATATAGTAGAATTGGAAAAGGTGCAGCGAAGGGCGACTAAAATGATAGCGGGGATGGAACGACTTCCCTATGAAGAAAGACTAAGGAGGCTAGGGCTATTCAGCTTGGAGAAGAGACGGCTGAGGGGAGACATGATAGAGGTATATAAAATAATGAGTGGAGTGGAACAGGTGGATGTGAAGCGTCTGTTCACGCTTTCCAAAAATACTAGGACTAGGGGGCATGCGATTAAACTACAGTGTAGTAAATTTAAAACAAATCGGAGAAAATTTTTCTTCACCCAACAGGTAATTAAACTCTGGAATTCGTTGCCGGAAAATGTGGTGAAGGCGGTTAGCTTAGCAGAGTTTAAAAAGGGGTTGGACGGTTTCCCAAAGGACAAGTCCATAAACCGCTACTAAACGGACTTGGAAAAATCCCAAATCCCAGGAATAACATGTATAGAATGTTTGTACGTTTGGGAAGCTTGCCAGGTGCCCTTGGCCTGGATTGGCCGCTGTCATGGACAAGATGCTGGGCTCGATGGACCCTTGGTCTTTTCCCAGTATGGCATTACTTATGTACTTATGTACCCACAACTGTACACCACTACCATAACCCTTACGGGTGAAAGGGGGCACCTAGATGTGGGTACAGTGGGTTTCTGGTGGGGTTTGGCGTGCTCACTGTTTCCTCCACAAACATAATAGGTAGGGGGAGATGGGCCTGGTAGGGGGAGATGGGCCTGGGTCCACCTGCCTGAAGTGCACTGCACCCACTATAACTGCTCCAGGGACCTGTATACTGCTGTGATGAAGCTGAGTATGACATCTGAGGCTGGCATAGAGGCTGGCACAAAATATTTTGAAAGATATTTTTTGAAGGTTGGAGGGGGTTAGTGATCACTGGGGGAGTAAGAGGAGGTCATCCCCGATTCTCTCCGGTGGTCATCTGGTCATTTAGGGCACCTTTTTGTGGCTTGGTCGTAAGACAAACACGACCAGGTAAAGTCGTCCAAGTGTTCGTCAGGGACGTCCTTGCTTTTTTCGATTATGGGTCAAGGATGTCTAAGTGTTAGGCACGCCCAAGTCCCATCTTCACTACGCCTCCAACACGCCCCTGTGAACTTTGGCTGTCCCTGTGATGGAAAGCAGTTGGCGATGTCCAAAATCGGCTTTCGATTATACCGATTTGGACGACCCTGGGAGGACGTCCATCTTCTGATTTATGTCGAAAGATGGGCATCCTTCTCTTTCGAAAATGAGCCCATTGGTATATACAGGTGCTTATATGTACCTAGGGCAATGGAGGATTAAGTGACTTGCGGAGAGTCGCAAAGAGCTGCTGTGGTAATTGAATCAAGTTCCCCGTGATCAGAGTTCACTGCACTAACCACTAGGCAACTCCTCCACGCCATTGTCCAAGTCTAGATGGGGCTTCATTATTGTAAATAGTTTTTTTTAATTTAAAAAAGGTATGGTTCGTATGCAGAGCGGATTGCCTTCATGCCGATTGTATAATGTGTACTGTTTGTGTAATGCATGCTGATTGGTGAACCTGATCGCCTTGCTGTGGTTTATAAAGTTGTGAAAAATGAATATGAAATCATATTCTGTGTTTATGAAACTGTGATACAGAATGACTAAATAGAATACACAATATGAACTGAAGCATATAGGTTACTGCATGAATAACACAAGGAACAAGAATCTTACTTGTTATAAAATAAGAAGCACATAAATCTTGCTTGTTTTCAACTAAGCATTTCACAAGTTAATGAGAGGAGTGTGGTAGCCGTGTTAGAGGCAGATGCACTAAACGTTTTTCATCGTTAAATGAGCCCTCGGGGAAGAATTTCCGATCCTTTCCATGCACTAAAGCCTATTTTTCGACGGTAGTAGCAGCTAACGAAAACGGAATGGAGATGAGCAATTAGTGTGAAAACCCCATTGAAACGACATGCACTAACCTTTTCCGATTGCCTTTACGCAGGAAAAAGGCAGGAAAACTAACGAGAGGTCTGGACCTCTCGTTAGGACAGCTCCGTGGCAGGAAAAAGTGTTAAGTGAAAAAATAAACAAACTTTGAGCCAATCCCAGCGCATTAGCAGAGCTAAAAGCGCTGTGATTGGTCCAAAGGACCTCAGAAAACACATAAAAAAATAAAAATAAAAAAAGGATCGGGAGGGGGCAAGGGCGCTCATCAGGAGCGTCCTGTACGGACGGCCTTGCCCCCCCCCGCTGCTCCCCACTTTCCGCTGCTCCCCCCACCCCGAAAAAGCAAACTTGTAGAAGCCCCTGCCCCCCTCCCTTCCTCACTACTCTCAGCTCCGCCTCCCGACATCCTCCGTCTGTGCCCCGCCCCCTTTGGGGATCGTCGCCGCCATTCCCCTTCTCCATCGGGCCCCCCTCCCTCTTACCGGGCCCGTGCAGCGCCTCTCTCCTCTGTCCGAAGGCGCTGCACGGGCAAGAAGAACGCAGAATCAGCTGATGCCTGCCTTCGCGATGGCATCGATAGAGCGTCTTTCTCCTCCTGGGCCCGCCCCTGTCTGACGTCAGTAACCTACGTCAGACAGGGGCGGGCCCAGGAGGAGAAAGACGCTCTATCGATGCCATCGCGAAGGCAGGCATCAGCTGATTCTGCGTTCTTCTTGCCCGTGCAGCGCCTTCGGACAGAGGAGAGAGGCGCTGCACGGGCCCGGTAAGAGGGAGGGGGGCCCGATGGAGAAGGGGAATGGCGGCGACGATCCCCAAAGGGGGCGGGGCACAGACGGAGGATGTCGGGAGGTGGAGCTGAGAGTAGTGAGGAAGGGAGGGGGGCAGGGGCTTCTACAAGTTTGCTTTTTCGGGGTGGGGGGAGCAGCGGAAAGTGGGGAGCAGCGGGGGGGGGGCAAGGCCGTCCGTACAGGACGCTCCTGATGAGCGCCCTTGCCCCCTCCCGATCCTTTTTTTATTTTTATTTTTTTATGTGTTTTCTGAGGTCCTTTGGACCAATCACAGCGCTTTTAGCTCTGCTAATGCGCTGGGATTGGCTCAAAGTTTGTTTATTTTTTCACTTAACACTTTTTCCTGCCACGGAGCTGTCCTAACGAGAGGTCCAGACCGATGTGTATTGTGATTCTTTGATACATTGTACGTTTCACTACCGATCTCAGCATGTGTGACTTTTTTTTTTGGTGCATTTTTCGTTATTTTAAAATCGTTAGGGACTTTAACGATTTAGATTTTTTTACGTTTGGTTGCTGCATCTGCCTCTTAGTCCACTCTTAAGGTTATCAATAGAAATCAAACAAAATAAAACATGGAAAAGAAAATAAGATGATACCTTTTTTATTGGACATAACTTAATACATTTCTTGATTAGCTTTCGAAGGTTGCCCTTCTTCCTCAGATCGGAAATAAGCAAATGTGCTAGCTGACAGTGTATATAAGTGAAAACATTCAAGCATTACTATGACAGTCTGACAGGGTGGGAGGAGGGGGGTGGGTAGGAAGTATGCATGGGGACATCAAAGCATATCATTGATATTCTAATAGGGTGGGTGTGGATAGGTGAGGGGAGGGTGATCAACAGAGACATACAGCTTTATGGTTTATAATGGGCTAGGAACCCCAGATCCTTGTTAAGTCCTTTCTGTTGGGTGTTAAAATATTCAATCATTCTGACTTCAAAGGTCTTACGTTCTTGTATGGTTTTAAAGTTACCTTTGAGGATTCTCACTGTGAAGTCACTGGTACTGTAAAATGTTGACCAACAGGCGTGGGAACCCTGCTGGCACCAGTATTGTTCATATGATGTCTATGTAAATTGAATCTTGTCTTAAGCATCTGGCCTGTTTCTCCAATATAGCATCCTTCGTTACATTTTTTACACTGAATGATATATACCACATTGGAAGATGAGCAAGTGAAAGATCCCTTTATGTTGAATATCTTTCCTTTGTGGATGACTTTGGGGTCCTGTGAAATATTTTGGCATAGTTTGCAACTGGATAAATTACAGGGAAGTGTGCCCTTCTGTTCCTTTTCAGTCTGTGAAGGAAGTTTACTTCTGATTAGCTTGTGTTTTAAATTGGGTGGCTGTCGGAAGGCCAGTACTGGTGGGGATGGGAATATCTCTTTCAGTAATTCATCCTCCTGGAGTATAGGTTGTAGATCTCTTATGATTTTCCTCAGTTTTTCCAGCTCTGGATTGTATGTCACTACGAGGGGGATTCTGTCTGTGGATTTTTTCTTTTTGTACTGTAGCAGATTCTCCCTGGGTGTTTTGAGGGAGGAGACAATATTCTTGGAGATTATTTTGGGGTTGTAGCCCTTCTGTTTGAAGGATTCAGTCAGGGTTTTAAGGTGTCTGTCTCTGTCCCCTGGGTCAGAGCAGATACGGTGGTATCTTGTGGCTTGGCTGTAAATGATGGATCTTTTTGTATGTGAAGGATGGAAGCTGGAGTTGTGGAGGTAGCTACATCTGTCTGTGGGTTTCTTGTATATAGATGTTTGTATACAGCCATCACTGATTGAGACCGTGGTGTCCAAAAAATTGACTTTTTCTGGGGAGTAGTCAATTTTGAATCTGATTGTAGGATGGTATGTATTGAATGCAGAATAAAATTGTTTCAGAGTTTCTTCACCCTCCGTCCAAATCATAAAAATGTCATCGATGTACCGGTAGTATTTTAGAGGTTTGGTCTGGTGTGTATTCAGAAATGTCTCTTCCAGCTCAGCCATAAAAAGGTTGGCATATTGGGGTGCTGTCCTGGTGCCCATCGCAGTGCCCATTATTTGCAGATAGATATCATTGTTAAAGTGGAAGTAGTTGTGAGTTAAAATGAATTTGATTAATTTTGTAATAGTTTCTGGTGAGTATTGATGGTCCAGTGTGGATTTTTTTAGGAGTCTTCCACATGCAGCTATGCCATCCGCATGTGGAATGTTGCTGTATAGTGATTCTACATCCATCGTGACCAGAAGGGTGTTAGGTGGTAGTTGCTTGATATTTTTCAATTTATTCAGAAAGTCTGTGGTGTCTTGTATGAAGCTGTTAGTTTTGTGTACGAGAGGTTTCAGAATTCCCTCTATGAATCCAGATATTTCTTCCGTGAGTGTGCCAATACCTGATATGATTGGTCTGCCAGGGTTTCCCAGTTTGTGGATCTTGGGTAGCATGTAAAATGTGCCCACGGAAGGTTGATTTGGTATGAGCTTCTTCAGGTGAGGTTGCGCTTGTGTAGGAAATGTTTTGATAAGGTCTTTCAGCTGTTTTGTGTAATCCTGTGTGGGGTCCTCAGTTAGTTTCCTGTAGTATTTATTGTCTGAGAGCTGTCTGTGCCCCTCTTCAATGTATTTTTGTATGTCCATAATTACCACTGCGCTGGTCGTAATATGCGCCTGGTTGCTGGCAATCCATCCAATAACTTACCAGATCATTACTCTATTTATTGGGATGTTTTACAATCTATCATTACTTCTCTGTCCTCGATTCCACAGGCTATCTCAGACAGAAGGGGGAATGGTAATGATAAGAGATCCCCAGCTGGAAACACCAAGGCTCTCAAAGTGGGAGACCTTGTGCATTGCAAATTTTATACCCACAAGACGTGGAAAGACCCCATATACGTAGGACCCTTCAAGGTTGAAGCTCTTTCCGCCACTGCAGCCAAGCCACACGTCCTGGGTCCACCTGAAAGATATACGAGTTTACCAAGCTCCAGATTCAGATTTCCTTGATGCTACCAGCCCAGATACCAGCCCAACCACCACAGAACCAGCCACCTCCCTCACCAGACCAACAGATTCTGCCTCTACTGATCCCTCATCCACCAACACCAGGTCATCGTGAAAATCCAGAATCTCCACCTACACTGATTCCTCAGCCACCACCACTCCCACCACTAGCTGTAATCGAAGTACAAGATTTGGTACCCCTGCCTTTCCAAGGTCCACTTCCTGATCTACGTGCCCGAATTGTGAATATACAGGTTTTAATCGGACAGTTGATTGATCCTGATTCTTCAGATTTCTTTGCCCTTCAGAACATCCACATTGAAGTTTCCAATGTACTCAACATCTTGCATCATTTCTTTCCCTCGCAGGACTAAATTCTATCTAAATGCAAAAAATTTTTACCACTGACGACATCCCCTTGCAAAAGATCATCTGCTTAGTGCCACCACCTGCAGTTCTTCAACGAGAACCTACTGTTGCTGATCTTTCTGCCCTTTCAAACATGAAAAAGCCTGACCCTGGTCAAGTTGAACAGTGTAATCCTCTTTTGACCCCAGCCAAGCAACATTCAGAAACCCTAACTCAGTGGTCCGACGAATCTTCTGAGGACACAGAAAGTTCTGCTACACAGGAGTATTCCCTGGTGCAAGAATACTCCATCATCATTTGCTTCCCTACTGCACGTCTGAGTATCATTGGACTTGTATGTTTTGTTACCTTGTGTTTAAGCATTGCATTTTTCTTGATTACACTGTTTGGTATTGCTTCCACTGAGCTTGACACCTCATTGGTTGACAATTACACTGACAGTGACATCTTCTCAACTGACAACTTTACTTTGTCGGCTGAGAATTTCTCTGTTGTCAGGAATTTCACGGTTACTCACTGTTGAAATTCCCACAGTCTGGAACACACTCTACACTGCTAGAGAAGAGCTCCACACTCGTTACCACACTTCTTGACAGTTTCACAGGGTCCACTACCCTCACCACTGACAGCCCTACATTGCCAGCTGAAAACTCTACATTGGAAACATTTTCCACGGATAATTTCATATTACCTGTTGAAAATTCCATGTTCAGTTCTCTCTCCACTGACAATTACACTCTATTTCGTGCTAACATTTCTTCTCCTGATAGTGACACAGCAACAGGTACCTTTTATACTGAGAATTTTACCACATCTGAACTCTTTTCTACCCCTCCTAAGCCTTCTACTTTGGCTGATATTTTTCCTATTCCTACCAGAAACTCTACCTTGACTGATACTGTGCCTGAACTCCGTCCTACTCCAGCTGCACTCTTCCCTACTCCCTCTAGCTATTCTGTTTTACCTAATATCTCTCTTGACAACTCCACTCTTGCTGATTAATTCTACCCTTTCTGAAAGTTAATGGTTAACCCACTGAGGCCTGCTCCTGTATTGACTGTTTGGGAAATAATGGCTGAATTCCTTCTTTCTATTCTTTGCTTTTCATTCTCTATAATCGTCGCCCTTATTTGGTTTCTCTACTTTCATCAAAAGATCCAATATTATCTAAGTCATTTCGCCTGACGAATCTCTTCCCTCTGCATGAGTGGAACCAGTCCTGATATAGACCTCTCTACCTTTTGGGACCCAGCACCATGTGATAACTCCTCTTGGCACCCCACAGACAGATACCATATCTAGTGTCAACCCTTGCTTGAAACCTTGAATTTTGTCCCGGAAAGGATTATAGAAGATATTTTCCCCATACTCAACGGGTTTGGAGCAGTTAAAGTTGAACGAGGCCCGAAACAGGAGAACCAGTTGGTTTTTGGTTGATCACCTACAAGCTCTATTGTGCTGGGTGGTGTCCTTGGCTCTTTGTTAGGAAAGTTGGGATTAGACGCCTTGAGGTTTATGGTCTTTCTCCTGATGGTAGAGGGTCTTTTGCTGCTACTCGCATTAGTCCAAACTATACTGTTGCCTAAAGTTTGAATTGCATGACTGAAGCAGGCGAATCAGATAGTGCCCAAAACTCTCAACTCCCCCTCCAGCTCTCTCCATCTCCTATTTGGGACTTTGGGGACCCTGACTTTGAAGATAATCTAGGCTGGAATCTTTGGGACCCTGCCCCTGAAGATAACCCCGATTGGGACCCTATAACCAAATTTCAGGCACTGTGTGTTAGCCATTACTTGATCCCTGGACCATTGGCCCTGACAGACACATATTTGAAGGAAGTATAGCATTAAGGATAGAGCAGACAGATATACCATTGCTTAGGCCTGAAACTCTGGAACCAGTTGACTTTTGGCTTCTTACGTACGATTTGCTCGACATTGGCTGGAGACCCTGGTTATTCTTTAGGATAGTTGGGGATAGACCTTTAGAGGTGTACACTCTTTCCTCCACTGGAGCCATCAGAATCTTCCCTGAATATACTCTTACCTAATGCTTTACCCATACTTATTTTATATGGGAATAGCTCTTTTTGTGGCTTCTGTCCTTGTTGAAACCTTTGGTTTAGTTATCTTGCTGATAATATTCACTATTTGTCAGCTGCCTCTCACTCTGCCCTGATTTAATACCTCTCTAATAATACTCTCTCTTTTTAACAGATACTTTGAAGCCAATCTCAGTAATCTCTACATTGTACCCTTTTTGCCTTGATGTCTCAGACCAGATCAATCATGACTGTTCTTTTCTTCCTGCTGTATTGCCTGACTATCATTCTGGTACCTTCCACACCCCAAATAGTAGGACCTGATCACTTGATTCCTGACAAGGTAGTGTTGTCCCCTACCAATGAGACAGTCACTATCACCCTTAATGTGTGTGCTTACACCAGATGTGGTGATTTACTATATCAGAAATATTATTCTGCATTAAATATTTACATGTGTCCTTTCTCCACATGCGGGAGTTGGTCAATGGTATGGTGGTATGCAGGTTTCTGGAACCCATCCCACCAAGATCCTCTGGTAAGAAGTATCTCAATTATGAAACCACGGGCTAACCCTGTGTATAATTATACTACAGCAAGAGGCCCTCACTGGATGCCCACCGGAAGGGTGGAAGGCCAGATTTTAGGACTCAGGCTGTAAAAATACCAGCTAGGTTTAAAAATCTATGACTGGCTGAGCAAGGACTTGCTTTTCCTGCAAGTTAATATGCGTTCTAGTTTAAGATATATCCACTGGAATAGTGGTGGGCCAAGCTACATAGCTTTGTGCAGCTGAAAAGCACTGACTAGGCCTGATAACCTACTAATGGCCTTATAGATGAGTCTTAACAAAATCAGGTACAAATTGAATGTAGCACTTATTAAAATGGAGTTTGTCTTTCTATAAGATGAAACTTAGATCATAGGATAATAGAAAAAGAGGAAGTGAAACTGATATGCAAAAAAATAAGATGTTCTGGCAGAAGAGAAAACATGTTGACAAAAGAGGAAGTTGCACAATAATTTGCAATAGCTAGAACAGATATTTTTAGTATTAAGGAACAAGTTGTTTACAAGAACGGAAGCACCTGGCCGGATGCGAAAGTATGATCTCAGAAATTGAGAAATATTAGAAAAAAAGGTACCTCACAATAGACTTCTATTGGGAGGTATGGGTATAAAAGAAGGGAGATTTTGGCTTAATTTCGGAGTCCTTCCCCGACACTTCTCAGACGGCAAAGCTCTGTGCAATTGAATCCAGAATCTGTTTGATGTCTGTACTTGATTGAACACTTGGTAAGATTAAAGCCTTCTTTCTGAAACCTATCTCTGTCTTTATTTTCAAGTATTCCTCACCTGTTACTTACTCTACAAACTAAGCTATACACACACCAGACACTCATTCTGTGTACAAAATACTGTTAGATTCTAATAGAATATATGTGGGAACACAAATGGCCAAGGAATCATTTAAATCCAGATAGACAGAAAGCTGTGGTCATGGGAATTAGATTGGAACAGAGCCTTCTGATGCCTCCACAACGCCGCAAACAGATTGTGGAGGCACAAACCCTCTGCACACCTCCGTGGAAGAGGGTCTCCCCGGGGCGTGGAGAGGGGTTCAAGTAAAACAGTGGTGACCACCGTCTGCTGCCCCATTCCCTGTCCAACGCTTTACTGTCCTTCTCCTACTTCTTTTTGGACGCAGTGGGGATACGTTTGTGCATCCAAAGCCTCGTTTCTTTCACCTACGCTCTGTCTTAATCCCTCCTCTTTGAATCCCCTTCCCCATTCCTTTCTTTGTTCTCTTTCACCCTAACTTTTCCTGCTTCTCGCTGTGCTCTTGATTTGTACTCCCCTAGCTGTCCCTGTCCTTTTCTTACCTGTAAGGGTTCTATGGGGTCCCATCTTTGTCTTTCCTTATTCTTTGACCTCCTCTCAAGACACCTGTCCCTGTGTTTTTTTTATTATCCTTTTCCCATTCTCTTTCCTTTGAACGCAAGAAGGGGACCTTTATCTCTTCTTCTCTCTCCTTCTGCCTCTCACGGACATTGCCCACTTGAGGGGTATTGGGCACTATTATTCTGTCCGTTCTTTTTCTCACCCCTCCCTTAAATACTCTTCTATTTTTCTGCCTTCTTACTTTGTTCCCTGAATGTCTTATTGTCCTGCGCTGGACTAACACACCTGTTTCTCTGTTCTTTTATGCTTCTGTCCATCTGATAACTGTCCCTATATTTCTTCTTGTATTCATTACCTATATACTGTTCCTTTTGAGTACTTGCAGTGAAACTGTATTGCGCTGCTCCTGTGAAAAAAGTTATAGTTTCAATCTTATGATTCTTTGCAATCTTTTCAGCTGTTACGCACATTTCCTGGTCTTTAATAAAAAACTGCGTAGTTACTCTTATTTCCCCTTTTAACTTCTGTTAAATATATAGTCCAATCTGTATCTCTTTCTCCTCTACATTTAGTTACTTTCTGGGCATTGTTCTTGTCCCCCTTTTTCTGCTATAGTCGGACTTCAACAAATATTTCTGTTTACACATTCTCTGTATCCCTTCCCCCATTGTCCTCCCTGCCCTCCTCTCTGATGCTCTACCGACTCTTGCACCTTTTTCATTCTTTTTTCATATGCCGTTTATTTATATGTCTGAAGATCTTGGGTTGAGTCTGATCCAGACACAGTTCTGTTCCGTCTTACCCAGAATCTACTTTCTGTTCCTTTAAGTTTTTTTGCTCCTACTCTCTATGATTTCACTTTTTCCTGTGGTTATCTCCTCGCCACTTGCTCTTCCGTTATACTTTTCTATTACTGTCAGTGAACTCTATAACCTTCGCATCTCCTGCAGTGCACTCTATGCTTTCTCCGCTCCTTTCTCCGTACTTGGTTTTGTCATCTGTTCTTTGTCTGCATCTATGCAGCCCATTTGTCCTTGTCATTTTTTGACCCGATGGTCTTACCCTGGTTTGCACCTCTAAAATTCCTTGAAACACTATGCCTATTCTTTAAAACCATTTTTGTTTGTGTCTTTTCACACACTCCTCAGAGCTGACAGCCCCCACTTCCCTGCTTCTGCTTTTTCCTTTTTTTTCTGCGATACCAACTTGTACGGAGAGTGTTGTCCACGAGATCTGGGTCTATTTCCTGTATACCGTACTTAACCCTCTGAGAGGTACTTAACCTCCCCCTTTTACGCTCTCTAATTCTGTTTCTGGCAACTTACACCAATATTTAGTCTTTCTGGTTTCCTTGTACCCTCTTGCATGTCTCCTCACTCTGTTTGATTTTTTATAACTTGCTTTTACCGTCAGCTGGAAGCACTGATTATGGTGTGCAGCTCTCTAGCTACGTATAGCCGTTTTACCTCTGCTTTCCTCTCTACGGCTGTTTTAAACTTCTCAGCTTTTTATGACTGAGATCTCTCGCTCTATCTTTATTCAAAGCCTGTACAAAACCCTATTTGCCTAGATTTTTGTTCGCTATTTGTGGTCCCATTTTTCTATATCTTTAGCTTCTCCTTTTCTAAATGCGTGTAATGAATTCCTTTTTAGATTTTGATGGTGGCCAGACCTCTCTTAAGAGAAATGCGGCTGTCTCAAATGCCTCTCTTTCTCTCTACTTCCTTGCTTATATCTTTAGGATTATGTCACAGTTTCCGTTCATCCCTAGACCTTTGCTTTCTAACCCTTTGAATAAGGTACAGAATTCGATAATGCTATAGTGTCTGTTCTTTTAAAGCATTTTCTTGGAGGAGTCACGTGGTACCATGGTGGAGAGCAGTCGCTGAAAAGCGGAGCTCCCACACTTCCTTGAATATTTATCAGCAAAATCGGCACCCGAAGCGAGTTAAATATAAAGAATACCACTTGTAACACATCAGAGAGGAGAGAGTACGAGACAAGACCGCTCACTCGACAGCTTGTTGGGGGATGGCCTCAAGAATTCAAAAAAGAGAGAAGGAAAAGGGTAAGGCCCTAGATCCCAACATGGCGGACTCCTCGGTGTGCTCCGCGTGGACCGCTGAGATTACCGCGGAGGTTACGGCGGCAGTGGAAGCAGCTTTAGATAAAAAGCTGCAGGCTTTATACGACCGAGCGGAAGCTGCCCACGAGAGACTAGATGGATTTAATCTGGATCTCGACCACATGCAGCAGCGAATCAGCGACATTGAAGATCGCATGCAGGAGCCCGTGGAGCAGAGAGCGGAGCTTCAAAAGAAAGTGCAAGACCTAGAGCACAAGTTAGACGATTTAGAAAATCGAGCAAGGAGGAACAACTTAAGACTTGTTGGGTTACCGGAAAATTTAAAAGACACAGAATTGGTGGGTTTTCTGGAACGCTGGCTCACGGAGACGCTAAGACTAAACAACTTGCAGGATTCATTACGAATTGAGCGAGCACATAGGTTGGGGCCTCGTAGACAATCAAGTGACAAACCCAGAGTGGTAATTATGAAGCTTTTACAATATGGCCACAAGCAGGCGATTCTGAGAGCTATTCGAGCAGGTCAGCCACTGCAATATGAAGGTAAAAAAATTTTATGTTTCCAGGACTATTCAATTAGTGTGGCGACGGCGAGACGGGCTTTTGCCCCAATATGTGCGGAGTTATATGAACGAAAAATTAAGTTCTTTCTGATATATCCGGCCAAACTACGGATCCTTTATGATGGCGAGGAACATACTTATGAGACAGTGGAGAAAGCCAAAGAGTATCTGAAAACGCTGCCAAGTAAGGCAACAAAATGAAATAACACATGGCAGTTAACACCATGTCTGGAAAATGTGACCAATAAGACTGTATAACAACAAGGGACCCTATAAAAAATGAAAAACGGAATGAGCTATAAGCTAGATGGAAGATTTGACATACGCTGAGAGCGCGGATGGAATGCAGGAGAGTTCCAGAAAATATGAGAATAACGGTTGATTAATAACAGCCTGATGAAGACGAAGAAATTGGACGGATGGAATATCCGCGCTATGAGACTTAAGAGATGGCGACTTGAGACTTTAGAATAAAGACGGACTAATAGGAGGCTCTGTCTCACTAATAACTCAACATTCTTGTCTTGTAATATCCGACTGCTGTACAAGGTACATTGCAATAAGAGTGGTAATATAGCCGAGAACATAGTCATAATCGGGGCCTATAATTAAACTAGTAAGAGAGGGGGGGGGGGGGTACCTATACGTGACCGGTTCTATAAGAACTACATGGGGAGAATGGGTCCAGGACAGGGGAAGAGGGGGCATTCGGGGGGGAGGGGGGAGGGAGGGAGGAGGGATTGGGATCAGGAACAGGAAGGGGGGGGAAAGTTAAAAGGTCAGTACAAAGGATTGCATTGTGAAGATATGGATATGAATACGGGGATTGGAGGGAGCCACCTAATGGCGGGGGGCGGGGGCAAGCTGGGATGCTCCCGCCTGCCAGAAAAATGGTGTTCAATGAGAGTTTACATACTGAGCGTCCATAGAACCAATTATGGTTAAGATACTGTCATGGAATGTGGGGGGAATATCATCACCCATTAAACGATCAAAGATATTGCAAGCGCTGAATAGACACAAGGCACAGATAGCCATGTTGCAAGAAACGCATTTGAGTGCAGATGAACATAAAAAACTGTGCCGCTGGTGGGTGGGGGACCTAGTTGATAGCCCAACTTCAAACAAAAAAGCGGGAGTAGCCATCCTATTTAGGAAAGGGGTACAATGCGTGAAGCACAGAAAGATTCAGGACTCCCAAGGTAGATATATTATTCAACATATCACATTAAACAATAGGCCATTGTTACTGGTCAATATATACGCTCCAAACCAGTATGACAAAAAATTTTTTAAGACACTCCTAAAACATATACAAAGCTTTGACCAGATGCCGACAATAATTGGAGGAGATTTTAATCAAGTATTTGATCCCCTGGTGGATAGCACTGGCCCCTCCCGGATAGGGCCGGTGAATTATACTAGGGGAGTGCCGTGGGTGTGTTCGGAGCTGGAGCTGTTGGACTCCTGGCGCCTGCTACATCCAGGGGATCGTGATTATACCCATTTATCCAGAGCCCATGGCACTCAGTCACGAATAGATTATCTGCTAATATCCCAACGCACGGCGACTCTACTGGAGAAGGCAGAGATTGGTCCCACCCTGGTGTCTGACCATGCAATGATATCGATAACCTTGAAATGGGAAGCGGAACCAGAGGGCCCATATTATTGGAAGTTCCCAAGAGCATTATATTATGATTCCCAATTCCATATATTTCTGAAAGATAAATGGAGGGAATATGGGGAATTTAATAGAGAAAGCTATGAATTAGACCCAATCCTTTTTTGGGACGCAGCTAAAGCTGTACTGAGAGGGCATATAATATCATACTCCTCCCACAAAAAGAGAATGAGAGAAGCCGAGTTGATACGATTAGAGAAAAGGGTGCGAATGCTTCGACAACTATATGGTAGAACACAGTCACATGCCCATAAAAAATTATTGCTGTTGACACAGGTAGAACTCAACCAATTGATTCACTCTCATACACAAAAGTCTTTGATGTACTATAAATACCAGTTGTACCAACATGCTAACAAGCAAGGAAAACTTTTAGCGAGATTGGCTAGTCAGGTGGGGGGGCGGAGATGGGTAACACAAATTCAAGATGAGAAAGGTACTAGATTTCATACTAATGAGGATGTTAATAGAGTATTTGAAGAATTTTATACCCGCTTGTACTCTCAACCAGAGGATGAGGGACTGGAGGCGACTTCATATCTAGGGGGACAGGTACTCCCAAAGCTCAAAAGCCACCAACAAGAGCTTTTAAATGCAGCCATAACAGAGGAGGAAGTCCAGTGGTGTATACGGGATAGTCCACTCTATAAGTCGCCAGGAGTGGATGGCTTCACCTCAGAGGTATACAAAATTTTAATTGAAGATATTGGGACATGTGTAACTAAGGTCTTTAACAAATATGTAGAAAGAGGTGAACTCCCCAACTCGCTGAAAACGGCGCAAATAATTGTGCTACTGAAGCCGGGCAGAGATCCAACTCAAACAGAATCTTATCGACCTATCTCTTTAATAGCCTACGAAGCTAAATTGTTTGCTAAGATTCTGTCAAATAGACTAGCTAGATTTTTGCCCCACTTGGTGTTGGATCCACAGGTGGGGTTTGTGCGAGACCGCTCAGTAACAAAAAACCTGAGAAAAATTTTGTTAGCATTGGAACACATAACATTGAGTAAAGACCCGTCTATACTGATCAGTTTTGATGCACATAAAGCATTCGATCGAGTGCGGTGGGACTTCATGTTTGGAGTATTGGAAGCATATGGGATCAATGGTTTTTTTGGGGAGGCCATTAAATCGTTGTATAATGGCCCTATGGCGGAGGTGATGACAAATGGACTGATATCTGGACGATTTGAGATAGCTAGAGGCACTAGACAGGGGTGCCCTTTGTCTCCACTTCTATTCGTGCTGGTGATAGACCCTCTAATTCGGGATATTTTGGAATCACCAGAGATAAAGGGGGTAAATATAGGGCTCGAGCATTTTAAGATATCTGCTTTTGCGGATGATTTGTTAGTTATCCTCACACAACCTAGTATATCCTTGCCAGTGGTCTTAGAGACCTTGAAAGAATTTGGTGACTTTTCAGGGTTTGGTCTTAATCTGGACAAATCTGAGATTCAACTGATAAATATGACAGAAACAGAATGGTCACAATTAGCATGCCCACTAAAACGCGCACACAATTCATTTAAATACCTAGGGATACAATTGCCGGGGGATCCTTCCAAACTATACCAGATGAATATAGCCAAATTGTTTGAGTTTACAAAGCGTCTATTAGAAAGATGGGTTAACTTACCGCTATCCTTGATGGGCCGCATATCTTTATTCAATATGATACTCTTCCCGAAGTGGCTGTATTGCTTTCAGGTCTTACCATTATTTCTTTTAAAAAAAGATTGGAGGAAACTGATGAGCATGCTCTCAAGGTTTTTTTTGGAATCATAAACGGCCGCAGATAAATTGGCAAACTATGTTAGATTCCTGGGAAGGTGGTGGAATGGGGGTATTGAATCTATTGCGCTATAACAGAGCTTGCTTGTTGAGACATGTGGGGGACTGGATCAAGGAGACGTCCTACCACACACCGCGAGTAGTGGAGGAGAGGTGGGTTAGTCCGCTACACCTACATTATGTGCTGCAGGCCAAACAGTCCTCATTGCCAAAACATATAAAGAACAGTCTGTTGGTTAGACCACTTAGATTGGTGTGGAGAGAATTGAGCCGCCAATGGGCGTTTGATGCACATCAGAGTGGATTGCTACCTATAATGGGGAATGGAGACTTCCTTCCAGGAATGGATAATCTTAGATTTAAAATTTGGAAACAAAAAGGGCTCAAAATTATACAAGACCTGGTAGATTCCACAGGTAGGCTGAAGGGGGTGGAGGCATTGGGGATAGGGGAAAACTCGTGGATGGATGCTTTCGCACATCAACAGATATCTCACTATGTAATAGGGATTCCCAAGCAGTCACTTGTTGTGGATGTGCCCAATAAAATAGATCAATTGTACGAAATGCCTACTGAGGAGGCAGTATCAATATCACTCCTTCACAAAAGGCTTTTACAGCATAAGGTACATCAAACTATGAGCCATCTTCTACTGAAATGGTCAGCAGACCTTGGAAGGGAGGTGACATCGCAAATGTTGCTGAGTTGTTTACGACAGATCCCTAGACGAATAGACAGCGCAGAACTAAGAGAATGTCAAGGAAGGGTGATTTTTAGGGCCTATACATCTAAATCAAGACTTTTTAAAATGGGAGGAGTGGGAGAACCAATTTGTGGGAGATGTGGAAGTGCGCCCTGTACATATTACCACGCTTTGTGGGAGTGCCGGGAAGTCCAGCAGTTCTGGACTAAAATATTTAATTTTTTAGGATACTTGGAACATAAGAGCATTTCGCTGAAACCGGAACAGGCCCTGTTGGGGATGGACGACATGTTTGGGGCTGGTGCTGTCCACCATAATTTGTTGGTATATAAGGCCTGCTTAGTGGGAAAAAAATGCATACTGGTCAATTGGGTCACACAGGAGCCTCTGACATACTGGCAATGGCGTAATAGATTACATGCCTTATTGTTGATGGAGGTCCGGGCTGTCGCTTTGCGATTCAAACGACAAAAAGAATTATTTCTTACTTGGAGAAATTATATACAGGCCCTTGCGCCCCGCGCCCGTAGCAATATTATCAATAAGCTGGGGGACCCTCGCATTCCTACATGACAAGCTCTGTAACAAAAAAAGGTGGCCTTATATCCATGTGACCAAGGAACTGATGCTTCACAAAAAAGGGGGGGGGGAAGGGGGAGGGGATCAAAAAAAGGGGGGGAGGAAGGAAAGATTACAGTAAACTGAACGGGATTATGGACGAGGAGGGGGGGAGGGGGGCAACTTAATTCATGATGAGATTCACTATCTAATGTTATGTAGATTCGTTAAAGAATGTGATAGGATGTTATATTGCGGTGGGAATTAATGGATACTGTTTTTGATAACATTATTGCCAGACTGCATACAAAAGTTTGAAAAAATTGATGACGATGTTAGTCAAAATCAAACAAAAAATTGTTCATATTATTTACAATGTTGGATTTGTATGGTTGGAAATGTCATCAATAAAAATTGTTTTAAACTAAAGCATTTTCTTTCTAAAAATGGGTTTTAAATTGTGCTAAGTTTGATTGTTCTGCTTCTATAACAGGGGGAGGCTCAAGAGAATGCCAAAACAAAATACTTCTTAGCACATACATTCAGTTGTAATCGTCTAGGAAGCCTTAGTCCGGAAACTAAAAATTACCCCTTACTTAACAGAATCAAGCGATATGCTGGTAGTAATGAAATTTAGATTGCCGTTATTTTAAAGACACAGTAGAAGACATTAAAAATTTTTGCCTTAAAGGAGCTGTCGTATTAAGTGTAGAATTGACAGTTTCAGCTTTCATATGAACACATAATGATTACGGCGGTCTATCTGAGCTAGTACAATAGCAACGTAGTTAGAATTGTCATACTTCCTCAAACATTAACTCCCTGGTTCCTTACATAATAGTTTCTAAGAACTTCAATATGTTTGATTAGATAAAATCCTATCCTGATTAATTATACCAGCATAAAGTTTTTATGTGCTGCATAGCCCTATTTTCAGTAGCCGTAATGTCCCATGCTTGGAGTGAGCAGAAGACTCAAATTAAGCACAGGAAGCACACTTTCCTTCTGGTTTTTATTCTCCTTTTCCTATAACATCTACATCAACATTAAATCCTTATAACAATATTCTGTAAACCCGTATTATCCTTGATTTTTGAAATATGTTTTGGTTTTTCTCAAACTCTTTACAATATTATTGCTAAATCATATTAAAAGCTGTACTCTCCCGAAGCAGTCTCTTAACCACACTGTTTGCTCAGACTGTGCTGACTTCCTGTGCTAGCCATGCTGAAACGGAATCTTATTCGCAGTAATGTGTTTTCTGCCTTTGGATAAAACGGTAACTTTTCACCCCCCCCTTCCCTCAACTGCCGAGCCTGTTCTGTTCGTAATCATTACTTAGCAGAATCATTAAGCATTATATTTGGACTGCTTGATTTAATATGTTATATACTGTAAACTTGAGGCTTATGATGAAAGAATGACACGTTATAATTTGCTTTTCTAACCTGCTTTGAAACAGCCTTTCTGTCAAACAGGAACATGCAAGTTTCTATTACTAACTAAAACTGTTGTTATAACACAGCCTTATTAAGGAACCATATTCAGAGCTGTAAAAGCATTTCAGTACAAGGGCCGTACAGCTGGAAACGGACAAAACATTAACTTATGTGCTTTTTCCAAGTGATTGCTAGTCTTGATCTGACTTTGAATAATTCCATAGCCACCGGAAACCACAGGAAACCACAAATAATTGCTATTGTATCTTTGCCTTCTCAATTTATAAGTGCATAGTTTCCCCGTAGCCACTTTAGCTACACTTCCGGGTTAACTTTTCTCCGCATAAACCCCGTCTCTGCCACTTTCGACACCTTTCTGTCATACTCACTACATATGCAACTATTACTACGCTCTAAGTCTTCTACCGTTCTATTTTGTCTTTGCTAAAAGTCCCAAAAGTCCTGCACCGATCCTGACTGTTGTCTCCCTTAAGCTGCCTGCTTCGGCTGTAAGACTGTTATATTCTGTTGCAATTTATCTCACTTCCACCTATACTTTCTCCTTGCAAACGGTCTCTTGGCTACTATTTTCAGTTGTAATTTTATCTTTTTGTACTTGTCCTAGTAGCTGTTATCACACCCTTTTAATTTACAATTTGTTTTGGGGCAATGTTATACTTTTAATTAATAATGCTTAAGGTTTGTCATTTATTTTCCTATTTGACATTTGCTTTCGGTTGTGTAATCGATTCTGAATTCACTTTTATATTAAGGTTTCCTGTTGTTGACAATGCCAGCCGATGTTTCTTTCTCCCAAGCTGTGCATAATTTCATATATGATTGCTGAGGTTTTCCTGAATTTGTAGTTTGATATAGGGCTTTATTGTGACATAATTAGGAAACATACCTTTACAGTTTGCTGTTTAGACGCTATATAGATTATATCCTGCTCCCGTTATAAGCTAGGGGGCTATGCTGTCCCCGCCCATCGGCTTCTATTGCTTGCACTATCTATTTTACTGTTTGTATTATGCTGCGTTAGATAGGATCTTATTCACCCTCTAGATAAGATTCTGGTATGCTTTGCATTTCCGATACTCATATAGTTCAGGTTTCTTGTGCTCTATTTTAATGGTGTGCTCGTTTAAAAGAAATATAAGTTACAGCCCCAGCACCGTACTATCGTGTTAGTTTTTTTCAGGATGCTTTTTAATACTTTTTAATCATCGGTGAGCCTGACCATATTATAACGTTATCTACAGGAAATACTGCACTTCCTCGCTTGCATTGTGGTTTTCGTCCTCCGACTGCATACAGCCTGGACTGGCTTATTTTAAACACTTGTAATAATGAGCTATGTTATAATATTTCCTGATGAATATTTCCACGTCCTGAGAATGACAATCACTTTTAAATAATATGGTTCTATAATGAATTAAATTGTGTAAGTCTTTATAACAAATTTTCTGTTTTTACTCGACAGCATTGTAAACTAGGATCCAACACAGACAGTTGCTTGAAATTACAATGGTTTATTGTTACATTAAGAGCTAGATAACCCCTTGTATAACTTATATGATAGTAGAAGTATTAGGTACTATATAGCAGCATTTCTTTGCTTCTACCCTAATAGATATGCATATAAAATATGTTTTACCTTTCCGATTGAGAAGATGATGGCTGCGTGCCATGATAATACAGCGTTGCTTCACATCTTCAGTTATTTCCTGTTGGTTCTTTATAACCCTGCCTTCTCTTTCCTTCTAATGCTGCAGCTGTTCTGTTTGTCATCATTTAGACATATCATTTCAGTCGCTGACTAGTATGTATGTTTTATGCCGTATCATTGGAAGTTCTTGGTGTAAGAATCACATGCTTTAATTTGTTTTTTTCCCTTTTACCTGTTTATCCACAAAAGCTTCCTCCTTTTCTGAGTGTATGGGTATTTATTTGTCATATTTATGGGTATTAACTTGTCATATTTGCACCACGATTCTAGTGTCCTGTTTCAGAATTTATGGAATTATATGCTTCTCTTATATTTTCCTGTTTAGATGCTACTTTCAACCTATCCGGTACCCGCGACCTTGGCCCCAAAAGCATTTAATATGTATTTACCTTTATTTCATTTATTCTAGGGGTATAGCTCTGGACTACACATGTTACAATGCCTTTCTTGCCTTTTGTTGAAATCGGTGTTCCAGTTACATATATATTTCTCCCCTGTTACTCTTATTATAGTATGTTGTAGTTTCCTGTCTTGTTTAATGTCTATAATTTTGTTTCCATACACGGCTTCCAGTATAACTTTACAGTTTATTTTCTGCCTTACATTACAAATTAGGTAGGCCCAGTTTTTACCATATAATATGTACACTTTATTTTTATTTCGCAGCTGGATCCTTAAAGTCTTCAGAATCGGCTGCCGCCCTTAAGGTGCCCTACAGTTCGTCCCTCATATAAATATACAGACTTGATGCCAAGCTCTGCTGTTCCAGGCTGGAGATTATTGCCAGGTCCTTGTTTACATTTTGTAATTTAAAATTGGGAAATTTTTACTCCAATTCCCTATACTCTATCCCTTTTCTCTTTCTATATCTTTATCTTGCAATAAGTTAGAACAATTGACAATTACTGGTACTGGCTGGGATTTCGGTAAAACACCCCATAGTGGGACTAATATCTGCCATAAGCAGGTTAACCGTGGTTGGGGTGACAGTAACTAAAAATATAGATTTTGGAATATACACCTGTTTTAAGGTGTCCTCTAGTGAGGTGTTTGATTTTGCGTAACTGGTATATCTGGCCCCCTTGGATATACTTATAGCTGGTGTCGATCAGTTGCTTGGGTTTAATTACTGATCTAGAGTTTAGTCGGGAGGGTGCCTGTCCTAAATCCGGCAGGGTATATCCTGGATTTCTGAGTCTAGAACACTTAGGAACGTTAATTGGGGGTGTATAGGTCAATGATGCGTTTATGGGGCTCTTGACTATGTATGATCCCTACTTTTCAGACTTTTTTCTTTAATACTTTCATTAATTTTAACGCTTATATTGGGTTGTGAGCAAATGTTAGTTCTCGGTCTCTCCAAATTATGGGCATTCCTTTACCATCTATTTTGTGAGTAGTTAAATCTTGTACAAGTACTTTGATGGTGGAGTGAGTTCTTATTTCTTTGGACAGACTACATAAGGTCTAGACGTTAAAAGTTATTTGAGTTATGAAAGATACGTAAGAGTTATTGGATTTATTACTGAAGATACATAAGATGTTTGATATAGTGTAGAAACAGTTAGAGTTCAGGGACTGATGCTGTGCGACGCTTCCACTTGCTGAGGGGCAAATTCTTGTGTTGTCCGTTTGGTAGGTGACAGTGCCTAGTTAGGGATTGTTAGAGGTTTAGATACAGTTAGGGTACTAACACAAACATAGTTTTAGGGACATGTAAATACTTGGATATAGCTTAGGTACTAACCCAGATTTCGTCATAAATTAGGGAATTTAGCGAGCATGGTTAGAGTAGTTAGGGAATGACGGAACGGACATTTGAGTCCTTTAGCATAGATTTTGCACGGTGCGGTGTCCCCCGCCTTATATCTATCTGTCTACCCAGCGCAAGGGTAACACAGTAGTGGGGGTGTGCCGTTAAGGTATCCCCAGCGAGACGTTGGTGTGACCTTTCGGATTTCCTCCGTGGACCTGTAGTTTATTGTCACGTTAGCTGTGATGACCTATGGAGTTGGTGATTTTTAGTTGGATTCATAGTCGGATTTCTATTGGCAATTTTATATTCGGATTTCTTGTGGAAATAATAGTAACAAATAGTAGTGATATAGGTGTTTTATAAGACTAGATTTGCCAATACTATTTGACACAACCCAGATATCGGTGTTCCTCCATACCAGAGTTCTGGTACCCAATTCATTATGCTGCCTCTTCAGAGAGTGATAAATCACTTCCCAGGAGACCACATAAATCTTATAAAATTTTGCCAAAAATGGCATTCCTGGAATAAGTTTCAGCCTGGACTCTCGTGGCCCCGTAAGGGCTCCTTTGATACCAAAATTCTCCAAAGGTTATTAGACTTTATTTACACATACACACCCGATTCCACCCGTCATCTCCACTATCAGATTCTCAGTAGATGGGTATCGACTATCACTGATTGCGTGATCCCAGACACTATCGATCTGACATCGTTATTGATACCTGGTGAGGTCAATCTTAATCCACGACCTAGTAGACGGCCCCCTGCAAGAGGTGATTCACCCATTCCACATAAATTCAATGCTCCTAGTGCTAACAATCAGTGCCGGGACTATCACTCTCAGCCTACTCCCAGCCACCGAGCTGAAGTACAGTGCAACCGTTGTTTCCAATTGGGACATTACGCCATGGAATGTCCATGCCGGCACTTTCCTCATAGTCAATACCGTCAACCTCCTTCAGACTCCCCATCGCTGCGTGTCTCTCGGATGCAGATACGACAGCCACAGAGAGACCGCAGGCGACCGAGTGA
Source organism: Microcaecilia unicolor (assembly GCF_901765095.1). Classification (NCBI taxonomy): domain Eukaryota; kingdom Metazoa; phylum Chordata; class Amphibia; order Gymnophiona; family Siphonopidae; genus Microcaecilia; species Microcaecilia unicolor. Next base: position 143,722,497 of record NC_044041.1, on the reverse strand, counting down.
CCTCCCCTCGCTAGATAACCCACATCGCCAAGACTGTAGGAATGATTACCCTGATAATCGTGGCCGCCGGTCTCAACCTGAAAAAGACCCACCCATCACTAATATACGACCCAGAGACTACCGTTCCCGGCCTAGTCCTGATCGCTATCCAGATGTCCAGTGCTATCGCTGTCAGCAATACGGTCATTATGCATGGAAATGTCCACTACCACCACAAAATGCACTTATGAATCAAATCCGCCGTCAAAACCGTCAAAATCCCCCAGCACGCCAGTCATTCCCTTTGGGGAACCCGGATCAACTTACCTAGGGATCAATAATACCCACCCCATAATGACTAGGCGTGATCCGAACCCGATTTGATTTTGTTGCTCTCAGTTACTCATACTACTCAGCTCCTCATTTAGTATCCAGAAACCATTTCTCTGTATATGTGTTGGTGTGATGTTTCTGTTTCTATTACAGGTAACATGTTTTTATTTTATATTTCTCTTGGTTTAATTGCATGTGTATATTTATGGTACTATACAAATGACCTAACTAAGTCAGCAAGTTATTTATTTGTTTCTATGCATACCTTCCCTGGGGAGTTCTTATCAACTGCAGGGATGAGCGATCCCCAGAGGATATTCATTTTATGTCTATTTTTATATATATCTGAACTGACTTAATTATGCCATTTTACTTTATGCGGGATCCCTTTTCAATAAAAGCTGTGTATTGCTCATTGTTAAAATGTTTTCTGCTTTAACTGTTGCGCTGTTTACATTGATGTGACATTCACTTCTTTAATTTTTTTCATGAATATAAAGCCTTCATTTTTGATATCTCTTTATGGTATGTGTGATATCTGAAAGCTTTTCATTATTACTTTGTCTAAGAAAGAAGAAATACTTAATAACCATTATCCGTTATATGGAATGAATGCGAAAAATATTCCCTTGAACTGGCCATTCGGGGGAGCATTTTGCGTTGCTCATAGATTTTGTAGTATTCTTGAACAGAGAATTGGTGAAGCTTTCAGACATAATTAAGGAAAATTATGCACTCCACTTTCTGATTCCTTTCTATTTAAACCTGGTTATCACAATAACCCCTGGAATGCCAACTATTGCTCTTTTTATCTCTCTGTCTTTCACTGTGAGTGATTGTGAGAAAAACTGGTATAAACTATTTGTGTGCAGCGGTCCTGGAATTTATGCTTTATGTATTTAACTAACACCTTGCTTCAACTAACTCTTGCCACGTGGTGGTTTTGTCTTGAAGCGATATGCTTCTTCCTACTTCTTTGTCTGATTGAAAAGGGTTACTTAAACTCTATGTGAAGGTCATTCAATGGTGTCTGCACTTTTGAATGTTTTTTTCATTAGTCTTTTTCAAGGAACCTTTTTCTGGCATTGCCTTCTGAATATGCCTTGCTGCAATTCAGATGTATCATATTTTGTTTTATTTTTTTTTATTTTTCTTTTTTTCCCTTACACCCTTCAGGGTGCTTTTTTAATTTTTTTGTTTTTTCATTCTCAATGCTTTGTTTCTTACCATCCCTCCTTCCTGGCCCCCATTTATACCCACGACCCGCCTCCTAACCCCTTGTCTAATTCTTGTATTTACATAATGGTTCTTCATGTCTCCCGCTAGCATTATGACTTCTTTCAATGAGACCACATAAATTGCACTACTGGTCTGTTTTAGTTTTGCCTTTCCCCAGATGGATACAGGAATTCCGTTGACGTCCCTAACTGAGGAGACGACTGCTAGCAAAGAAGAGCTACCCGTTAATGTATCTGATCTGAAGGCTATATTGCAGCAAAAAAATCGCTAGATTAAAAGGCAGATGCACAGACCCCAACATTACCCGGTGTGAGATACGAGACATTATTGAGCGTGAGTTTCAACAGATGCATCGATTGGTCCATGAGCGAAAGAGACGGGCTCTCCACTTACTGGAGTTGCAAGAAGCTTTGGCCTCTACCCTTCCTTCTGAATCGTCTAGCTCGTAAGTCCTGCTGGCCTCCTGCAACTGAGGGCTCAACCCTTGGTGAATGGTAGTCATTGCAGGTGAAGATTCTATACCTACTGGCCATACATTGCAACGCATTATCCGTGACTTTTGCCTATTTTTGTTCACCATATTCCTGACCCTCCATACATCAATAATTTTATTGTGGGTTTTTTGTTGTACCCTTTTCGTTTGTTCCATATCTTTTACCATTGTTATTTGATCATGTCTTCGTAATAATTACCAATCTGTCTTGCACATTATGCAAGCCAGAAGTGGGGATATATTATGCAATCCCAATTCCCATTTTTTTAAATTTAATTTTAAGTTGAATTAACTTGAAGCTCTGATCCTTATCAATCAGGAGATATGTATACTATTGTTATTTATGTAAATTGGCTTTTCGTTATTGTACCCTTATGCTTTTGCACTTAATTAGCACTGTTTTCTCCATGTTTGCTTATTCAATTCACACTGATTATGCCCACCAAGATATAGCAATGTATCATTCAGGCATACAGTTATTTTGCTTATTCCTTTGCCAGCCTCTGACTCTTGATGGACTTGATGGTATATGCCTAGAATAAAGACATGGAAAGATCCAAGTTTGTACACCACAAGTACGTCTTCAAGATCTATCCAGGCCCAAATGATGTTAGATCCCCCAAGGTTGTGGCAATGACCTTTACACCTTGCAAACTACTGGACCACAAGTCTTGGGTCCATGTGAAAGATATACGTGTTTACTCAGCCGCAGAACCAGAGGTTACCAGCCTAACCATCTCAAGACCGGCCACTTCCTTCAGCAGGCCAGCCTGAAAATCCAGCCCTGTTAGATCTTCCAGATCTCCGTCCAGATTCTTCAGCGCTTCCACCGCCTCGACCATGTTCGATGAAAGAGAATTTAGAACTGATACTTAACTTGAGATTTACTGTTGCTGTTTATGGACATTATAGATTCATATTTTGTTTTATTTTCAGTTTAGCAGTAATCCTGTCTATATATTGAAAAGGTTTTATTTTTAATTTCCTATTATTTCCTTTATTGTTCTAATTGTTTTTCCAAGAGTTTCCCCGTTATTTCTGTTTATGTAATTTAAATTGAAGTTAATATTGCTCAGATACAAGGGTAACATCTAACCCTAATACTGGCTATGATATCATAATGTAGGTGTAAACCCTGTTAGAATCAACCAGTTATGCATTTGTTTAACTTTGGTGTAGGCTTACTTAAGCTGCATGTCTTTCTGTAGGTTTGACTAAGCTCCAAGAGGGGTAACGGATATATAAAATACTTCCCATACTTCCAGGTCATTATGCATATGTCAAGATCCATGCATGACCTTTGTTAATATTAATTTTTCTATGATTGACCCTTTTTACTGTATGAGGCAACCTCATACTTGCTATCCACTTTTTAGTGCTAATGATGAGTACTGGTAAGGTCCAGGAATTCCGACCTGTTTAAGGATTCTGAATACCTACAACCTTAAACAGCCTACAATCTGAATACTAACCGTATATTTGTTGAGCCACCATAACAATGCTTAATCAAAACCACTATTCCTTCCGAGGACCACTGAGATACATACATTAGATTATCTCCCCATGTACTATACAACAGATACAATAGAAGTCATAGCAAGAAAGTATTTATTAGTATGATCCACCTGAAATTGCTATTACCCGCATACCTATATTTCATGGGATTTTGTAGATGAACTCATGAATTTGTCCCATTCATAAAACCTTTCTCACTACAGGCTTTGAGTAAGTCTCAAGAGAGATGACATCAGGATTAAGCCCAAGGGGTTGGGTAATATAAAGGGAATTCCATATGCCCAAAAATATACCACCTAAGAATGAAGTTTCCTGTCTTGCACCATACCTTCTATCAATTTGTAAGACCAAAACTCCCCCTCTCGTTTGATAGCTTGCCACCTTCTGGAATGGATGATGACGAGCTTTACGAGCTTTGTGTCACCCCTCCTCAGAGGGGGTGACAAGTAGGGAATGTATAATTATACTACAGCAAGAGGCCCTCACTGGATGCCCACCGGAAGGGTGGAAGGCCAGATTTTAGGACTCAGGCTGTAAAAATACCAGCTAGGTTTAAAATCTATGACTGGCTGAGCAAGGACTTGCTTTTCCTGCAAGTTAATATGCGTTCTAGTTTAAGATATATCCACTGGAATAGTGGTGGGCCAAGCTACATAGCTTTGTGCAGCTGAAAAGCACTGACTAGGCCTGATAACCTACTAATGGCCTTATAGATGAGTCTTAACAAAATCAGGTACAAATTGAATGTAGCACTTATTAAAATGTCTTTCTATAAGATGAAACTTAGATCATAGGATAATAGAAAAAGAGGAAGTGAAACTGATATGCAAAAAAATAAGATGTTCTGGCAGAAGAGAAAACATGTTGACAAAAGAGGAAGTTGCACAATAATTTGCAATAGCTAGAACAGATATTTTTAGTATTAAGGAACAAGTTGTTTACAAGAACGGAAGCACCTGGCCGGATGCGAAAGTATGATCTCAGAAATTGAGAAATATTAGAAAAAAAGGTACCTCACAATAGACTTCTATTGGGAGGTATGGGTATAAAAGAAGGGAGATTTTGGCTTAATTTCGGAGTCCTTCCCCGACACTTCTCAGACGGCAAAGCTCTGTGCAATTGAATCCAGAATCTGTTTGATGTCTGTACTTGATTGAACACTTGGTAAGATTAAAGCCTTCTTTCTGAAACCTATCTCTGTCTTTATTTTCAAGTATTCCTCACCTGTTACTTACTCTACAAACTAAGCTATACACACACCAGACACTCATTCTGTGTACAAAATACTGTTAGATTCTAATAGAATATATGTGGGAACACAAATGGCCAAGGAATCATTTAAATCCAGATAGACAGAAAGCTGTGGTCATGGGAATTAGATTGGAACAGAGCCTTCTGATGCCTCCACAACGCCGCAAACAGATTGTGGAGGCACAAACCCTCTGCACACCTCCGTGGAAGAGGGTCTCCCCGGGGCGTGGAGAGGGGTTCAAGTAAAACACCTGTCAGATGAGTAAATGCAATCCTGTTGTCATCACATTCAGAGCTGTAACATCAGCCACTTCAGAGCCTATTCACTTGGAATAGATGCTACAGGAAGGGATCCCATTGCCACATTCCTTATAGTTGCTCCTCCCAAAACTGAGCAGAGCAACCCCCTGATGCCAACAAAGGTCCCAGAAGTCAAAATTCCTTATCAGGTCATACAAATCACCAGTGTAAAAAATTTGGCGTCAGTGGAAACAGGATTTGGGGATTCCAACTTATGGCTTGAATGGGCTCACTATACCACTGCTAGTTTGAATATTTCCAACTGTTATTTCTGTGCTCATGTGAAAGCTGAACCTACAGTGGTACCTTTCCTCTTGGATCTCTTCAACAACCCAGATGGTTTTTGGTGTATGTTGGATTTACTTCAAATTAAGAAGAAACTTAAGTATCTTGATAAACATCACCCTTATCTTCCCCCACAACTGAGGGTACCACCAGCCTTCAGGGTTCCAGACCCTGACACTGTATTCTATACATGCCTTGACAGACATTCAGTCAGAAATCCAAGGTTTTTGGGTAACTTGACTAATTGCAACACCACTCTTGGTAAAGGTTCCTTAAGTGACCTAAATATTACTGATTTCTCCCAAGCCCGAAAGGATGTATGGTGGTATTGTGGAACCAACACTCTTCACCATACTCTCCACAGAAGTTGGACAGGAACATGTGCCTTGGTAAAGTTGGTAATTCCAGTTGTTATTGCTTCCATGATCCCTCCTCATGCCATCTCTTCCCAATGGGTAAAGAGACATGCAGTGCCTGGATCCTTTGATGATCGGATCCATATTGATGCAATTGGTGTTCCAAGAGAGGTTCCAGATGAGTTTAAAGCCAGAAACCAATAGCTGCTGGATTTGAATCTGTTTTCTTTTGGTGGGCTACAATTAACAAAAACGTAGACTGGATAAATTACATATATTACAACCAGCTGAGATTTGTCAATTACACCAGAGATGCAGTACAAGGGATAGCAGCCCAATTAGATGCCACTAGCAGAATGACCCTTGAAAATAGAATGGTGCTTGACCAACTGTTGGCAGTAGAATGTGGCGTGTGTAAAAAGATTGGTACCCAGTGTTGCACCTTTATCCCCAACAACACTGCTCCAGATGGATCAATTACCAGAGCACTGGAAGGCCTCAATTCACTTTCTGAGGAACTTGCTACCAACTCTGGGGTTGATACATCTTGGACAGGTTGGATGGATAAAGCCTTTGGTAAATGGAAGACATTTATTATCTCAGCAGCTACTAACATTATCGTGGTGATAGCAATCTTTGTGCTTGTAGGATGTTGTATAATCCCGTGTGCCAGAAGTTTAGTAGAACGCATAATTGAAACCGCTATAAGCAAGAAAGAACCTACAGGACAATATGTCTTGCATGAAAATCTTATACCCAAGACTGCTGGGACAGATACATTAGATTATTTCCCTATGCGTCGGTTAAACTGCTATGCAGCAGATGCAGTAGAAATACCTGCAACCATTTAATAGTGCACATGGGATTGCCAAGTATTAAGCGATGCTAACCAATATGTAACCAATATCTAACCTTCAGAAATATATATATATTAATCAGCTTATTATATTATGGTAAAGAATTTATAAGTGTAAGACAATCATATTAATCATATGTTTTATGTAATCATGCATTATCATATGTAATCATGCTTGTAGATTTATAGAATAAGCTTTAATGGAATAGATTTAACAGATGGACATATTTGCATGTCTCACTGCAGATTTGCAAAATTTCTAGAGGGGTTACATTTAGGTTTAGAAACTGGCCAAGGGTTGGTTTGTGTAAAGGGAACACCATATTCCCATTATTATGCATATGTTAGCACCTATGCATGTAATGTCTGGATTTGCAATGCACTCTGCATGGTACAGGTTCACTGAAGGTGTCAAAGGTCAAATACATCCCCCACATGATAGTCTAAACACCTTCTGGAATAGATGGTAACAATTTGTACATTCTTCTTTATGCTGCCCCCGCTACGGGGCCAGCAAGAGGGGATTGTAGAAATATGGTACAGCCTAAGGCCTACTGCCCAGCTTGAGGCCTACTGGAAGAGTTTGGCTCAGCCTTAAAGCCTGCTGGGAAAGATAGATCACGTAAGAATTTAATTGAAATCAAGTGCCAGCTTGTAACAGAAGTTTCTAACTGTCACAGTTTGACAGTTGAGAATTGTGAAACAGGAATAGCAGGAAAGAACCTTGTACCAGGTGCCTGGGAAAGCAGAAGTAGGTAAAAACGTTTGTGGTCAAAGACAGTTGACCATCTGCCGGAAAAAAGAGGTGAATTTTTCCAAAGTAAAAATATCAAAATTTGTGGTTAGTTTTATGCCATCTGGGCAAAAACAAGTTTTTTTAGGGGGGCTCATAGAGTCCAATGTTATCAAAAGAATATAAATAACACTGACAGCTGATATGTACGGAAGAGAGACATGAGTTATACCTGCGTGTCGCTCTGTCGGAGTGGCCTTTCTTAAGAATATATATCCATATTCTTATAATCCATGCTTCATATGTAACCTGGCTTTGGTAAGTAATAAATCCTTTGAAAGAAACTATTTCTCACTCTCTTTATTTCTCCTTATAGGGATTTTCCCTCAGTAAATGGGATCAAGTTTTGGCATGACAAAAGGGGTAACAAAATTTATTATCTCTTGACTGTCTTTTGGTCTGGCAAAAGAAGTGCACATCTTTGCCAGAGTTAAAAGGTCTTAGCAGGCAGACTTAGAGTTTTCTCCACTACTCAGTGACATGGCTGGTCCATAGCTGCTGAGTACTGGACAGAATTCAGAAGGGTCAAAATTATAGGAGTCAGATGTAATTGGTAATAGCCTTCTCTAAGCTGTTCCTGCAAACCCATGCAGAACTATGGAATTAGAGGACATATCACCCCAAATAAATTCACTAGATTGTAAGCTCTTTGAGCAGGGACTGTCTTTTTTGTGTATGGTGTACAGCGCTGCGTATGCCTTGTAGCGCTATAGAAATGATAAGTAGTAGTAGTAGTAGTACTTGCAGCCTGTTGGCTGATTCCCACCTCCCCCTGCAGCCTGCCCAATAGACTGCAGGGGGAGAAGGGAGTTGCTGTAGCCTAGCAGCTGCCAATGGGAAAGGAAACAGCAGTAAACACTGACAAAAGAAACAGACAGATTCAAATAACTTTATTGGCATAGCAAATACCTATGTTGCCAAAGTAATATCTACAGCAGTTAAGGTTAGCATTACCATATTTGCAGAGACAAAAAAGAGGACAGAAAAAATAAAAATGGTTGCTACCTTTGCTAAAGAAATATTTAATCGAAGCCTTTAGTTAATGAACACACATCAAACAGTGACTTACTTACAGTACAGTAGACAATCTACTTTTCAAGAATTTCCGGATTTGAGTTTGACTGAGTCTGAGCCCGAGCCTGAGCCCAAGTGTAATTATCAGAAGAGCGCTTCTGAGATAGGTGTGAAAGTCTTTGCATGACATATGCTTAAAGTTGTGCTCCACAAAGAAAATTCCTTTGACAGATTCAACCAGCAGAGAAACAGATCAGCAATGCCTTTCTCTCTCTTTGGCACCCCACTATGTCCTGACTAATAGGACAGAGATGGTTTGTCTCATTACGTGGGTAGGTGTGTTGGTCATATGCACATAAAAGAAAAAGAGGGCATTTTCCTAAAAAATTATAAAACCTGGATGACATACCTGAAGAAATCCAAAAAGAGGACATATGGTAACCCTAGTTAAGGTTAAAAAAAAAAGATAGAGAAGTACTGGGAGAGGAATAAAGGGGGCTAGGAAAGAATGAAGGAATTTAAAGGGTTTACTGGCTGGGAGAGAGAAATGTTGAAAGAGGCAGAAAGGGAAGAGAGGTTGGGTGATTGGGGGCAGTGACCAATTGATAGTGGAGATGTGGGGGAGGAGAGGTTGCTAGCAGAAGGAGACATGATCTGTGAGAGAGGAAGAAGAGCAGGCAGACAGAAGAGGAACTGAAAGAGATAGAGAGTAGCTGTGTGGGACTGGGAAAAAAAGTGGCTGAGGAAAAGGGGGTGAAATGCAAGAAACAGTGGAGATGACAAGAAAATCTAGTGCACAAATGTCCTTTAATAAATTTCTTCCTAACAATCTGATGACTCAACACAGGCCATGTTTCAGCTAGAAAGCCTGCCTCAGGAGTCTCAAAGTTCAAAGTCAACAGGAATGTCTTCAGTATGCTCAAAAAGCCTCACAATGCATTGATTCATGTGTTTTAAGCACAAGGTGATATATCAAATTAATAAACAATGAACCCTGCGACTGCTGTGAATACTGGGCTGGATCAAGGAGGGACAATAGCTGTATTTTACTCTTTCCCAGTCCTGTAGCCACCAGAATTAATATATTATTGTAATATATGTAAGAAATATATTAAATGGTTTTTTTTTCTTACCTGTGGCTCTGGGGAGGCCGGTTCGGGGTTTTGGTGGCTGGTGCTGGCTGGAAAAGGTTTAAATTTAGTTTGGGAATTTCTAATAGAGTTAGGTGAAGAAATTGTGAGACATTTCTTAAATATGGTTTTTTAACAAAAGAATAACCCATGATTAGGTGGGGATTGTACTATAAAATGTTTCTTGGTGTTTTGGGTACAGTTTAGGTTAAAATTGACTTTGAAATCCTATATATAGGAAGTTTTGCAGTAACTTCTATGGGGGAAGGGGAAGCCAAAATGGAGATTCAGTAGACAGTCAAGATTCTAAAACAGATAAGGAAAAAAAACAGTCTTTAGCTGACAGGCTGATTGGTTGAGGGATGTCAGATGTTCCTCTAGAGGGGGTGAGTTGCCTGAGAAACATCTGAGCTGGAAAAGAAGAGAAGGGAAGCCGTGCTTCACTCAGCTGAGAGACCTGGAAGTAAGGGAGGGACATCCAAGCAAGTTGAGTTGTAGCCGAGTGGCGGTCTTGTAATCCAGAGGTGGCGGGTTCAAATCCCACTAATAGCTTTGTTAAAAAAGAAAAGGATGAGTACTTGGATTTTTTTTTCCACTTTTTTAAGTTGTATGAAGTCTTTATTGAACATTTATCAAAACAGCATCGGAGCCTGTTTGATGAGCACTTGGCCGTTTTTGCCCCCCAATTATTATTTTTTTACATTTTAATAATTTTTCCAATCCCGCACAGCCCCAAAGAGAGGTACAGACCTCTCGTTAGATTTTCCAGCGTTTTCCAGCGTTAAGGCAAACGAAAAATGTTAGTGCATCTTATTACAATAGGGTTTCTACACAATTTGCTCATCTGCATTCCGTTTTCGTTAGCTGCTACCGTTGTCAGAAAAAAGTGTTTAGTGCATGCCAGGGTATATTACTTGTTCGTTAAGGGCTCGTTAAGGGCTCATTAAGTTTAGTGCATCTGGCCCTGAGAGAGAGAGAGAGAAAACATATGCTGGGTGTCTGTGAAATACAGGAGAAAAAAAGTATATATTTTATGGGTTTAAAGTGAAATAAGTGACAGGAAGAGCAATTAAGACACAGGCTTATGTGTGCCAGTTTGAAAGAAGATGCTTTGATACTGAAAGGGAGCTAAGGTGAGTGTGAATGGTGTTCCAGCGATGGCACTGAATTTCAAGAAATAAACAGTGAATTACAATTTTGGGGAGAAAGGAATAAAAGAGACTTGGTACTGATAATGAGAAGATTTGGGCTAGAAAGTGAGTAATTAAATAAACAGACAGCTCCTTGACATAGCTGTATTGTTGAATCCAATTGGGGGAAACTGATGTGTTTTGGGTGAGTGAGAACTGTTCTAAGAGAAAGCAGTGAGAAATTTTAAATCATATTTAATTTGGTTTGGAATGAAAAAGAGGTATGTCTCTGCATACAGTGAATGGAATGGTTAAGCTATAGGGAATTTAAAGTCATGGAAGTTTGAATGAGAGTCTGTATGCTAAGGTACTAAATGGACACACTGCTGCCTACTCTTTTTAGAATAGGGAGAAACAATGAAGCACAGGTTTGAGAGAAAAGGATATTTTGTTAAGTTTATTTTGAATAGTAAGTAAGCCACAGTATTATTATTTCTTAAGTGTCCCAGAGGAACGAGTGGAATCATTAAGTAGTCAGGGTTTTGCTTCCTAGTTGATTTTATTAATGTGAGGTTTAGGAAGAAGAAATCTGTGAATTATCCTCTGAAGGATTTCCGGCTGAGCTCCAATGCAAGAAAGAAATCACCTAAATCATATCAACTACAGCTAAGTGACATTTGCAAAGGGTGTTGAAAGACATATATTTCTTTTTGTTTACAACATTTTATGGAAAAAAAACAAAAGAACAGAACAAAATCAAATATAAAAAATTCTGACTTGCCTAAGTGTTCTGGTTTCAGTGAGACCCCTGCACAAACATCAATAGTATACACTAAGACTCAAATTCTTACATTAATAGCAAAGAAAGAGAATAACAACAAATATCTGATTTTGATAAAATTCAAATATTTATCTGAAAAGGTTCTTTTCTGCCTTTTTAGGTGAATCTGTTGAAAGAAACAGAAAAAGTAAAGAGTATACATGTAGTTCTACATTTGATTGTTGAATATGTTATTGCACTTCTATTAAGCCTCACACTAATTGTGAATTTAAGTTTATTTGAATGAAAATTTGCTTGCATTTGTATTCAATAAAGAAAAAGATAATTTGCAAATCTGAAGGTGCGGTTCTTCCGTATCAGGGACAAATCCTAAATTTTAGCTTCTTTTCCTCCTTTATTCTTTGAGAGTAAAGGGCGAGGTTCGTTTATTTGTTCTACTCCCTCGGCTGTGAGTGTATGTTCCCTGGATATTCGCCACGACTACAACAACAGGTATCTGGGAGCACATCACTACAGTCCAGCTGAGAGGGGTAGTTACATTATTTTATTGGAAGGACAGGCAGCAGGAGGGGGCTTGTGCCATTATTTGATGCTATGGTCTGAAAAAAATATCTTTAAAATTGCTTCTATTTGACAGCTCTGAAATGCAGAGACCTATGACCAGTGCTTTTTTTGTGCCGGTACGCGCCGGCACATTTTTTCAGAGGTCCGTCAGCTCCCCGACGTTGAGCTCTGCCCCTGGGCCACGCGGTATTTACCAATGTCCCCTTGCCCATGTCCAGCGATTCTCCTCCCTCCCCTCTCCCATGCCCAGCGATTCTCCTCCCTCCCCTCCCCTCTCCCATGTCAAACTTCCACTCACTCTACCGAAGTCGCAGCGCAGCAGTGAACTGGTGGGCGGTGCTAGTAAAAGCAGCAAGCTCGACTCCGTCGTCCTTCGCTTCCCTGCCCTCTCTGGTTTAAAATAGGATTGCAAGTACACTTTATATGACTTCAGCCACAGAAGTGCCATTTTGCTCTATTTCCAGAGACCACCTCTTTTTGTGTCACCTGCTCCGGGGCATAGGCTGCTCCCAAGTTTGTGCCACAGGATATCTTACCCAGTATGCTAGCCAAATCAATAGCATGAGAGTGCACAATTGACCAATTTATACCACCACAATGGGGTGGAACAATCTATTCAGTCATATTTTCAGCGTTTGACATTCCAAGGAAAAATATTCTATGAATGTTTCCTAACACTGTGAATGTTTCCCTATATTCTCTATTTCAGAGGCTAACTGAGGTATTCACATCAGTGATCTAATACATAAGCAAGAGTGTAAATGTGGAGGTATTATACTACTGTTTCATTAGAAACAAGAAAGACATATGTATGCAATTATAATAATTTCCTAGGTTACTATTACACACAAAACAATTATTCTATCAATCCTATGCAATAATATTTACTTAATCATTGACCAAATTAAAAAAAACAGAGTCATGGTATAGTGCCATGAACTGCCTTTCAGAGAGAAACTTTTTATTTTTCAGAGAGAAACCTTTTATGGGTAATGAGTGTGGTAAAAGGTTACCATATTTATCTGCTTTAGCAGTGTTTAATGTAGCAAATTAATAGACAATACTCATGTGTTTAATGTTGTAAGGAATTTAGAAAATATATGTTAATTGTGCTTTGCACACAGCCAATATTTCATTCCAGAGAGAGCATTTTGCACGTACTGGCTGTGATGTAGAATAAACTAAAAAGGTCAGAAACATTCCCTGTACTGATTGTACCTGATAGATCATGTAAAGAGAAACCTTTGCTCATAATTTCAAATATACACATGTGAATATATAACCTTAGATAGCAATTGGTAGAACTTAATATATGTCTGTAGCCATAGCTTCAATAATAGTGAACATGGTTTTCTTTTCTATAGCTTGCCTGCCAGTGAAAATGGTCTCTTTTTTTTTCTTTCTTGGACAATGTGAACTAATGGAGGGACTGTTAGTAGGGAGGGTCTATTAATGTCTGCTTATAGTTTCTTGGGTACCCCATAACATAAAACAAACATGTAACATGGAGACCACATGACAAACAAACAAGGAACTCTATTAGGCCTTTAGGTCTCCGATCGTCCATTCCAGATCCAGGATTGAGCTTAACCTGCAAGTAGAACACAAAAAGCACAAAAGCAACGTACGCGGCATCCATCTTGGATTTGCCAAAGCATTTTCATTCATTTAGAACTAAGCAACAATTAGCAAAATTAATAAAGCACAAAAGCACCAAAAGCATCATCTGCGGCATCCATCTTGGATTACCACAGCAGTTTCATTTACTATCTCATAAGTAGAACAGCATAGATCTATTCATTTAAAAATGTAGAAGAGGCATAGATCTATTTTAAAATGTGGAACAGGTATCTGAGATAGCCATATATATATTAATTACTAGCGCCATAAAAATGTTAATATCTCATAAGTAGAACTCGAACTCTGAAAAAGACAGAAAGACACTTTCACATTAATTTTAGCAGGTCACATGGCTGGTTCTGGTGGGGGGGGGATCCCTCTCTTGTTCACAGTTCCTTCCCATAATCTTAGACCATTGTATGCGAGCAGCGTGCAGTGCAGACAGGCTTTATTTTCTTAAGCTTTAGTTTCTTTTCTATGAAAATAAGCACATCTTGTTAATTCACATTAAAGCACAATATTAAGTTTCAGCTCCAGCGGGAGTTACCTATTATAAGGAGGCATTTTTAAAACTTCTTACCCAGTATTTTAGTTTCAACTCCAGTGGGAGTCACTCATCAGAAAAAAGACATTTCTAAATCCTTAAACAATATTATATAGGTACATCTATTTCTCAAACATACTATAGTCACAATAGAAGCTACATCTTTAAATCTTAATATTGCAGAGAGACATTATTAAATCTTAAACTATTCAAAAGAACAATAGAAGCTACATTTTTAATTAAAAGAACAATAAAAGCTATATTTTAAATCAAAAGAACAATAAAAGCTACATTTTAAATTCTTATCAGGGTTCAAAAGGTTTATAGCAAAAACTTTTTCCATTTTCCTGTCCAACATATTCTAAAAATTAGCACCTGGATTTCCCTGCCATCTGCAGAGTGGGTCATGCGGTGGAGAAGTCCAGTCCAGGCTGGATGCGTCTCCTCATTTTTATTAGGAATTAAATTGCAGGAAGAGCTGACAGAATGTCAGTTTCTGGTCCAGCAGGACTTGTGGTTATAAGTTTCTGTTTATCTGGCGGCAAATTTCTCTTTTTATTGTTAGCTATCTGCAATATCTGCAAGGCTCCATGAGATTTTAAAATGTCCCATGCTTGCTGGCGGTTTTCAGTAGCTACATACTGAGGAGCTGATTTCTTTATTAGAGGTTCCCTTCTATGGGAGCTTAGATCAGAATGCAGCCCAGGTGGTGCATCTGTGTGCTGAGAAGCTGAACATTTAACTGGAGGCTTACCTTCATGAGCATTTAAATTAGACTGCAGAACAGGTTGTGCATATATGTGCTGAGGTTTTGGATGCTGTGAGGGGGCCTGGGAACTAATGGTTCTAGTTGAACCTCCTGCTACGGGTGTGGACTGTGATACTGTTACCACAGCTGAAACAGGCATGGCTGTAGCTGTATTTGGGTCTGGAGGAGCACATGGGAGACCCGTAATGGCTGAAACCTGCATACGAGCATCCTGTAATTTTTGTCTTAAGGTTTCTATCTCCTTGTGGCAGTGTACATGATCAATATTCTCATCTATAGGGGGCATTTGCAGTATTAATTCCCTGATTAAATGCTTCAAGTCTGGAACCTGGCTGGCCTGCATTTCTAAAGCTAGAATTTGGGCCTTCATTTTAGTCTCCTGTGCTGCCTGCAATTGCACCTGTATTCTAAGGGCGTCTAATTGATCATTTAAGCAACTAGCCATTGTGATTAGAAAATCCTTTTCTGTGTTTACCTGCATGCATTCTCTCTCTTTGGCTAGTAACTTCTCATTCAATTCTGCATGTTCTTTTAAGGCTTTCCACATTAACCAAAGACAGGCAGAATTCCTCTTGCTCCCTGACTTAATTGAATATAAATCACATTTTGTTTCAATATCAGAGGGGATGGAAATATCATCAGTTACATTATGGGTCCAAGGATTAGAGCCAGAGGATTCTATGCATTGCTTAGGCAAAGTGGGGTTATCTATGTCCTCCTCAAAAGAAACTGCAAAGTTGGTTTTTATTTTATGCCAGAGCATGCCTAAAGATTTGATTATGAGATACATAAAGTACATGAGTGCATAAGTACCTAAATAAGAGCAAACATCCATCCAGCACAGCATTCTGAATATTCTAAATGCCCTGAAAACCTTATCAATTTATCAATCGGAAATTTAATTAATGAAACCTGATACTCAGTTCACTATAAAGCAGCAAAATACAAGAATATAATTTAAGAACACTGCTATCTCATTCTACTTGCACAGAATACCTGCCCACATTCTCCACAAATTAATATGTTACAAGAAATTATTTATTTTGGGGAAAATAGCTCTAGAGCAACTCGCCACTGTTTATAATTTAAGAGCAGGCGCTGTATTTATAAGTTTTAGGATATTAATTTCTCCACCAATCACCAAAGGTGATAATTGCAATAAATTAAATAGATTAAGTATATATAATAGATACCATATACTCAGAACACAAAGAGACCGTATTTTTAGCTTCAAAAAGGTTGATTTAATATACAATTGCACACGAGAGGAAGGTTTTAAGAGATCTTTACAGGTAATCTGTGCATAAAATAGAACAAAGTAGCAGGTAGGTTAACTTACAAGTCCTTGTTACAAGCATGCTGTGGTCCAGCTGATTGATGAGCACATGTTTCAGGACAGGAGAGCTTCTGCAGTAAGTGGATCATCTGAGTTGCTTGCAGCTGAAGAGAGTCTGACTTGCTTGCAGTTGAAGAGAATCTGACTTGCTTGCAGTTGAAGAGAATCTGACTCTTGGGAAACAGCTTGTCCTTTTATATCTTGCAAGCTGCAGGAGGATATGCTATGTGGATCTTTGTCCTGGTTTCCTGGTTTCCACCCGACCCTTGGGCATTTGCAAAGCATTGTGGTATCTTGGTCTCATGTCTGCACACGACCCCTGAGTTGGTCTCATGTCTTATGACATCACGAGACTTGCTGTCTGGATTTTGCTGGCAAAATGGTCTTTGATGTCCTGCTCAGTCTCTGGGGCAGATACACATTACAAGTCCTTCCTTTCTGCACATGTCTGAAAGCTGATGGGAGGGGCAGGTATACCTTTGACAAGCAAATGTCCTGTTTATGCTTCCTCTGAGTTCTTTGTTTTCAATGGGGTATTCAGGTGCCCACCTTAGTCAATCTTTTGTTAGGTGGGAGGGCAGAGGAAGTTCTTTTGTGTTTGTTAAGTGTTTGTACTTAACTATCCCTGCTATCAGAAGTTCCCGGAAAAAGGGATGGGGAGAGAGGGGCTTGAAATGAAACTATTCTCTAAAAGCTGCACAAATATATTGGTGTATATATATGTATCTGATCCAACACAACATCATGCTACACATTTAATTCTGATGATTGGCTTATACCATAACAGCAAGAGGGAGCAAAAATGGGAGAAGTAGAATAATTTGGGGCAGAAATTTCATTAATCATAATTTTGGTAGTAAAAGGTGTAGAGAACAATTTCTTACACAGGAGAGAAAACAGGATAGAAAGCAAAAGAGAATAAGGAGAAAAGCTAGAAAACCAAGGAGTCCAAGAAGGAGTCCTTGAACAGAGGGAATAAGATTAGAAAACCAGGAAGTGATAGCAGACCACCAAGAGGAGGCATCAAGAGGAGATGAGTAATCAGAAATTGAAATTTTTGCCAAATTAACTATTTTTTCCATAGCATTTCTAACAATATGTGAACGATTAACAACCCACAGTACAACAGTCAGTACTATTTAAAACAGTACATAAGCCGCCTTGTGCTGCAAGCAAGTAATCTAAACCCATTCTGTTATAGCGAGTAAAAATGGTAAGTTCATCGATTTGATCTTGTACAGCCTTAAAGGCAATATTCAGTTCATGAGTTAATACATGTAAAAGGACTTGAAGTCATCTAATAGACATTCCTAATTCAGCAGTGGAAGCAGGGGCAGCAAAAAATTGGAATCCAAGAAGGAGCAGAGAGGGCATCAAGTCTAATTTTTGTCAAGGGATAAGTAGAATTAATATATTCCAAAGATTTTTGAATAGCTTCATGTTCAGGGGCTACAGCAGAAGGGACAGAGAGGGAATGTTTAGAATGAGTGGGGAAGTTAAAAGAGGTATTAAGGGGAACAATAACAGAAAAATAATTTAGTGTAGAAAGTACACAAAAAGAATAAGTGGGAGGTAAAGTCAGGTACAGTAGGTTGTCACAAATCCAGGCAGTAACATGAGTAAAATTACAAGGGATACGGAAAGAGGTTGCAGTGGAGGACAAGCAAAAACAACACGAAGGGGGATATGGGAAGGAGGAAGGGAGGCATTACAGTAATATAAACCATAGTATTCAGCCCAAGTGAGGGAATCAGGAATTCCAGAAATCTTAGAGGTATAGTACGGGTCTGAGGGTCGAATTCGAAAAAGGTCAGGGAAAAGGACAGTAAAAGGGTTGGCAGGGATATCAGTAGCCTGGGAAAGGAAAGGAGTGCAGACTAGACAGGAAGAGGTACGGAGAGTTTTAGAAAGATCTAGGAGTGACTGTTCCCAAAGATTAACTCGGGGCAGAAGAGGTGAAGAGAAAGAGAGACAGAAAGATAGAAATAAAAATAGTAGAGAATACATTGTGTCAGGTAATGCAAAAAAAAAAAAAAAAAAAAAAAATATATATATATATATAAAATAAGAATGTCCAAAATAGTAGTACACAGTTCATAAAAATAAATGATAAATGGTGTCCCAATGTAGGCAAAGGAGTAATGCTGAGTATATGTAACTGTTCAAAGTCCAAAAAGCAGTTATTCAGGAGTGACAGAGTCTGTGGAGTCTTCTGGTAGCAGAGGAGGTGGAACAGGAAGCACAGATGATGTTGAGGAAAGGTCAGATGGACAGGGTCAAAGATCCTTCAGGTGGGTGAATGACAAATCTCCTTCAAGTAATGCAGCAGTAGGGGTAACAGTCTTAATTTGGTATGGTCCAGTGTAGATGGGATCTTTCCAGGTCTTGTGTGTGAAATTCTTCCGGTAGACCAGGTCACCTGCTTGGAATGCTAGAAAGGATGGAAAAACAAGGTGATTTAAAGAGGAGCAGGCAGCAGTAATGTGTTGGAGGGCAATCCTGAGGTTATGGATGTAAGTTGAAAGCGAATCTGGACGGGAAGGGGGTGTGTCCAGCAAATGGACAGGAAAACACATTGTACGTCCTGTACAAAGTTCAAAAGGAGTGAGTCCAATGGAATGAACAGGAAAGGAACGGAACATAAGAAGGGTGATGGGTAGGGCATCCAACCAGGAAGTGGACGTGAATGACATTAGCAGTCGTAGGCACTGCTTCAGGAGACCATTACAGCGTTCAACCAGACCATTAGAAGTAGGCCTGTAAACTGAAACAGTTCTATGATGAAACATCAAAAAAGAAGAAAGAAAGTTAAGTAAAGCATTACGGAAATGAGTACCATTGTCAGTAACAATACGTTGTGGAAAACCAAAATGTGGGATAATATGGTCCACAAGAGCATAGGCCATAGTGTGAGCATCTTCATGAGAACAAGGCAGAGCCTCGAGCCACTGAGAAAAAGGATCGACAAAAACGAGGAGATAACGTTTTCCATTGCAAAGAGTAATCATATCAGTAAAATCACAGTGCCATTCAAGGAAAGGTCCAGTCGGTTTTGGAATATGTCCAGGAGGAATCTTAAGAGGTTTAGAAGGCAAATTCGTAATGCAGACAGAACATTGAGCAACAACCTAAGAGCAATTAGAGGTAATTAGAGGGGACCAAAGAATGTGACGTAGGTCATTTTGCATAGAAGAGGAGGAGCGATGGGAGGGATAGTGTAAATCTTGAATTAGAAATTGGAGATGAGAGGAGGGGCAACAAGGTAGGCCTGAGGGATGTATCCAGATATCTTGAATTTTAGTACAACCCAAATTAATCCAGTTTTCAATCTCAGTTAGTAGAGCAAGATTCTGAGAATCATGGACAGATTCTTCAGAGGTATTAAGGGAAACAGAAACATCAATAGGCAAAGTAGAACGGGTTGTGACAGGGAGTTGGGAGATAGGATAGGAAGTAGAAGAGGCTTCTGTTGCAAGAAAATCAGCTAAAGAATTTCCCTCTTGTACCCAAGTGTGTACATGCTGATGGGCACGACCAACATATAGCAGTAGAGAGGTCACGGGAGTGACGGTCAGCTAAAGTAGAAAGAATAAGATCCCATGTATGATGGTGAGCAATGGGTTCACCAGCAGCAGACACAAAACCACAGCGATTCCATTTACGAATGTGAAAAGATAAAGGGGAGAAAACATAATGTGAATCAGTAAAAATAGTAACAGACTCGGAAAGGTACTAGGAGAGAACAAAAGCAACAGCAGCAAGTTCAGCAAGTAGCAGAAGATTCAGGTGGCAGTAAGAACTGGTGGGTAGAGGTGATTTGTCCCTCTGGTGACTAAGAGATAGCTGAAAAGGCAGAAATTCCAGAAGTGGAAGAACCATCAGTAAACCAATAGAAGCCAGTAGAAAGGGGAGTAAAGTAAAGTGTAAGAGCATTGGATTAATGACAGAGCGGGTAGCTCTGGTATCTAGCAAAAATGGAACATAAGTTCCATTGACTTTTATTTTAACCATAGGTTCAGAGGTACCTACAGATATATGAACATTAGCAACTAGTCATTGCAGCGGCTGAGTGGAACGTTTGCGAAATTCCTGAACTCTTTTGGAAGGATCCCACTGTGGGAAAGAGCGAGGTGCAGTGAGGCGTCGGTCAGAAGGGGGAGCTCTACACTCACCCTGATAATGGCCGAACTTTCCACAATTCCAGCATTCAACATTAGCTCTTCTATTAGGGCTATTGAGAGGCTGACCTTGGGGAGGAGGGACTGCTCTTCCACGCATAATTGATCTGCCTCTACCAGAATAATAAACAGTAGGGACCTGTGGAATAGAAGCAGTGTCTTTGGACAGCTGCATAGCATAAAATCTTTGCTGAGTCTTAAGCATGTCTTGAGGCTTTTTGCACTCTTTTTCATGAAGACGGGCAAAATAGTAAATGTGCATAGAAATTTCAGACCATGATTTGAGTTCTAAAGCAAGGATGGAATCAAGTTTAGTCTTTACAGGAGGAGGAAGATTGTCTTGCAAAGTCTGATAAAATAAAGGTGAGACATTCGTATCCAAATAATCAAGTTCTGTGTTAGACTTCCAATTGTCAATAAACTGGGACACATAAAACTTCAATACTGTCTTTCGCAGGGTCCCAACGCATGCTCATAAGACGGGAAAAATCCCTCTGGGTTGGAAACAAGAGGAGCATGGTATCCCAAATATCATTTCGATGTGTACCAAAGGAGACACCATCATGATCAGAGTTTCCCATAGAAACTTGATCCAAGCCAGCACGGGCAAATACAATGTCCACGTCGACACCAGGCAGCTTGGCCAGAATTGCTTTGATGTCGCCGAGACAAAGTTTATAATGTCCGGCAATTCTCTCAAAAATAGTAATCCATGGGGCGGCACCCTTACTAATTGGGGGTAGTTGCTGCACGATGGTGTGAATGTCCGCAAAGGACCAAGGGATATACTTAGCAGGAGCAACTCCTCCATTGGCAGGATCAGGTTTGCCGTAAAACAGAGGACAACATTGAACAGGTTTGGGCTTTTGTTCATATTTTTCCCAAACCAAGAGACACTTCTGCATATAAGCATAGTTCCATTTGGGATCTCCCAAACCCTGACGAATACATTTATGTGCTAAAGTCATATGAAAAGGAGCAAGCGATCCTATTCTGGGATAGGGATCAACCTGTTGGTATAACTGTTCTGACCATCCGGCCAGATTGTTTACCCAGGGGTCCAGTAAAAAGCAGTACCCTCCTTCTGGGCAACATATTGTTTAGGAGTGAGGTCTGTGGGTAACATTAATGCCTCAAGATCTGGGAGATCACTTTTCAGTATATCAATGGATCCTCAGAAGCTTAGCCGAAATTGGGTGGCGGAGCAGGTGGGGGGAAGAGGGGTTGGTGGTTGGGAGGCGAGGATAGTGGAGGGCAGACTTATATGGTCTGTGACAAAGCTGGTGATGGGAGGTGAGACTGGTGGTTGGGAGGCGGGAAGTACTGCTGCGCAGACTTGTACGGTCTGTGCCCTGAGTAAGGCAGGTACAAATCAAGGTAAGGTTTACACATATGTTTGTCTTGTTGGGTAGACTGGATGGACCGTGCAGGTCTTTTTCTGCCGTCATCTACTATGTTACTATATCTCGTGGAAGATCACGCTGTTTAGCCGCTTGGAGGCGGGTAAATACAGGACTACCACAGATTTGCTCATTTATTTTTTTGAATTCCTCAGATAGGTGAGAAACTGCAGAAATTGTAGAATATAAATTAGTTAAAGGTGTTTGTTCTCAGAAAGAGAATTGAATGAGGCATCATGTGGGATTTGCGGCGGATTTCCCTGTTTAAGTTCTACAGATACTTTGGAAACCACACCAGGAGCAGTGGGGTGCTCAAAAGGGATGTGATCACCGTAAATATGATGATACTTAGAATTGTGAAGGGCTTCATTTTCCAGCTGGGAAAAATAACTCGCAGGGTCTGTAAGGGATGTGAAAGCAACAGCACCAGAAAGGTCTCTTTTTGTGATGCAGCAGGCGGAGACACAAAAGGATTATTAGGCTTACAAGGCATGTGTGTAGCAGGGAGATGCACCGGAGTACGCTCAGACGGTGCGGGTATAGGAACCTTTTTCTCCTGTACAGTAGTTTTAGGTAGTAAGGCTTTATAACCAACAGCTACAGTCGACAAGGAGTCGATAACTGTGGCTTGTAGGTCTGGATACAGTCCCGCAGTAACCTCAGTAGGTTCAGTGGGACAGGTAGGATTATAAGGTGGTGGTAACCCAGAAGTAACTGGACCTGCTATAGCTGTGACTTTTGCGGTTACCATATCAGCAGCTTTGAGCCACAAATCTAAAGTTTGTAAATGGATTATTTTATTTTTGCTCTTTTTGTCATCCTTTAGTGACAAAAATTCACAAAGGCATTTAAGAGTACATGGATCAAGGGATCCCTCTTGTGGCCAAGAAAAGGTAACATTTTTCTTGGCAGCGTTATGCCACTTTTTATTATACTGGTTAATAGACTTAACTATTAACAGATTCTGAGCACATACAGCTTTCAAAGGGGATTCTGGCATGGTGAGAATAAGCAAAAATAATAAAATAAAATATACAAGAAAACTAAAGTGAAACAGAAAGAGAAGTTGCCGTCCTTATGAGAAAACGGACTTAAACAAGTAATAACTTTTCAACAAAAGAATACTACTACTACTACTATTTAGCATTTCTACAGCGCTACAAGGCGTACGCAGCGCTGCACAAACATAGAAGAAAGACAGTCCCTGCTCAAAGAGCTTACAATCTAATAGACAAAAAATAAATAAAGTAAGCAAATCAAATCAATTAATGTGAACGGGAAGGAAGAGAGGAGGGTAGGTGGAGGTGAGTGGTTACAAGTGGTTACGAGTCAAAAGCAATGTTAAAGAGGTGGGCTTTCAGTCTAGATTTAAAGGTGGCCAAGGATGGGGCAAGACGTAGGGGCTCAGGAAGTTTATTCCAGGCGTAGGGTGCAGCGAGACAGAAGGCGCAAAGTCTGGAGTTGGCAGTAGTGGAGAAGGGAACAGATAAGAAGGATTTATCCATGGAGCGGAGTGCACGGGAAGGGGTGTAGGGAAGGACGAGTGTGGAGAGATACTGGGGAGCAGCAGAGTGAGTACATTTAAAGGCAATAATATACTTACAAATCTTTGTGGAAATAAGGGGACAAAATGGGCTGGAATCCCTTCTCCTTCCGGACGTCTCCTGAGATGACCTCTAGCTATCTATACCTTGTGATAGTTAGGATGTACCAAAATTAAAAATTTTCAACAACTTTAAAACAAAGGATCAAATATAAAATTTTAACAAAAAAATGTAATCTTCCCTCTGCCCAGCAGTTGGGAGAAAGTGCAAGTAGCGTCCCAAAGAACGTCTGGGTCACCAATTGTACTAGGCTGCGTTTATATGCTATTCACCTTTTACCAAAATAAAGAAAAATATCATAGAAGAAGTTTAAAGGAATCAGAGAGTTAGAAGTTGTTTTTATTCTTACTCATCAGCACAGCTTCAAATATCAGTTTGAAAGTCTTGGAAAAATAATATCACATTTACAGAATCTAATATCAATAGCTTAGGCAATAATAATAGGCAATCAGACTAATTTGATAAAGAACAGTTGTAAGGAGAAGAAAGAAAATGAGAGAGAAATCAAAGCATGCTTTCTGAGAGCATGGAGAGAGAGAGAGAGAGAGAGAGAGAGAGAGAGAGAGAGAGAGAGAGAGAGAGAGACCAGTAGCAGGAAATATCATGGATCCTGAAGTGAAATAAAATATAAAGAGAGGATAGTTCTCCGATATAAAGAAATAGTTCTTACCCGAAGCAAGGCGAAATAAAGAATGGAAAATAAATTTCCTGGAGAATAGCCAATTAGTAAAGATGCCCTGAATCAGGACAGAAAAACTCTCTTGCAAAAATGGCTGATTCTGAAGATTTCTTTTGTCTGCAAGTATTCTTATAGTAAAAGTGATGTTGTCACCTCACCCCTCTCTCACACCAATCGAAGGTTGCATAGGTGTCCTGCCAACACCCTATTGGTACATTTGTGCTGACCATCTCGTAACTGGTCGATATCGGTACCGAGGTTGGCGTCGTCGACATCGAGGGACGCATCGACGTCGGGAGCGAAGGTAATGGCTGCTGAATGACCAACTCGTGCTGGGAGCAGTGAGGCATCGAGTTGGTCTCCACCTGTCTCAAGGCCTCCTGTTATGCAAGCCCCCTGAGACCAGCCTTCGTCATACCCGGCCCCGAGATGTGAGTAGTCTCGATGATGGGCGTCAAGCGAAGGCGAAGAAGCACCGTCATCGTTCTCCTTTGACACGTGGTGCCAGGAGCTCCGGGGCGTCGAGGGATTCGGCACCCGAGAAGCGTCAGCACCGAGAAGATCGCTCCCTCTCTATTCAGGAGGTGCCGATGCGTCGGTCTAGCAGCCTGGTACCTGCTCCCGAGACTCGACAGATTCTGCCACCGGCTCCTATCCCGACCCCGCAGCCTTGTCCGATGGTGGCTCTCGACGAGCGCATCAGGGCCCTGCTTCTAGAGCTTCTGGAAGGCTTACTGCACCAGGCTGCTTCGGTGTCAGGGATGCTTGCACCTTCCATACCGTCAGCTACAGTGGTCTCTGTCCCTTCGCCTGTGGTGAGGTCCCTGACCTCGGTGCCGCCTGCGGCATTGGTGTCAGCTGCCACCCAGGCTGACTCTCCTTCGACGTCTGTGGAGGAAGATTCACCGGAGTCCAGGCGGGCATCGACTTCTCGGCTCCGACATCGAGGACATCGTTCCTCAGCGTCGAGGCAGGCTCAGTTTCGGACTGCTCTGAGAGATGTCTTGTCCGATACTGAAGATGAGCGCTCATGGGAGGAAGAGGAGGATCCCAGGTACTTTTCTTTTGACGAGTCCTTTGGGATTCCTTCTGAACCTTCCCCTCCACCAGAAAGGAGACTGTCTCCACTGAAGAGTCTATCCTTTACCTCCTTTGTCCAGGAAATGGCTGCAGCTATTCCCTTCCCTATGGAGGCTGAAGATGAGCCCAGGGCTGAGATGGTCGCGGTCCTTGATTATCCTTCTCCACCTAGAGGGGCTGCAATGGCTCCTTTGCATAATGTACTGAAGGAAGTCCTTATGCGAAACTGGTCATTCCCTCTGTCTAACCCCGTGATCCCAAAAAGAACTGAATCCCAATATCGGATCCACGGGGAACCTGGATTGATGAAGTCTCAGCTACCTCACAATTCCATGGTGGTGGATTCCGCTCTCAAAAGAGCCAAGAGTACTAGGGACTATGCCTCGGCACCCCCAGGCAGAGAATCTAGAACCTTGGACTCTTTTGGGAGGAAGTTATATCAGGACGCTATGCTCGCTGCCAAAATCCAGACATACCAGCTCTTCACGAGCATCCACTTGCGGAACTCGGTGAGGCAACTGTCTAGCTTGGTTGATGCACTCCCTCCGTAGCAGGCCAAGCCTTTTCGCCAGGTGGCAGTGGCTTAGGAAGGGGGGGCGGGAGGGGCGGTCCGCCCGGGGTGCACGCTGCTGGGGGGTGTAGGCTCCGCTGGTTCCCTGCTCCCTCTGCCCTGGAACAGGTTACTTCCCGTTCCGGGGCAGAGAGAGCAGGGAACCAGCGGAGCCGACGCAGCTCCCAGTGACGTACACTCGGGGCGGACCAGCCCTCCCACCCGCACCTTTTCCTACGCACGCGACTGGTAAGAATGCACTCCGGGGGGTGCACGCCGAGGTAAGGGGTGCGCAGCGGCGAACCGCCCCGGGTGGCAGCCGCCCTCGCTACAGCACTGCCAGGTGGTCAGACAGAAGGCGTGTCGAAAATTCCTGGCCAGGGGTACGTTCGACACTTTTGAAGTAACATCCAGAATCGCTGCCCAAGGTATAGTGATTTGCAGACTCTCATGGCTGCGTGTCTCTGACCTGGATCATTCGGTCCAGCAGCGGATGGCGGATATTCCTTGCCGGGGGGATAAGCTTTTTTGGTGAGAAAGTAGAGGATCTGGTTGACCAGCTCAAAAAGCACAATGATGCTATGGATTCTCTCTCCCGCCAGACGTCTTCTGCTACTACCTCCTCATCTAGGAGGTTTTTTGGAGGGAAGAGGAGTGCTCCCTATTCCTATGCTAGGCGTAGGTACACTCCTGCTTCTCAGCAGCCTGTTCAGGCTCAGTCCCAGCGTGCTTGTTCTCGTCAACAGCGTGCGCCTAAAGCGTCTGCAGCTCCCCAGCAAAAGCAAGGAACGGGGCTTTTGACTGGCTCCAGTTCAGCATAGCCTCAGAAAAAGTGTCCGTGCCAGATGACTTGCCGGTTGAAGGGAGATTGATATTTTTTCACCAAAGGTGGCCTCTCATAACCTCCAATCGGTGGTTCTTCAAATAGTCCGGTCAGGATACACCCTCAATCTGGAATCCAAACCTCCAAATTGTCCACTGGGAGCTCATTCTTACAGTTCCCAGCACAAACAGGTACTTGCAGAGGAACTCTCCGCCCTTCTACAGGCCCAAGCAGTCAAACCCGTTCCACCAGGGGAAGAAGGGCTGGGATTCTATTACTTCCTTGTGCAAAAGAAAACAGGGGTGATGCGTCCCATCCTAGACCTAAGGGCCCTGAACAAATTTCTAGTCCGCGAAAAGTTCAGGATGGTTTCCCTGGGCACCCTTCTTCCCATGATTCAGGAAAATGATTGGCTATGCTCTCTGGACTTAAAGGATGCTTACACCCACATTTCGATACTCCCAGCTCACAGGAAGTATCTTCGATTTCGGCTAGGAACACAGCACTTTCAGTACCGTGTACTGCCTTTTGGCCTGGCGTCTGCGCCCAGAGTGTTTACCAAATGCCCTGCTGTAGTCGCTGCATTGCTATGCAGACCGGGAGTGCATGTGTTTCCTTATCTCGATGATTGGCGGGTGAAGAGCACATCGGAGGAGGGTGTTCTGGAGTTAATGCGAATGACTATTCAGGTGCTAGAGCTACTGGGGTTCGTCATAAATTATCCCAAGTCCCATCTCACCCCAGTCTAAAAATTGGAATTCATTGGAGCCCTGTTGAACACTCAGACAACTCGAGCTTATCGTCCCGAGGCAAGGGCGGACAATCTTCTGTCCCTGGTGTCCATGGTTCGAGTGTCTCAGCAGGTCACGGCTCGGCAGATGTTGAGGCTTCTGGGGCACATGGCCTCTACAGTTCATGTAACTCCCAGGGCACGTCTACAATGGACCCTAGCTTCCCAGTGGCTTCAAGCTGCCCCTGCATCTAGAAGATGTAGTCCGACTGTCCACCAGCTTTCGGAATTCTCTTCAGTGGTGGACAATTCGATCTAATTTGACCATGGGACGACCATTCCAAGTTCCTCAGCCAGAGAAAGTGCTGACGACGGATGCAAACAATACTTGTCAAGAAAATTAAACTTTGGCATACATTTTAAACTAATAAGGAAAATAAATTTTTTAAAGAAATATACACTGCCCGTTTACTAAAGTCCACAATCATGAGATTCAAGATAGATGAATATGGATATAATATACAGAAATCATCTGAAGGAAATTTAGGCTGTGTCAATGCTTCTTAAATGATACCTTCATTTAACTTGATAAGAGCTCTAATCCAATACCCCCCCAGATGTCCCTTTAGCTGCTAGAAAATTAGAGAGTTGGGAGGGTTCGAAAAATACATACTTATTTGCCTGATATTTTATTACACATTTGCAAGGATATTTAAGAAAGAAAGTTCCACCTAGTTGGAGTACACCCGGTCTCATCAGCAAAAATCTTTGTCTACGTTTTTGTGTTTCTTTAGTAACGTCAGGGAAGAGTTGAACCTTTAATCCGAGAAAGCTCTTCTCTCTGTTTTGAAAAAATAATCTCATCAACCAGTTCTTGTCTGGTGATAGAGCCACCGTGGCTATCAATGTAGATGGAATTATTGATTCGCTTTCTGAGGCTTCCAATATCATCGAGACATCCAGAGCTGGTTTATTCTGAGATATTTGGTTTTTTGAAGGCAAATAATAGATTTGTGTGAATG
This sequence comes from Microcaecilia unicolor, assembly GCF_901765095.1. NCBI lineage: Eukaryota > Metazoa > Chordata > Amphibia > Gymnophiona > Siphonopidae > Microcaecilia > Microcaecilia unicolor. Next base: position 143,694,143 of record NC_044041.1, on the reverse strand, counting down.
GAGGAATCATTTCCTCTGAAGCTCCGAGTATCTCTTTAATATATTTTCGTAGCATTTCTCTTGGTAGTAGCCCAAACTGTTTAGGAAAATTCAAAAATCTAATATTATTATTCCTTGTTACGTTTTCCAAGAATTCTGTTCTCCTTCTAAGTGTTGTTAAGTCTTTTATCATTGTCTCTTAGTGTAAACGCAAATCTTTTAATTCTTTATCCATTTCACTATGCTGGTTCAATATTGACTCTAATTTGACCTCAGTTTCTTGCACTCGTCGATCAAGACACGCTATATCTTGGGAAAATTGTTTTATTTGTGGGCTTAGGGTTTTCCCCAAGTCCACAATCAAACGCCAAAGAGAATCAAAGGTCACCTCCTTAGATTTTTCAAATATAGGAAAAGTTACCTCTATTGCTTCGGTTGAAGCAAGTTGCATTTGTGTTGCTCCACGTATCTTCACTTGTTCTGGCATGCTAGCAGATGTTTGTTCTCCCCTCTGGTTGCCCAGTTGTCCTGAAGGACCTGCTCCCTCTGTGGATCTCAGTTCCTCCTTTTTCCTCTCACCCGCGCCATTTCTCGGTTGCGGCACAGAGGATTCCTGCATTGGTGTGCTAGTCCCGGAGGGTTGCGGGGGAAGAGCTCTTTCATCTGGGCTAAGCGACAGCTCCAACTCTAAGACTGCCGAGGCGTCTCCATTCCCACCTGGACGGTCAAGCGGGTTCCCTTCCGATGTGGTAGGTACCTGGGCTCTCTGAAGAAAATTCTGTATATTAGTCTGAGTTAAAGCGGAACTCTGCCTTAGAGAGGCAGCGGAGGACGGGTGGCCTTTTCTTTTCGGCATCGTTAAAAATTCAGCGTCCGACACAGTCGACGGCCATCTTGAATCTCACTTCAAAACCCCCAACCAAGTCATCTTGATTCAGACAAACAATCAGGGGGGCACTGGATCTCACCCTTTGTGTCAGGAAGCCGTCCAGATGTGGCTTTGGGCTCGCCGTCATGGCATGTTTCTCCAAGCCACTTATCTGGCAGGTGTAAACAACAGTCTGGCTGACAGACTAGCAGGATAATGCAACCTCACGAGTGGTCTCTAAACATGGGCGTAGTCCGCAAGATTTTCCGAGCGTAGGGCACCCCCTCGGTGGATCTTTTTGCCACTCAGATTAATCACAAGGTCCCTCAGTTCTGTTCCAGGCTTCAGGCCCATGACAGACTAGCGTCAGATGCCTTTCTCCTACATTGGGGGACAGGCCTTCTGTATACGTATCCTCCCATACCTCTAGTAGGGAAGACTTTGCTGAAACTCAAGCAAGACTGCGGAACCATGATCCTGATTGCACTCTTCTGGCCGCGTCAGATCTGGTTCCTTCTTCTTTTGGAGTTGTCCTCTGAAGAATCATGGAGATTGGAGTGTTTTCCAACCCTCATCACTCAGAACGAGGAGTCGCTTCTAAATCCTAACCTCCAGTCTCTGGCTCTCACGGCCTGGATGTTGAGAGCTTAGAATTCGCCTCCTTGGATCTTCAGAGGGTGTCTCCCGAGTCTTGCTTGCTTCCAGAAAAGATTCCACAAAGAGGTGTTACTCTTTCAAGTGGAGGAGGTTTGTCGTCTAGTGTGACAGCAAGGCCCTAGATCCTCTTTCTTGTCCTACACAGACCATGCTTGAATACCTTCTACACTTGTCAGAGTCTGGTCTCAAGACCAACTCAGTAAGGGTTCACCTTAGTGCAATTAGTGCTTTTCACCGCCGTGTAGAGGGTAAGCCTATCTCTGGACAGCCTTTAGTTGTTCGCTTCATGAGAGGTTTGCTTTTGTCAAAGCCCCCTGTCAAACCTCCACCAATGTCATGGGATCTGAACGTCATTCTCACCCAGCTGATGAAAGCTCCTTTTGAGCCACTGAATTCCTGCCATCTGAAGTACTTGACCTGGAAGGTCGTTTTCTTGGTGGCAGTTACTTCAGCTCGTAGAGTCAGTGAGCTTCAGGCCTTGGTAGTGCATATACCTTATATCAAGTTTCATCACAACAGAGTAGTTCTCCACACGCACCCTAAGTTCCTGTCAAAGGTGGTGTTGTTCCATCTGAACCAGTCAATTGTCTTGCCAACATCCTTTCCCCGTCCTCATACCCGTCCTGGCGAAAGCAGTTTGCACACCTTGGACTGCAAGAAAGCATTGGCCTTTTACGTGGAGCGGACGAATCCCTTTAGACAGTTTGCCCAGTTATTTGTCTCTTTTGATCCCAGCAGGAGGGGAGTCACCATCAGAAAACGCACAATCTCTGATTGGCTAGCAGATTGCATATCCTTCACTTATGCCCAAGCTGGGCTGACTCTGGAGGGCCATATCACGGCTCATAATGTTAGAGCCATGGCTGCGTCAGTGGCTCTCTTAAAGTCAGCCTCAATTGAGGAAATTTGCAAGGCTGCAATGTGGTCATCAGTCCACACATTCACATCTCACTACTTCCTCCAGCAGGATACCCGATGCGACAGTCGGTTTGGGCAGTTGGTGCTGCAGAATCTGTTCGGGGTTTAGAATCCAACTCCACCCCCCTAGACCCATTTTTGTTCTGTTCCAGGCTGCACTCTGTTAGTTGTTTATGGTTTCAGGTCAATCTATGTTATGTCCTTGCCGTTGCGAGGCCCAATTGACCAATGTTCATTGTTTTGAGTTAGCCTGGGTGCTAGGGATATCCCACATGTGAGAACAAGTAGCCTGCTTGTCCTCGGAGAAAGCGAAGATAAATACCTGTAGCAGGTATTCTCCGAGGACAGCAGGCTGATTGTTCTCACAAACCCGCTCACCTCCCCTTTGGGGTTGTTGTTTGTTATTTATTTGCTTTTTGATTTAACTGAGTGGGAACGCTCACGCGACGGGCGGGAAGATGGCCGCGCATGCGCGGTGCACGCTGCACGCGCTCCAGAAAGCTCTGGAAAAATTCTTTTATATTTTCCTGGCAAAATTGCCGGTTTCCCGGGCCGACGCGGACGTCGACCCACATGTGAGAACAATCAGCCTGCTGTCCTTGGAGAATACCTGCTACAGGTATGTATCTTCGCTATATGTCTGAAAGGTGGGTGGGGAATGATATCATGTATTTAGCGATTCTGTGCTGTGTGAGGGATTTTCTTTGTAAGAGCAGAAGATTGGCTATGCATGTTGATTCTTCAAATTCTGTTCTCGATTCTTCAAATTCTGTTCTTTGAGGGAATAGTTTGGTTTCCTAGTGCATTCTTTCAACTTCCAAATTCAGGTGCCAATGCACAAAAGTCCCCGTAAAAAAACCCATTGCTTTTAGATCGCCAATAAAAGTTAATGAGTTTGAAATAGTAAGCAATGCTCAAAAGAAGTCTCATGCAATTAGAGCAAGCAGCTTGGTAGGGAAAACACCAGCACATGTATAGAACAGCTACCCGCTAAGAAGCGCATTCATAGGATAGTCACTTGCTAAACGTTGATGCTAGAACCTCCATAGCGTTCTACTGCTACAAATGGCTTTCATGCATGCATTTAAGCAATAAACCACCAGGGCCTTGAAAATGTCTTTTTGTGGGGTTTCACACCAACTTTCATGCCCCAGGGGTTTATTGTTTATATGTGTATTTATGAATGCTGTGTGCAGCTTTTTTGCTAAAGTACGGGTGCCGTGGGCATGCCTCCACAACGTGCTTTTTTGTTCCAAGGCAACTTCTTCACAGTGCTGTTATGTGTGGGACACACATACGTGCAAATACTATTTAAATATGGCAGCAGACTGTTCTGAGAAGCCACCAACATGTTACGATAGCTCCTGACCTCCCATAAAAATTTCCTTGTTAAAGGTAGGCGCTTCTTTCTGTGTATCGCTCGGAAATGGCTGTACATTGCTCAGAATGCACGTTTGAATACTAATCAGCTTGTTGTAATACATTTGCAAATGATTCTCACTGGCTGCTACCGCAAACAGCAAAACCCACTTTGGACCCCTTTGTGCATTACTCGTTGAATAACTTGCATGCTAAACTAGATTGAACCTGTCAAAATTGCTCGTTCCGAAAAAGGTAAGCTTTGTGCACTAGGGCCTGAATCTACCAGTGTGTAGCGGTTCCCCCCCCCCCTTTTATAGGATAGTGCTGGGCAGACTTATATGGTCTGTGCCAGAGCCGGTGGTGGGAGGCGGGGCTGGTGGTTGGGAGGCGGGGATAGTGCTGGGCAGACTTATACGGTCTGTGCCCTGAAGAGGACAGGTACAAATCAAGGTAGGGTATACACAAAAAGTAGCACATATGAGTTTATCTTGTTGGGCAGACTGGATGGACCGTGCAGGTCTTTTTCTGCCGTCATCTACTATGTTACTTTAAGCTGACATCCACCAGACACTGTATAAGAGCAGGGAGCTCTAGCAGGTTCTCGTTGTTGGGGGAAGGAAGAGCATAGTTACAGAGAAGAGACAGGAGGCACGTGGAGGGGCATAATAGAAAGGGGCGCCCAATCCTCGCAGGATGTCCCGGCGAAGGGGCGGGGAAACCCATATTGTCGAAACAAGATGGGCGTCCATCTTTCGTTTCGATAATACGGTCGGGGACGCCCAAATTGTGAAATTTAGGTCGACCTTAGAGATGATCATCCTTAGAGATGGTCGTCCCCGATTTTCGGCGATAATGCAAACTGAGGACACCCATCTCAGAAACGACCAAATCCAAGCCCTTTGGTCGTGGGAGGAACCAGCATTTGTAGTGCACTGGTCCCCCTGACATGCCAAGACACGAACCGGGCACCCTAGGGGGCACTGCAGTGGACTTCACAAATTGCTCTCAGGTGCATAGCTCCCTTACCTTGTGTGGTGAGCCCCCCAAAACCCACTCCCCACAACTGTACACCACTACCATAGCCCTTATGGGTGAAGGGGGGCACCTACCTGTGGGTACAGTTGGTTTGTGGTGGGTTTTGAAGGGCTCACATTTACCACTACAAGTGTAACAGGTAGGGGGGTGGGCATGGGTCATCTGCCTGAAGTGCTCTGCACCCACTAAAACTGCTCCAGAGACCTGCATACTGCTGTTATCAAGCTGGGTATGATATCTGAGGTTGGCATAGAGGCTGAAAAAAATATTTTTAAAAAAAAATTTTGAGGGTGGGAGGGGGTTAGTGACCACTGGGGGAGTAAGGGGAGGTCATCCCCAATTCCCTCCAGTGGTCATCTGGCCATTTTTGTGGCTTGGTCGTAAGAAAAAAAGGACCAGGTAAAGTCATCCAAGTGTTCGTCAGGGACGCCCTTCTTTTTTCCATTATCGGTCGAGGACGCCCATGTGGTAGGCACGCCCCAGTCCCGCCTTCACTACGCCTCTGACACGCCCCCATGAACTTTGGTCATCCCCACGACGGAAAGCAGTTGAGGACGCCCAAAATTGGCTTTTGATTATGCCGATTTGGGCAACCCTGTGAGAAGGACGCCCATCTTGCGATTTGTGTCGAAAGATGGGCACCCTTCTCTTTCGAAAATAAGCCTGATAGTGAGAAAGTTTTCTTTTACAAACCTGAGTTTGACAAACTTAGGCACAAGAGGCAGGATGAGTAGTCTCATCGTGATTTGTCTCTTTCTTTCGCAGTTCTGCTTGAGGCAGTCAGGGGCAGGTAAAGCCAGATATAGAAGGCACAAGGAGGCATCAGCAGAGTACAGGTAATATATTTAATGGAGTAAAGGGAGAGATCTACTGGAGCTCAGGTAGTAGAGATGTTGGGTTGGAAGCTCAGCCTGACATAAGTAGAAGAATACAAGAACAGCAGCATCCAAAGCCAGTTAGTTTCTGTTTTCTTTTCCCTACGCAGCTATTTTCACTGTAAACTCAAAACAAACCAGGCAAGACTATGAGCTGCTGCATCCATATTGTCATTCTTTATTGTTGATAACATTTTTATTTAATTTCACATATATTTTCAAATATGCTGGCTTGTGCAGCATACAGATGTACACAGAGGAAGTATAATAATGGAATTACTTTTCAAATGTACAGTAGTAGTTTGTTATAAATGCCATTTGGAGGGGCTGGTTATAGGGACACCCTAGCACTGTTATATTCATTCAGAGATTTTTTTCTTGTGGTAAAGGGCCACTAAAACAGACATCATGTTATGAGAATCAGGTGCTCAACATTCAGAGTTTCTTTCTATTTATTTATTTATTTATTTATTTATGACATTTATATCCCATATTAAACATGAATTAGGTTGAAACCTGGGAGCATCTAAAATCTTTTTCTTTCCTGTGCCTAGCTCAAAAGAGAAAGATGGTTTTGTTGGAATGCAGTGGGAAATTATTATAGAAATGTAGTTAATATTGTTTATTACTACTATTTAAAAGAGAGAGATTGAATAATGAGGGCAGAACTACCTTCACGCAGAAGTCCAGAGTCAGTCTAAATGTGCCAACATTTTCCAGTTCTGTGGTATATATTTATTTCTTCTTCAAGTTTGTTTGGTTATAAAAGGCATGTTTGTTTGTTTGGTTTTTTTTGTTGGGGGGGGGGGGGGTTAATCGTTGTCTCCTGGCTGTGTGTTTGTATATAGATGAGTCCCAGGAATAACAATGGCTAAAAAGCAGCAGTAGAACAGCTGGAGCTGAATTACATTTATGTTCATACAAAGTTAATTATTTTCAATGGAAATTAAATCTGTTGGCTGCCTGCTATGTGAATATTCCATCATTCTTTCATTATTGCTACCAAGTATTACGTATTTAGGACATATACCTTTTAAACATAGATTGTTTAAATTCATTTATCTAGACTTTAAATGCACGTGGTATTGCTTGATTTACCCAAAGGCAAAACCTAAGGGTGGTTAAACAATTTGGTATAAACTATGTTGTTTATGACTTTATTTGTTTTGTACTGCTTTGGATCCTACTGATCTGTACATCTGTTGTGTTATTTTGTTAAGTAGAAACAGTTAGGTAAGCTTATAGGAAGGGAGGGGAGTATGGGGAGGAAGGGTTGTTGGGGTTGCATGGCCATATGGAATTTACAATAAAGAATATTGTATATTTTAATATTTGTAAATTGGTTGCTACACTGTACCTTTGTAGCAATAAAACGTACAATAAAGTTACGTACATATATATCCCTTTTTTTGGTGGGGGGCGGACTTGTTGTTAAACATTTACCAGCACACCACTGCCCTCAATCTTATATCTCCAGAATCTATGTAGGAAAGACAATCAAGGTAGGAAGTTTCTGCATTTACCTTTCATGTTGTATGTCCAGGCTGTATGTGTTGGACTGCGTTTGGAATGGTAACATTGTATTGGGGGTGTGATCAGAAGCCAGGCCTAGTAAGACTGCTTTCTTAGGGTTCCACAAGAACACTGATAACACTGCACTGCGCAGTGATGCAACAGGTTTTTGTATATTAGAACACAGTAATAAAGAATTCTTTTGTTTACTCATATCCCTTGTCTGCCTGTTCGCGAAGTCATGTTACCACAGGGGTTCAAGGGAAAAAGCAGATGTTTGGAGGCATTTTCATGCCCTGGAAGATCAACACTTTGTGGAATGTTTGCACTATAAAACCATATGAGTTGTGTAAAAAGAATTGGCCATCTTTCCAATACTCCTATGAAATACAACTTACAAATGCAACATAGGACTGTTTTGCTTTCAGAGGAGGCTGGAAGACCTTCAAGTCAGAGGAATGACGCAGTAGTAACAGGAAAGGAACAGAAGAAAAGGGGAGAGTCTAGTAGAAATGACTCTGTTGTTAACCCACTCCCCCAGCCTCTGCCAGCAGTTACAGTAGACTACAATGGAGGAAATGGGATGAGAGGTAGGCTGCATCCAAAGTGGTTACACTGTACATAGGTGTCACGATTGTGGTCATGACCCCTCTCAGGCTCACCTTATTTCTGGCGGTCAGCTTCTGAGCTGGCTTCTGTCTGTTCTTTCTGAGTTAGTTCTGTCTCTGTGTGCTGGCTGCTTCCAGCATGGCTCTGATTACTCCACTATACTGCACCTGTGTGTGTTAAGCTTCTCTGTGCTTCAGTATGCTTTCTGCCTGTGTCTTGGTTTGCGTTCCTCTTGCCCTCTGGTGGCCAGACCTGGTGGATGCATTGGATTGTCTGTGTGCTGTTTCCCGTTCCAGACTTCAGTCCAGTCCAGTCCGGATCTTCCGGCCTGCCAGACTTGCTTGGCTTGTTTGAGCCTGCACAGCACCTGTAGCTGCCTTGTGATTGCTGCAGCTGAATCCCAGCTGCTGCTAGGCTTATTAGCCATTTGGAAACTCTCTGCTTTGCCTTTGCATCGCCTAAGGCCCTGGTTTGTTGGTGCTTGTGGCACTCCTGCCTAGTCCAGTTTATAGTCTGTATTCTTGCCTGATTCTAGTTAGTCTTTGTGTAGCTTCTTGTACTGTATTGCTTGTTTCCCAGTCTTGTTTCTTGTTTGTATGTCTTTGTCTAGTTCTAGGTTGTCTGTGTTTCTTGTTCAGTGGCTGCCTGGCAGCTTTCAGCTCTGTCTCTTATCTATCAATGTTTTTTCCCTGTTTCAGTGGCTGCTTGCAGCTTTCAGTTCTGTCTCTTGTCTACCAGTGTTTGTTCCCTGTTTCAGTGGCTGCTTGCAGCTTTCAGTTCTGTCCCTTGTCTGTCTGAGAGTCCTAGTCTAGTATTCTGCCTAGCCTCCCTGTGTCTTCTAGTCCCTGTGTGTATCCTGCTGGTATCCAGTTCCGGCCCTGTCCGGCAAGTCCTGCCAGCCACCAGCACCCAGGGGCTCAACTCCTGGGGAAGGGTGGCCAGGTGCAGGTGAAGTCTAGCCGTCCCTGTCAGAGTTCTGTCTTATCCCTGTGTGGGGTGGTTTTGCCTACCACTGCCGCTCCTCGGCAGTGGCCCAAGGGCTCATGATCCTAGTTCCTGCTTTTGGAAAGCATGACAATAGGTAGGGTTACCATATTTGTGGAGACAAAAAAATAGGCCACAAAAATAAAAATGGCTTCTACCTTTGCTAAAGAAATATTTAATCATAGCAAATTTGTAAATGGCTTTTAGTTAATGAACACACATTAGTGACTGACCTCAGCAGTAGACAATAATCTACTTATCAAAAACTTCCGGATTTGAGTTTGATTGAGTCTGAGCCCGTGTATACTTATCAGAAGAGCAGATATCCCTCAATAACTTTGGCTTATCAGAAGAGCGGATATCCCTCAACAACTTCTGCTGGCTTCTGAGATACATGTGAAATTCTTTGCATGACATAAGCTTAAAGTTGTGCTGCACAAAAAAATTTCCTTTGACAGATTCAACCAGCAGAGAAACAGAGAGGAGATAAGCAATGCCTTTCACTCTCTTTAGCACCCCTATATGTCCAGACTGACTAATAGGCCAGAAGACAAAGGGGTCCTTTTACTAAGGTGCGCTGAAAAATGGCCTGCGGTAGTGTAGGCGCGGGTTTTGGACGCCCACAGAATCAATTTTCAGCGCACCTGTACAAAAGGCCTATTCAAAATTTTTGCCAAAAAAGGACGTGCAGCAAAATGAAAATTGCCGCGTGTCCTTTTTGGGTCTGAGACCTTACCGCCAGCCATTGACTTAGCGGTAACTGGGTGGTAATGACCTACACGCACCAAATGTCTCACGTGGTAACATAAGTAATGCCATACTGGGAAAAGACCAAAGGTCCATCAAGCCCAGCATCCTGTCCCTGACAGCGGTCAATCCAGGTCAAGGGCACCTGGCAACCTACCCAAACGTACAAACATTTTATACATGTTATTCCTGAAATTGTGCATTTTTCCCAAGTCCATTTAGTAACGGTCTATGAACTTGTCCTTTAGGAAACTGTCCAACCCCTTTTTAAACTCTGCCAAGCTAACCGCCTTCACTACGTTCTCCGGTAACGAATGCCAGAGTTTAATTACGCGTTGGGTGAAGAAAGTTTTTCTCTTATTTGTTGTAAATTTACTACACTGTAGTTTCATCGCATGCCCCCTAGTCCTAGTATTTTTGGAAAGTGTGAACAGACGCTTCACATCCACCTGTTCCACTCCACTCATTATTTTATATACCTCTATCATGTCTCCCCTCAGCCGTCTCTTCTCCAAGCTGAAAAGCCCTAGTATCCTTAGTCTTTCTTCATAGGGAAGTCGTCCCATCCCCGCTATAATTTTCGTCGCCCTTTGCTGCACCGTTTTCAATTCTACTATATCTTTCTTGAGATGCGGCGACCAGAATTTAACACAATACTCAAGGTGCGGTCGCACCATGGAGCGATACAACGGCATTATAACATCCTCACACCTGTTCTCCATACCTTTCTTAATAATACCCAACATTCTATTCGCTTTCCTAGCCACAGCAGCACACTGAGCAGAAGGTTTCAGTGTATTATCAACGACGACACCCAGATCCCTTTCTTGGTCCGTAACTCCTAACGTGGAACCTTGCATGATGTAGCTATAATTCAGGTTCTTTTTTCCCACATGCATCACCTTGCACTTGTTCACATTAAATGTCATCTGTCATTTAGCTGCCCAGTCTCCCAGTCTCATAAGGTCCTTCTATAATTTTTCACAATCCTGTCGCGAGTTAATGAGTTTGAATAACTTTGTGTCATCAGCAAATTTAATTACCTCGCTGGTTACTCCCATCTCTAAATCGTTTGTAAATATATTAAAAAGCAGCGGTCCTAGCACTGACCCCTGAGGAACCTCACTAACTACCCTTCTCCATTGTGAATATTGCCCATTTAACCCCACTCTCTGTTTCCTATCCTTCAACCAGTTTTTAATCCACATTTCCTCCTATCCCATGACCCTCCAATTTCCTCTGTAGCCTTTCATGAGGTACCTTGTCAAACGCCTTTTGAAAATCCAGATACACAATCCTGCTTATAATCGAAAGAGAAAAACGCCTATATTGCGACCCAAATCGGGAGATGGGCGTCTTTCTCCCGTGGGCGCCCAAATCGGTATAATCGAAAGCCGATTTTGGGCGTTTCCAACTGCAATCTGTCGCTGAAACGGGTAAAGTTGACGGGGGTGTGTTGGAGGCGTGGTGAAGACGGAACTGGGGCGTGGTTATCGGCCGAGGACAGATGGGCGTCTTTAGCTGATAATCGAAAAGAAAAAGGCGTTTTTACCGCGATTTTGGGTCACTTTTTTTGGACCCATTTTTTTCACGAACAGGTCCCAAAAAAGTGCCCCAACTGACCAGATGACCACTAGAGGAAATCGGGGTTGACCTCCCCAGACTCCCCCAGTGGTCACTAACCCCCTCCCACCAAAAAGACCCCACTTTAAAAACTTTTTTTCCAGCCTTTATGCCAGCCTCAAATGCCGTACCCACCTCCATGACAGCAGAATGTGTTCTATCCTGTGACAGCCTTTCCCTGGTTCTGATGTGGCTCTCGGGTGAGTGTGACACCTTTTCTGTTATGCGCACTGCAGAGTCACATCAGCAATGCATTGTGGTGGGTGTAGGGTATTGGGCTCCGTGATTCCAGTAGCTTGTTGCAAATGCTCACGATGTTGGTAGTTGGTAGGCTCTACCCCCGTGGTGCTTTTCCCCCTGCTTACTGGGTCAGAGTGTGCCCTTTTTGTTTCCGGTAGTCCATGAGGTAGTGGCCATTTTTGTAAGCCAGTTTTAGATCCCTTTCATGTGTTAGCCACGTTACAGAACTTAGTTCTTCCCTTGAATGTGGCTGAAAGAGGGCATTGTACACCATTCTGCCAGCTCTGACCTACTGCTAATCTCAGTACCAGGGAGACTCGTTGCCAGTGGGGCACAACCTCTGATCTGCAGTTAACTGTGAGTAAGCGTGCTTATTCCAATAAAGGACATTTTCGGAGAGATTAGTCTTCAGGTGTCAACTGGTGTGCCAATGTTATATAGCAGCAACAAGTCCTAGAGGCCTGTGTGTATGCAGGTCCCTGGAGCAATTTTAGTGGGTACCGCAGTGCACTTCAGCCAGGTGGACCCAGGCCCATCCCCCCCACCTGTAACGCTTGTGCTGGTACATGGGAGGCCTCCAAAACCCACTGTACCCACATGTAGGTGCCCCCTTCACCCCTAAGAGCTATGGTAGTGTTGTAAATTTGTGGGTAGTGGGTTTTGGGGGAGGGGGGGTTGGGTGCTCAGCACCCGTGGTAAGGGAGCTATGCATGTGGGAGCGTTGTCTGAAGTCCACCGCACTGACCTCTAGGGTGCCCAGTTGGTGTCCTGGCATGTCAGGGGGGCGAGTGTACTACGAATCGTGGCCCCTCCCACGACCATGGCTCGGATTAGGACGTTTTTGAGCTGGGCATTTTTAGTTTCCATTATCGTCCATTTTTTCAAAAATACGGTCTGTCCCACCTCTTCACGTACCCGTTTTCGGACATAGACGCCCATGGAGATAGGCATTCACGTTTGATTATGCCCCTCAATGTCAACCGGCTCCCCTTTGTCTACATGTTTGTTTACTCCTTCAAAGAATTTCCCCACACTAAAGCCATGCTGACTTGGTCTCAGTAATCCATGTCCTTGGATGTGCTCTGTAATTTTGTTTTTAATAATAGCCTCTACCATTTTCCCCGGTACCGATGTCAGACTCACTGGTCTATAATTCCCGGATCTCCCCTGGAACATTTTTAAAAAATCGGCGTTACATTGGCCACCCTCCAATCGTCCGGTAACACGCTCGATTTTAAGGATAAATTGCATATCACTAACAGTAGCTCCGCAAGCTCATTTTTCAGTTCTATCAGTACTCTAGGATGAATACTATCCGTTCCAGGAGATTTGCTACTCTTCAGTTTACTGAACTGCCCCATTACGTCCTCCAGGTTTACTGTGAATTCAGTAAGTTTGTCTGACTCGTCCGCTTGAAATACTATATCCGACACCGGTATCCCACCCAAATCTTCCTTGCTGAAGACCGAAGCAAAGAATTAATTTAATTTCTCCGCTACGTCTTTGTCTTCCTCGATCGCCCCTTTTACCCCTCGGTCATCCAGCGACCCAACCAATTCTTTTGCCGGCTTCCTGCTTTTGAAATACCGGAAAAATTTTTTACTATGTGTTTTTGCTTCTAACGCTATCTTTTTTTCATAATCCCTCTTGGCCTTCTTTATCTGCGCCTTGCATTTGCTTTGACACTCCTTATGCTGCCTCTTGTTATTTTCAGATGGTTCCTTCTTCCATTTTCTGAAGGCATTTCTTTTAGCCCTAATAGCTTCCTTCACTTCACTTTTCAACCACGCCGGCTGTCTCTTGGACTTCCGTCTTTCTTTTCTAATTTGCGGAATATGTTTGGCCTGGGCCTCCAGGATGGTACTTTTGAACAGCATCCACGCCTGTTGTACAGTTTTTACCCTCTCAATTGTCCCCCTAAGTTTTTTTTTTAACCGTTCTTCTCATTTTATCATAGTCTCCTTTTTTAAAGTTAAACGCTAGCGTATTTGACTTCCTGTGTATAGTTACTTCAAGGTTGATATCAAAACTGATCATATTATGATCACTGTTATCAAGCGGCCCCAGTATCATAACGTCCTTCACCAGATCATGCGCTCCACTAAGGACCAAGTCTAGAATTTTTCCTTCTCTCGTCGGCTCCTGCACCAGCTGCTCCCATAAAGCTGTCCTTGATTTCATCAAGGAATTGTACCTCTCTAGCGTGTCCCGATGTTACATTTACCCAGTCTATATTTGGGTAATTGAAGTCACCCATTATTATCGCATTGCCCATTTTGTTTGCTTCTATGATTTCTTTTATCATTTTTGCGTCTACCTGCTCATCCTGGCGAGGCGGACGGTAATACACTCCTATCACCGTCCTTTTCCCTTTTATACATGGAATTTCAACCCACAATGATTCAAAGGTGTGATTTGTGTCCTGCTGAATTTGTAATCTATCTGAGTCAAGGCTCTCGTTAATATACAATGCTACCCCTCCACTAGTCCAGTCCAGCCTGTCACTACGATATACTTTGTACCCCGGTATGACAGTGTCCCACTGGTTATCCTCCTTCCACCAGGTCTCAGTAATGCCTATTATGTCCAATTTTTCATTTAGTGCAATATATTCCAACTCTCCCATCTTATTTCTTAGACTCCTAGCATTTGCATATAGGCATTTCAGAGTATGTTTGTTGTTCCTATTTGCATAATGCTTAGTGCTTGACTTTATTTATTTATTTATTGCATTTGTATCCCACATTTTCCCACCTTTTTGCGGGCTCAGTGTGGCTTACAATACGATATGAATGATGGAAATACAATTTGTTACAACTTGGTTATGGAATACATTGTGAAGAGTTATGCGAGACAATCAAAGTGTTTTTTTGGAATATAAACACTGGAACAAAACCTTGAAACATTGGAAGGAGACAGCGGGAGGTTAAAAGGGCATTATGTATGGTATACATATTTCTGTGAGTAAAGGTATGAGTGAGGTGAGACTACGGGGGATGAGAGTTCAGAAGTGGATGTATTGATGCATTAGTGAACTTTATGTGTTTTGGTTCTTTCCGTAAATTGTTTCAAAAAGATGGGTCTGCAATAATTTGCGGAAGGAGGTTTGCTCGTGGATCGTTCTCAGGTTGCGCGGCAGTGCGTTCCAGAACTGCGTGCCCACGTGAGAAAAGGTTGACGCGTGTAGCGTCCTGTATTTTACGCCCTTGCAATTAGGGAAGTGGAGGTTGAGGAAAGTTCGGGATGATCTTTTGGCGTTTCTGGGTGGTAAGTCTATTAACTCAGATATGTAGGCTGCTTCGCCGTGAATGATTTTGTGGATTAATGTGCATACTTTAAAAGTAATGCGTTCCTTGAGTGGAAGCCAGTGTAGCTTCTCTCGTAAGGGTTTAGCACTTTCATATTTTGGTTTTTCGAAGATGAGTCTGGCTGCTGTATTCTGGGCTGTTTGAAGTTTCCTCAGTATTTGCTCTTTGCAACCTGCATATAGTGAGTTGCAGTAATCCAGATGGCTTAATACGAGGGATTGCACTAGGCAGCGAAAGACGGATCTTGGGAAGAATGGTCTTATTCTTTTCAGTTTCCACATGCAGTAGAACATCTTTTTGGTTGTATTGTTTGCATGAGTTTCGAGTGTTAAGTAGCGGTCGATAGTGACTCCAAGGATTTTTAGCGTTTCTGAGATTGGAAGGTTTAATTTTGGTGTGTTTATAGCGGTAAATTCGTTCGTGTTGTATTGGGAGGTGAGTATCAGGCATTGAGTTTTTTCTGCATTTAATTTCAGACGAAATGTATCTGCCCATGTGTTCATGATGTGTAGACTTTGATTGATTTCGTTGTAGATTTCTTTGATGTCCTGTTTGAAAGGGATGTATATTGTTACATCATCGGCGTATATATATGGGTTGCGGTTATGGTTTGATAGGAGTTTTGTCAAAGGGATCATCATTAGGTTGAAAATGGTTGGTGAGAGGGGTGATTCTTGTGGTACTCCACATTCAGGTGTCCATGCATTAGATGTGGTTGAATTTGATGTAACTCGATACGAACGCTGGGTTAGGAACCCCTTGAACCAGTTCAGGACATTTCCTCCAATGCCAAAATATTCAAGTATGTGTAATAGGATTCCGTGGTCAACCATATTGAAGGCACTTGACATGTCAAATTGTAGGAGGAGTATATTGTTTCCAGTTGCTATTATTTGTTTAAATTTAGTCATAAGGGTGACTAATACCGTTTCTGTGCTATGATTTGATCGGAATCCTGATTGGGCATCATGCAGTATTGAGTGTTTGTTTAGATAGTTTGTGAGTTGTTTCGTTACCATTCCTTCAGTTATTTTGGTTATTAGTGGTATGGATGTCTAGTTTGCAGTGGGATGAGGTCTTCTGATAGTAGTTCGAATTCGGTCCAGGTTCTGTCTGCTGGGTATGTTCCTTTTTCTGGATCTAGACAGTGTAGAAGTGTGGCGTATTCAATAGGGCTAGCGGGTATTTTGAGTCGTAATTGTATAATTTTCTCCTTGAAGTATTTTGCAAGGTTGTCTACATCTGGTATGTCTTTGCCATTGTTTGTGACTGGTGTGGTGTCTAACAGTTTGTTCACAAGGTTGAAGAGTTTATGTGTATCTTTGTAGTTTGGTCCTATTATTGTTTTGTAATGTAGTCTTTTAGTCTGTTTTATGGTATATTTGTATTTTCTCCGAAGTAATTTCCAGGCGTTTAGTGTTTGTTCGTCTCTCTTTTTGTTCCATACGCGTTCTAGTTTTCTGACTTGTGTTTTAAGTTTTTTCAGCTCTTCGGTGAACCATGGATTTGATTTTTTCCTGTGCGATGTTCTGGTTTGGATTGGGGCGATTTTGTCTACTGTTGTTGTACATAAATCGTCCCATTCTTGGAGGAATTGGATGGTGTCAGCATTTGTTGACCATTCGTTCTGGTAGATCTGTTGCCAGAATGTTGTGGGGGGTCTATTTTTCCTCTTGTTGTGTATGTTGTTCGTTCATGTTTATTGATTGTGTTTATGTGTGTTTTTCGCCAGCAGAGAGAGACATTTGCTTTATGGTGGTCTGACCATAATGTAGGTGTCCATCTTGTGTCGGTGAGTATGATTGTTGAGTCCGGTTCGAATTTGCTTGCTATGATATCTAGTGTGTGTCTTTTTTTGTGTGTTGGTTGCGTGTTGGGTGCTTGCAGATCCCAGAGTTTTAAGAATTCTTTGCATTCTCGTGTGCTTGGTGAGGTATCATCTTCTAGGTGTAGGTTGATGTCTCCTATTATAAGGATGTTTGAGGCAGATACACAGGAGTTCGAGATGAAGTCCATAAGTTGTGTTTGGGAGTCTTGCCATTTTCCTGGTGGCCTGTAGAATAGGATTGTGTTCAGGTGTCCTATTAGGTTTGGGTGATTAATCCTTGTCGATGCAATTTCAAGTTGTGGTGAGGTGGATTCACCCGTGATTGTGATGGTGAATTTGGGTTTGTAAATTATGGCTATTCCGCCCCCTCTTTTTCAATTTCTTGTCCAGTGGGTGATTTTGTATTCTGGTGGGCATGTTTCTAGGATGGCGGGGTCTGTGGGGCTGTGGAACCAGGTTTCTGTGATAAATAGAAGGTCTAGATTATCTGTGGTGATCCAGTCTTGTATGTCTATTGAGTTGCTTACTGCTGATCTTGCATTGATGTATCCTAGTTGGATTGAGTGGTATGGTTCTGTGGGGGGGTTCGATGTGTTTATTTTTATTAGTTGTCTGTTTCTTCGGTGGTTGAATTTGTTGTTGTTGTTGTTGTTTTCTTCATTTTGCTGGTGGTGTTCATATCTGGAGATTTTTCCTTTTGGTTGGTTATTGTGTCTTTGGATTGATGAATTGTTGATAGGTTGTACATAGGGTTGGTGTATTGTGGGTGAGTTATTATGGATGTTCTTTAGGGTGGGCATTGTGTGTGTGTGTGTGTGTGTGTGAGTGTAGTGTGATTTGTGAGTTATGGGTTTGTTGTTATTTGGGTTGTGGGTTGTGTTTGCGTGTAAGAGTAGGGTGAGACAATGGATGATTAGGAGTGTTTTACTGGTATTCATATCTATGTTTAAGGCGCTGTTTACATTCAAAGCGAAGTAGAGCTTAAATTGCATATAGCTTGACAATTCAAAGCGAGGCAAAGTCTACATTTGCATTTAAGCTTGGCTACAGTTCAAAGCGAGGCAAAGCTTACATTTACATTTAAGCTTGGCAACAATTCAACGCGAGGCAGCCTACATTTGCATTAGAACTTGGCAACAATTCTTACTGATTATGCTTGGTTTATAGTCAGAGCATAGCAAGCCTGTATTTACAGTTAGAGCATAATAGTGAGTATTACATATTAATCTAATTATCTTACTGCCCGAGGTGGCTTATTTGTCTGGAGGTCAGAGCAAGCTAGATAGCTGCATTTAAATTAAACTGTTAGCAATGTAAGTACAAAGTTATTTCCTTACCTTTTTTAAAGTGAGGCAAGGCAATTGCATTTAAATCATTGCAGAGAATAATATTATTTTGGCTGAACAGTTCATTTGTTTAAGATATTTGAAAGTATCTGCATTAAATCATTACAGGGAATGGTGCTATTTTGGTGTAGGACTCAATTGCCTTCTATTTAGAGCAGTAAAGCAGAGTATAAACTTTTGAATTCAAGTTGAAAGCGGTGCATGCATTTAGCCTTCTATTTAAAGCAAGCAAAGCAAAGTATATACTTTTAAATCAAGCTGAAAGCAGTGCATGCAGTTAAGCAAAGCAGGCAGTTATTTTATTTATTACATGTGTTGTCTTTGTTCCATGGTCGGGATTTTTTTTTTTTTTTGTTACATTTGTACCCCGTGCTTTCCCACTCATGGCAGGCTCAATGCGGCGGGCAATGGAGGGTTAAGTGACTTGCCCAGAGTCTCAAGGAGCTGCCTGTGCCGGGAATCGAACTCAGTTCCTCAGTTCCCCAGGACCAAAGTCCACCACCCTAACCACTAGGCCACTCCTCCACCGTTCCAGCAGTGGTCGGCTCCGTTGTGGTCGGGTAGCGGGGGGGGGGTGGTTCTTGCACGTTCGTGGCTGGCCGGTCGCTAGTGAGGACAAACAGTCCGTTGTCTCCGGCTCTCCGCGCTCCGGCCTTCTCCCCGGTTCCGCGTGCGCTTGGGCGAAGTGAGCTCTTCTGTTCCCAGTTCGGCCTCGAGGCCGGCGCCACGAGGCAAATTCCAGTACCAGGCAGATGAAGCGGTCGGTCGATCGCTTGAAGCCGCGCAGCGCGGTCTCCACTTTCCCTCGCCGTCCGCTGCAGTCAGCGCCACGGGTCCTCACTCGTTCGACCCGCACCGTGGATGGCTCAATGACCCTCGTATTCTCACAGAGGGCTTGCTTCTGGTCGTTCCCGTCAGGATGTGGACCCGAGCTCTCGCAGGATTCGCTGCTCTCGTGCCGACTGGATGTTCGGCGCAACGGCGGCTCAGCACCAAGTTGACTCCCGACCGGTCAGTGCCGTTCCGGTTCGGTCGGGATGTCCGTTGACTTTTGGATGGCCCGGCAGCTCCGCTCTCTCCAGGCCCCTCTAGGCCTCGATCGCCCGCAGTTGGATGGGACGCGTGGTAGGGGCACTCTCGTCCGGATTGTCCCACATCCCCTGATCCTTGGACTCGGCTGGGTTAACGAGCACAGGATCGGACTCCGGCTCTGTAGCCTCCCGGTCTGTTCCAGTCCAGGTAGGACCGGCCAGGTGGGTCTCCCTTACTTGGGACCTCCAGAGCTCACTCACCAAGCGCTTCCCACGTCGGCCATGTTGTTAGGACAGCTGTTGCATTTAGACTCCTAGCATTTGCATATAGGCATTTCAGAGTATGTTTGTTGTTCCTATTTGCATGATGCTTAGTGCTTGACATTATTGATTTGCCATCTTTTGTCTGATCTTTAAGGGCACCTGGCCTACCACGGTCTGTTGTGCAACCTCACAATCCAGAAACCCTATCTTCCCTGTTTGTGAGGTATCCTTGCAAGATACCTTATCCCGAACCATGCGCTGTTGTGCGACTGTCGGCCTTTCCCCCATATCTTGTTTAAAAGCTGCTCTATCTCTTTTTTGAATGCCAACGCCAGCAGCCTGGTCCCACCCTGGTTAAGATGGAGCCCATCGTTTTGGAATAGGCTCCCCCTTCCCCAGAATGTTGCCCAGTTCCTAACAAATCTAAAACCCTCCCCCCTGCACCATCGTCTCATCCACGCATTGAGATGCACCACGTCACTTGGTGCGCGTCCGATACGCGTGGCAGAAAATACAAATTATTTTTCGACTGCACGTATTGGATGCGCACCAAAAATGAAATTACCGCAAGAGCCATGCAGTAGCCGTGCGGTAACTCCATTTTGGCACGCATTGGGCGTGTGTAGACACTTACGTGGCTTAGTAAAAGGGCCCCATAGTTTCTCTCATGTAGGTAGCTGTGTTAGGCATAGGCACATAAAAGAAAAAGAGGATACAGTATTTTCCTAAAAATTTGAAAACCTGGAGGACATATATGAAGAAGGCTGGATGATAACTCTATACATAGGTGAAATGATTGCTTTGGCTGACCAGCCCCTGCAGGTTGTGAAGAATATGAGGTTTAAGCAGCTGCTCTGTTAGCCTCAAATTATAAACTGCCCAACAGGAGAACATATAGGGGCCAATATTGTAAAGGGTTTAATTGAGCAGAAGAGGCTGTTGCCTGGTTAAACCCTGTTGAGCAAGCCAACACCTGATATTCTGTGGCATTTAACTGATTAGTGCCACCGTATATGTCCATTAACTGACCATCCTCTAACCAGCCAGGTTAGGGGTGGGCAAGAGGTGGCGTTAGGGTGGAGTGTCAACTTAGCTGGTTAGCGGTGATTTTCAGACCACTAGTCAGCTAAGTAACTGCATAAAGATAGGATGGCAAAACAGCTGTCCTAACTTTATGCAGCACATTAACTGGTCACTGGTCCGAATATCTGCCAGTGCCCAATTAACTTTGGGTCAGCTGACATAGCCAGATATTCAGTTCCAGGAGCTGTACATGTGCCAGCATTGAATATCCGGGGTTAGTTCAGGTGAAAATGTATGGGCTGTTCATTTCTACTACTTACATGTTGAAATCCACACAATGCAAAGATTTCAAGGGAGTATGGTTTGGGCAGGACTAAAATCTACACTGTATTCCCCATTGTAACTTGAATACTATGTGCACAACTTGACTACTGTGTGTAATTCTGGTCACTGCATCTAAAAAAAGATATAGCAGAATTAGAAAAGGTACAGAGAAGGACGACAAAAATAATAAAGGGGATGGGACGACTTCCCTATGACGAAAGGCTAAAGTGGCTAGGGCTCTTGAGCTTGGAAAAGAGATGGCTGAAGGGAGATATGATAGAGGTCTATAAAATACTGAGTGGAATAGAATGAATAGACATGAATCGCTTGTTTACTCTTTCCAAAAATACTAAGACTAGGGGGCACGCAATGAACCTACTAAGTAGTGAGTTTAAAAGAAACTGGAGAAAATATTTCTTCACTCAATGTGTAATTAAACTCTGAAATTTGGATAATTTCCCAAAATAAAAGTCCATAAACCATTATTAAGATGGACTTGGGAAAATCCACTGCTTATTTATAGGATAAGCAGCATTAAATCTATTTTATGTTCTAGGCTTTTGCCAGGCACTTTTACCTGGACTGACCACTGTTGGAAACAGGATACTGTGCTTGATGGATCTTCAGTCTGTCCCAATATAACAATGATTATGTTCTTATATTCTTATTGTACAAAGGGAATGCATGTGTATGGGGAAAAATTTCCAAGTCAGGTTTTACACCATCTCAAAGGCATGCATAGGTTTTAAAAATACTCATTCTGGCCAGGGCTGTAATTAGGTATTAAGGGAGACTTAATCCCATATTGTTTATTTCCTCCTCCAAAATAAAATCAAATTGAAATTGTGGCAATTACACATGTAGGTTTGTAAAATGGGGCAGCTACAAGTGGAAGTTGTTAAATTATCACTTCAATATGTAAGTGCTAGCACCTCCACATGGAAGCTGCTAGGTCCATGCTATTCATTTTTGCACGTGCCAACAAATACATATGCACTCCTGCAGTTATTTTAGAAAAGGTTCTTCATTGACAGAACTTTTACTAAAATACCACCAAAACTGTGCATGTCTCTGCCTGGATGTCTCAATTCTGTAAATTGGGGTTCCACATACCTTGAATTATTTTACTCTCTCTTTACAGGATGGCTGCTGATGGTGTTAACAAGAAGCACTGGGCTCTCCTGGCTTTAACCATTTGCTTCCTCTTGGCTGAGCTCATTGTAAGCCACCTTTGTGATTCATTGATTGCCCTACTGGATACGTTTCACACCCTTTCTGTTGCACTGTCCTTAGCCCTGCCAATTCTCCTCAAACTGCTAGCCAAGTGGCCAAGCCCTGGCTCTTTTACTTTTGGGTGGCAGAGGATACCTCTTCTGGGAACCCTGGTATCCTCTCTGCTGCTTGCTTCATTATGTTTCTCCATCGCTCTGGATGCCATTGGACGCTTTGTCAATCCACATCCACCCCAACGACCAGTCCTTGCGATTAGTGTTGGAGCTGTGAGTATTGCCATTAACCTTATGATGGGACTCTTTTCATGGAGTAGAGGACTGATGTGGCAGGAAAGTATGGAGTTGGAAGACCTGGTTAATAAGAAAGGTGAGGACTGATGTTTTTCATTCAATTAAGTAGTGGCTTGCAGTTCACTTGCAGTGAGGAGTGGCCTAGTGGTTAGGGCGGTGGACTTTGGTCCTGGGGAACTGAGGAACTGAGTTTGATTCCCACTTCAGGCACAGGCAGCTCCTTGTGACTCTGGGCAAGTCACTTAACCCTCCATTGCCCCATGTAAGCCACATTGAGCCTGCCATGAGTGGGAAAGCGTGGGGTACAAATGTAACAATAAAAAAATCCTACTAAGGGCTTGGGAGACATGAAGTCAAAGACCACATTTTTTACCTACAGGTTTTTTATGCTAGCTCTGAAAGCAAAAGTACATTTATATTTTTGCTTTGAAATTTGCCACAGGTATAAAGTACATATTGTAAAGGGGGGGGGGGGTCCGCTTCCTCCTCTTGGGTGGAGCCAGCAAGCCTGCGGGGCTCCCAGGGTTCCAGGACAGAATGCTGCTGATACTGGGACTCAGGGGCAAAGTATTTTATTATCAAGGCAATTTCATACCAAAAATCATAATATAGTCTTCAAAACAAAAGGTACAACCCTCTTAATATGGTCTTCAAAAGAAAAAGGTACAGTCCTCATAAGATAATCTTCAAAAGAAAACAAAAGGTACAGTCCAGGTCCCAAAATCCCTCAGCAAACGCTCAGCTCCTCAAGACCTCAGGTCTTCTATTAGGGCATTAGCTTTCCCTTCCCCCTCCTTCAGAAGGGTTTAGTAAGAGTTCAGCACACTTCCAATATAGCACAACAGTTCAGAACAAATCTTCATGGACAGTCTTTGCACATCAAACCAATACCACAAGTCACCTGCCTTTTC
Source organism: Microcaecilia unicolor (assembly GCF_901765095.1). Lineage (NCBI taxonomy): Eukaryota > Metazoa > Chordata > Amphibia > Gymnophiona > Siphonopidae > Microcaecilia > Microcaecilia unicolor. The sequence continues at coordinate 143,671,176 of NC_044041.1, read as the reverse complement.
ACAGCACAGAGGGAACCCTGTAAGGAACAGGGTTGGCAGTTTCTCCCACCTCTCAGCATCACGCCCGGTGTGGCCTCCTCCACTGCTTTCAAGTGCTGGGCAGGGCAACCTTTGGATTCTCCCACTCCATGGTAGCTGGCTCCTCTCCCTTAGGCAGCTCTAGTGGCAGGCTACTTCCTTCCTCCACATACTCCATGGAATCTCTCTCTCCATTTGTCTCCCCTCTCTCCTGCTGACTGAGAGCCTCCAGGAAATCTGCTCTCCCCTTCTCACAGCTGGGGGGAATTATATACTGATGGCGTAGCCAGGGAAACTGAGCTTCATCCTTCCCTCGCCCTCTAGTGGGGAAGGGAGTAACAGGCTCACCCTGCCTCGAGCCATTGCTCCCCCTGCTGGGACTGGGAATCTATTCCATCTTTTTAGGACTACTCCTCACTCATTCTTGCAAGGACTTCTGGGACCCGTAGTTCTGGGCTCAAATGCTTCACTGGGGAATCTCTGGGGCTTGCCTTGTCACAATATGGAGTGGCACTGTAGAAAGGATGTGCAAATGGGACTTGAGACATCTAGGTTAGGACATCCCAAGTTCTGCTAGTATCTTAGAACAGATCTACCGATGAAAAGCCTGTTCTAAAATACACGGAGAAATGGATATTTATGGCGAAGAAAATAACAGACCAAACAGAATCAGTCCGTCAATACATTTATTCATTGCAACATATAAAATTTTTAAAAACTAGGTGCCCGACATGGTCATGTTTTGCCCACAGTTGAGCTGCATCCGGGGCATACAAAGGACTGTTAGTAGATACATAAAGAACACATGTTAGAAAAATTATAATCTACTAAAATAAATATGAAAAAAAAAAACCACATCCCATCCAAATCAATTATAAATAGCTACAACTTAAATAAATATATATAATATGTTGTAGAACAAATCATGCAAATGATAGAAACATAAATAGTATCTTAAAAAGCTGAATAAATAACATGTAGATATAAAAGGAGGTGAATAAAAAGTTTAACATATCAAATTGATGTGATCCAGAAGTATGTCTAAATTGGTTAAAACCAGTGCTTTTTTTGTGCCGGTACGCACCGGTATGGCGTACTGGCACCTTTTTATTCTCTACCCTGCTCATCTCCCCATCTCCCATGGCCACATCTATTTATTCGACTTCTAGAAGAAGCAGCACCAGCAGCGCCGCAGGCACAGCATTGCAAGCACGGGGCTGCAGTGCTAGTACACGCGCTGTTGTCTCTGCCGATCCCCTGCCCCGGAACAGGAAGTTGACATCAGAAGGGCAGGGGATCGGCAGAGTCAACAGTGCGCGTCTGAGCAGTGTGGCTTTGCGCCTTTCTCTTCTTGATTTTCCTGCTGCTGGAGTTGCTGGATGGGGTGAGGGGAGGCAGGGGGAAAATACTGGATGGGGAGGAGATAGGACAAGAGGAGAAATACTGGATGGGGAGAGAAGGGATAAGTAGAGAAATACTGGATGGATGGAGGGAGAAGGAGCAAGGAGAGAGATGCTGGATGGAGAGAGAGGGCAAGGGGAGAAATACTGGATGAGGAGAGAGGGGACAAGGGGAGAAATGATGGATGGGGAGAAAGGGCAAGGGACAAGTAGAGAAATACTGGATGGGAAGATAAGGGGCAAGTAGAGAAGTGCTGGATGGAGAGAGAGGGCAAGGGAAGAAATGCTGGATGGGGAAAGAGGGGACAAAAGGGAGAAGTTCTGATGGGGAGAGAAGGGGCAAGGAGAGAGATGCTGGATGGAGAGAGAGGGCAACAAGGGGAGAAATGCTGGATGGGGAATGAGAGGACAAGAGGAGAAATGATGGATGGGGAGAGAAGGAAAGGGACAAGTAGAGAAATGATGGATGGGGAGAGAGGGCAAGGTGCAAGTAGAGAAATACTGGATGGGGAGATAAGTGGCAAGTAGAGAAATGCTGGATGGAGAGAGAGGGCAAGGGGAGAAATGCTGGATAAGGAAAGAGGGGACAAAGGGGAGAAATACTGGATGAGGAGGGAGGGGGCAAGGGGAGAAATGCTGAATGGAGAGAGAGGGGGCAAGGGGAGAAATGCTTGTAGATTGGATAGTAAGAAAACTAAACGTGGATAAAGGCAGAAAATAAAATTGAAGAAAGCTGAAAGAAAAATGACACACAGGAAATCCTGGCAATAGAGTTGAGAAAATATGAGGAAAGTAGAAACCACAAACTGGGACCAACATAAATGAAAAGAAGTACATGGCCAGACAACAAAGGTAGAAAAAAGAATTTTATTTTTATTTTAAGATAAAGTGGTAGCTGTGCTTTTTATTTTGTTTGTTTTATTTGTAGTTGTTAATTTGTAATATAGTGAATGGAATATTTGAAATTTATGTCTGCTATTTTTATTGCAAGGGGAACATTTTTTTGTTTTTCTGGTGTTATCCTGAATACCAGAGTATGGTTTTGGGGGGTTTCAGCTGATATTTATGTCTATATTTTTATTAGTTTATAATCAGTCTTCAGGGTTCTTGTTTTGGGCCTAGGAACTTGTGTACTATTTTCAATGCTACATTTTTATATGCTCCATGGCTAGTAAAATGGATGTGGCCAATGTGGGGTGTGGCTACTATGGGGGCGGAGCCATAGATTGTGACCCCGCCCTTAAGGTTGGCACGTTATGAGTACCGACACCTTTTTTCCTACAAAAAAAGCACTGGTTAAAACTACAAAATAAAAACCATTACAAATTGCATCGAAACTTGGAAGTACAAGTGTTTTACAAGGACATTTGGGGATGGGTAAAAAAAAGTCAAGCCAGATTGTGAGACCAAATAAAAATAACTTACCAGCTCATCCTGCAGGATGGTGTTGCTGTGAATCATCCTACTCGAAAAACCCAGAAAAGAGAAGCAAAAAATACTAATAGTCAACCAAAAACATCTTTTTGCTTATCCACTCACATTAAACAAACATTAAACAAACGCAACCTCAAATCTCCAAGGAAAAGTCAAAGGTTTCATAATCCAAAGAGGAGTCTAGTCTTATCACAGGTTTCAAAACACTGGATAAAAAGAGCAGCAGAAAAAAAACTCCATTACATACAGTCATGGAGAAGAATAAAAAACTGCTCTAGCCTATCTTAGAAGTTGAGACTATACAGTTTATTCCCATTCTCACAGCTCCTATTGTAGGATCGATTATTTGCTTGTTGATGCTGTTTCTCTCTCACTGCTGATATTGTATCCTCTATAAGCATACTTGCTGTTCCAATCATACTCCTACTTGGGAGTTGAATTATTTGATGTTGGGGGAGAACCGGTCCATTAATAATGCTTTGTTGGGAGACGAGTCTCTGGTTCAAGTTTATAGAGCTTTCCTGAAGGATTACCTTGAACATAACCTGGACTCTGGCCTGCCCATAGGTGTTGTTTGGGATGCCCTTAAGGCAGTTTCTAGGGGGATTTTCCCTAAAACGTCTTCCCAATGTAAGCGTCAGGAGACTAGATGAATACAAGACTGTATTTCTCGTATTAACAGCTTAGAGCAACAACATAAACTTACTGGCTCTGATTGCAATTAGATAGCTACTACATAGAAAAAGTGGTCTATGTCTCTACCAAGTTAAAACATCAGGCTTTTGAGACAAACAACAAGATAAGCCAAATGTTGGCCTTGTGCCTGCACAGACAGCAGGATTATAGATCTGACATGTTATTTTCCCTTACCACTCAGATATAGGATCGGTTTAGGGAATATTATAGTGAATTATATACTGTGGACTCTGGGATTGACTTGGCGGCCATTGATTCTTTGTTTTTTTCAAACATGGCCACTTACTAGATGTTTTTCTGCTCTGTGTGTCTATCTTTTTGGTCCATTTTTGAAAAAAAAAAAAAAAAACTTGTCCAAGTGAAAAAGGCACAAAATCAAGCCATTGGGATGTAGGAAGAACCAGCATTCTTAGTAGACTGGCCACACAGACATCCCAGCAGAGCAGTGAGGCACCCTAGGGGGCACTGCAGTGGACTTCACCTAAAAGTTCCCAGGCACACATCTCACCATTACCCCCTTGTATAGTGAGCCCTCTAAAAGGGTGGTAAGGGTAGCACTGGCTTGGTGCGTGACGATTTGGCTGTAGTTCCAACTCTGATTGCACGCCAATTCCAGTTCTAGAAAATATTTTTAAATTTTCTAGCGCTGGGGGCATGCCTGGTGGTAATCAAGCAGTGCCATGCACTGCCCAGGTACCACCATAACTCCTACTGCCTCCTAAATAGGAGGTGGTAAGAGCTCCCTCATGAAATGGCCACATGGTAAGTGTTTAACTTACGGCCATTTCCTTCCTAAAAAAAAAAAGCCTTTTACCAGCAGTGGTAAAAGGGGACCTAGTCATGGTTAAAGAGAGGCTGCTTAAATAGGAGGCCTATCTTAACTGTTCATCTTAGCCGGTTTAGCGATGAATATTTCCACTTAGCCAGCTGAGTCACATGGATATCTGCTAAGCGCTAATATTCAGCAAAGATAACCAACTGTCGTGCACTGAATATTATCGCTTAGCCAGCTAAGCTCCATTTAACCAACCAGGAGCCGTTCCTGGCTGGTTAAATAGCACTGAATATCGGGCCCACTGAGTTTACAGTTATGGCAGCATATTTAGAAGTGAGCATTCCTACTTAGAAGTATCTATTTGTTATATTGCTATGGAAGGGCTCAAAAATGTAAGGGGCCCTTTTACTAAGACACGTAGGTGCCTACACGCGTACAACACACATCAAATTAGAACTACCGCCCGGCTACCGCATGCCCCTGGCGGTAATTCTAATTTCTACACACAGAAAATAATTCATATTTTCTACCACATGACGCTAACTAGGCGGTAATCGACAGTGTACATGTGATGACTACCGCCTGGTTAACGCGTGAGACCTTACTGCTAAGTCAGTGGGTGGCGGTAAGGTCTCATGCCCAAAATGGACGCGTGCTAAATTTTATTTTGCTGCATGTCCATGTTTGGCAAAAAAAGGTCCTATTTTGCAGGTGCGCTGAAAAATGGACCTGCACATGTCCAATACACGCATCTACACCAGTGTAGGCTATTTTTCAGCGCACCTTAGTAAAATGGCCCTTAAAAGAACTATATTGGAGCTAAGTTGTTAAACTGTTCATGAGCCCTTGTGCCTAGGTCAAGGCTTAGGAAGGACCTTGGCCAAGGCCTAGAGTAGACTAAACAGGCACTAAGCAAACCCACGGCCACAAAGCCTCACACACTCAGGACAATCCACTAGCACCACCAGAAAAGAGAGATAGACCACTCACGCGGGCCTCACCGCCAAACGGGAACTCACTCATACAGAGTCCAAGCGTACGGGCCTCATGGCCGAACTGGAACCGAGTCATACACTAGGGAAGGGAAAAAGAACAATTAGGGGTCCCAAAAGGGACTGGAGCACATGCAACGCACACAGTGCTAGCTAGTGACACAAGGGACGAGTGGCAGACAAAAAGCTGGCAGGTACAGGCTACGACCAGAGGAAGAGAATGCAAACAAAGGCTACACAGAAACACAGGTAGCAGAGGCAAAGCCCGCAGAGAAAAAAGGAAAGCCGAGGACAGAATGGGACATAGACTCTACAAGAACGAAGCTCCACAGGAACACTCTAATATACTGGGCTGTGCCACACAGCACTCGAGGGAAAAGGGAAGCCACTTATAGGAATACACCAGGCTGTGCTACACAGCACTCAAAGGTAAAGGGAAACCACTCATAAGAATACACAAGGCTGTGCCACAGAGTCAAATGACAGACACTAGAGACAAAGGGAAAAGCAAGCAAACAGGGAAAGCTGCCTTTACATACACTAATCAGATAAGGAACAATGCTCACAAGAATCAGGAGACAAAAATGGGCTCAATAATCCCAGGAAAAGAACAAGGGTAATGAAAGAATTACGTAGGTTGCGGTGGGAGGTGGTGTTTTTGCAAGAGACTCACTTAAGGCCCAGGGATGGACACTTGTTACGCGCTAAAATGTATAAGGAAGTGGTGACACATCAAGGTACGGGGGGGGAAGAGAGTGGGGGGAGTGGCTATACTGATAAGACAGACATGTGGATTGATCACCCAAAAAGAATTTAAGGATACGACAGGGAGATGTGTGGCAATACGGGGTCTGCTGCAGGGGAAGGAGGTAACTTTGATCAACATCTATGCACCTAACACGGGACAAGGGGGATTCTTTCGTACTTTGTGGGATGAACTACAAGGGTTTATAGGGGGGACAAGTGATAGTCGGAGGAGATCTCAATATAGCACCTGATGCAGGCTTGGATCACTCGGGAGGAGGGGGGATATCAATCGGGTCTGGGGAGAAAGGCACTTCATAAATTTTTGAGGCAGATGGAATTGGTGGATGGTTGGAGGTTGGTACATGGTATGCAACGGGGGTATACATTCTACTCCCATGCAGCGAGTTCCTATACAAGGATAGATGGGTTGTGGGTGCACTGTAACTGTGTGCAGATGATAGAAGAGGCTGAAATAGAATCTATTCAAATTTCTGATCATGCTCTGGTGTGGATTAGATTGCAGGGGTGGGGACGTGGGAAGAGAAATACGACCTGGAAACTTAATGAATCTCTATTGGGGGAGGAAAAGGTGAGGGAAGAGGTGCAGGCCACTATGCAGGAGTATTGGAGAATTAATGACACAGGGGAAGTGGGGGATGGGACCTTGTGGGATGCAATGAAGGCAGTTTTGAGGGGAGTATTGATTAAATGGGGGGCCAGGAAGAAAAGAGAGAAAGGACAGGTGATGATGGGTTTGCGGTTGAAATTGCACAAGCTGGGAAAGACCCACCAGAGAAATCCAACCTCATGGGTATGGGCAGAACTCAAAAAGATTAGGGGAGAAATGGATCAGGAGCAGATGGCGGAGGTTGAATATATGAGAACACGCCTCCATCAGCAATATTTTGAATTTGCGAACAAATCAAGCACCATGCTGGCCAGATGCCTGAGAGCTAGGAGGGGGGAGTCCATGATACAGAAAATAAGGGATGAGAAGGGAGGATGGCTGTATACAGATAAGGAAATAGAAAAGGGATTTCTAAAATATTATACAGAATTATATACAGCATTGGAAGGGAAACAGTGGGAGAATATAGCTCGATACTTGGACCAGATCCCCCTACGTAAATTGAGTGAGGAGGAGAGTCAAAGGATGGGGGAACCAATAGGATTGGGGGAAATACAGGGGGTTATTAAAAATCTCCCTAATGGCAAGGCCCCGGGGTTAGACGGCTTCACGGCCCGGTTTTATAAATATTTTGAGAGTTCGATCAGTCCTATGCTGATGAGGGTGGGAAATGGAGTACTAGAAGGAAGGGAGCTCCCGAGATCTATGATGGAAGCAGGAGTGACGGTTCTGCCTAAACCGGGGAAGGACCCGACTAGGTGCGGGTCCTATAGACCCATCTCCTTTTTAAATGTAGCTGCAAAAATTATTGCCAAAGTATTAGCGAATAGATTGGGGAGACTGCTGCCAAAACTAATTCATACAGATCAAGCAGGATTTATACCAGGGAGACAAGTGGGGGATAATATTAGAAGAACGTTACACTTGATCTGGGAGGCTCAAAAAACAGATACGGGAATTGCGTTATTATCGATGGACGTGGAAAAGGCTTTCAATAGGGTAAATTGGGAGTTTCTGTGGGAGGTGTTAGATAGAATGGGACTAGGAGGGAACTTCAGCTTATGGGTTGAAGCTCTATATGGGAGCCCGAGAGCTTGTTTGAACATTAATGGGAGCTATTCTAACTTCTTCCCGATTAGTAGAGGGACTAGACAGGGTTGCCCGTTGTCCCCACTTCTGTTTGTCATATATATAGAACCATTGGCAGAGAAGATACGGCAACATCCAGGGTGAAGGGGATGAGGATAGGTGAGCAAGAACACCACATAGCATTATTCGCAGACAATATGTTACTCTATGTGAAAGACCCAGGTGGAACACTGTCGGTGATCCAAGGGATTTTTGAGGAGTATGGCACATATGCTGGGCTCAAGATCAATATGGGAAAAAGTGAGATAATGGGAATATCGTTATGTGAAGAGGAAGAGTCAGAGGTGAGGGATAGGTATGAATTTAAATGGACACCACAAAAAATTTGTTATTTAGGGATACAGATACCAGGGGCTCTGGATAGGGTATTTTAACTTAATTATGGTAGGTTACAGGCACAGATCGGAAACGATATGTTGAGATGGAAAAGCACGTGGCTGTCCTGGTGTGGGAGAATGGCGGCGGTTAAAATGAACGTGTTACCGCGAATATTGTTCTTATTTCAAGCATTGCCTATTGCGGTCCCAAAACCGTTTATTAAGAGATTGCAAAATTCTATAATGAATTTCATATGGAAAAATAAGAAACCACGACTGGTACAAAAAATCCTATGGGGGGAGGTGGAGAGAGGGGGGAGAGCAGTCCCAAACCTGGAGTGGTATTACTGGGGTGCACAAATGAGGTTGATCTTAGACTGGGAGAGGGGAACAGAGAAACTGGCGGTACAGGTGGAGCAGTCATATTGGCCACAAAGGAGCTTGAGGTCGCTGTTGTGGACAACAGAGAAAATAGGAAAAAGGAAACAGGAGACGTATAACCCATTTCTTAGGCATCTATTGGAATTATGGGGAAATATAAGGAAACGTTGGGGGCGGAAAGATGGGATATCCTCTATGGCTCTATAAGGTGGGAACCTAAGTTTAGGGCGGGCAGGGGAAATATTACCTTTGTAAGATGGGAGCAGAAGGGAGTGTTAAAATTCAGGGATGTGATGCATGGGGTGGAATGTGGAGTTTTGAGGAGGTGTGTGCCAGACATGGGATTCCTGGGGGAGAGAGATTTGCATACATTCAAGTAAAACACTTTATAGATAAGGAGGGGTGGAGGAGGGGATGCCCGCGGGAAGAAGAAAGTTTGGAAAATTTGTGAGTATTATTGGGGAGAGTCCCAAAGCCTATATCAGTGATATACCAGTTCATTCAAGGGGATTATGACAAAAAATACCCATTTCAGGAGGCATGGGAAAGGGATTTGCATTGCCAGTTTACAGAGAAGTAATGGGAAGATTTATGTAGAGAAGTACAAAAAGCCTCGGTTTGTGTGTTAATACAGGAAAATGCGTACAAGGTACTAACACGATGGTATTACACACCAGAGAGGTTAAAGAAGATGTACCCAGGAGTATCCGATGTGTGCTGGAGATGTAAACAACTGAAAGGCACATTTCTCCATGTGTGGTGGACGTTCCCGTGGGTGGTAGTATTCTGGCAGGCAGTGATGAAAGCGCTGGTCCGAATCATGGGGGTCTCACTGGTGTGTGGGCCACAGGAGTGCCTACTGGGAATGTATAATGAGAGAGAGGTGTGGGAAGAGAGTAAAATGATGTGGTGGGGACTAGCAGCAGCTAAGTGCCTTATTGCGCGCTGCTGGAAATCAGTGGATCCGCCAACTATAGAGGATTGAAAGGTTAAAGTGAGACTTATGGGGCAAATGGAGCGTTTAACGGTCTACAGGAGGGAGGGAGAGCTCAGATGTAAAAGGGGATGGACAAGACTTCAACAAATGATTGAGAGTCTCAAGAGGGATTCAAGAAACATTCCAGGGGGGGGGGGGGGTAGGGGGGGAAGTACTTAGAGACTAAGGGTTGGAAGGGAGCAGGAGGGGGGCAAGGGAAGGGGAACTATAGGGGGCATGGTTGATCCCACCACCAGTGTTCGAAAAAGGTGAATAGTTAAATTGAAGTTAACAAAGGGAAAACCATGGTTGGAGGGTTCTATGTTTGAAGAAATGTATGAAACTAAACAAGTTTTGTTGATGACTGTACACAAGTTAGTTTGGACGAGTTTATAGAAAGAGATAATGTACAGAAAGGGAAACATAAGAAGCTATATACCATATGGCTGGATTGTTATAAATGTTCAAAAAATTTGTAACAATACTCAATAAAAATCTAAAGTTCAAAAAAAAAAAGAATCAGGAGACAAAGACAGTAGACAAAGAGTTAGAGCAGGCTAAAGGGAAGGGCTGCTTTAACATACAAGTCAGGAAGAAGCAGGGCTTAAACTGCAGACAAAGGTTTAAAGCTAAGAAAGGGGAAAAACAAACAATGTTATTACCAGAACTCAGCAGCACACAGAGACAGAGCAAACAGAGCACCCACAGCTGCACAGAAGCAAGATAATCAAGGAAAGCATCTAGGCTAGGGAAACAATCAAGCATATGCTGGGAACAACCAGCACACGGTGAAGCTACAAGCCACAAGAAGAGTAAGCAAACTCCAACGGAAGCACAGTATGCTACTAGCACAGACAGAGAGAGGGAAAGAGGCTCAGCTGACAGGAATCAATGCTAAAGCATAGGCTGTAGGGAGAGGTAGGTTTAATAGATCTGACTTCTGCTGCCTCAGACATCAGCTCAATCCTTAACAAGGCCAATCAGAAGCGACACCCAGTCATTCCCCTGCCAGTCTTAGCAGAATCATAACACTAAATATATAAATATGATAAAATAGCAGACACTGGCCCATAAATTAAACAATTGATGAACTAAGTAATATAAATAGAAGAAAACATAAAAATGGTCTTATAGAAATAAAGGGGGTCTTTTAATAAAGCTTAGCTTGAGTTATCTGCATAAGTACATAAGTGTTGCCATACTGGGACAGACCAAAGGTCTATCAAGCCCAGTATCCTGTTTCCAACAGTGGCCAATCCAGGTTATAAATACCTGGCATCCCAGAAATGAGCAGTGCATTTTCCCAAGTCCATTTTAATAATGGCTTATGGACTTTTAGGAAGAACAGGGCTCATAGGAATAAAATGGGCCCTGCTGCAGATAACTTGAGCTAAGCTTTAGTAAAAGATCCCCACAGACAGGTCTTGTTCAATCAGTCTTGACATTGCCAAAACAAAGAATCAATAATCATCAAAAGAATGTCCTTTAGAGATAGTGTTTCTCTCTCTCTTCTCTCTTATTAGTGCTCTTGTGCTCAATAATATGCTTATTGATTTGTTTTTTCATTTTCCCAATATATAAAATCCACATGGGCAAAGTGCAATGTAGACAGCTTCTTCACTTTTACAGTTGAAGTTTCTCCTGTCCATAGACAAAGGTACCGATCTTCATGTTGACATTGCACATGAAGCAACTGCCGCACTTAAATTGACTAGATCGTAGTCTTTTGTTGGTGATGGATGTTCTGAGTAGAGCTGAAGGCACTAACAAATCTCTTTTATATGCGGCCATAAGGGTTTTTTTGTTTTTGTTTTTTTCAGAAAAATGATCAAGGCTTTGAACAACAATTGTCAATCTGTGCCTGCTGCTCTTTTGTAACCCTCAACCTTCTAAATATCAATCTTAAGTTTTGAATGCATTTTGACAATAAAAGTATCCCATTTTAGATATTCAAATTCATTTTAGTGAAAGAAAGTTTTCTACAGATATTTATAGGAAACCTACAGATGTTAATAAACTAATTTTATACAGGAGCTGCCACAGCAGAACATAGATCACTAAATCAAATCTTATTTACTGCCAGTTCCTTAGATTAAAAAGACTTTGTTCTGATCCATGGGTTTTCAAAAAAATGTCCTTAGATATGAAACAATGGTTTAAAGAAAAAGGATAGGGGGTCACGTGATGCTGAAGGAGCAGTAGCCACGCTTTTGCACTGCTCTGCGATCCCTGCCCGATTCCCGCCCGATAGCGCCGACAAATAGCCCTGAAAACCGACTGACCTGACAAATTACGGCTGTCTGGGAGTGCATGGACCAATATTTAGTGTCCATGTCGCCGGGAACAACCAGAAAGAGCGCTAAACCGGAGAAAGATAAAGCGGCTGGAACGAGTGGCGATTCCAAGATGGCGCCCGGAACACCGAGAAGTGAAGTGGAGTTTTCGGCCCGTCAATTATCACAGCTAGTAGCGGCGATGGAAACAGCGCTAGAACCTAAGTTCACATTGTTAAACGATCGCCTGGGAAAAGTGGATGAGCTGATGGCAACGCTGGTGAGCCGTACAACGGAGGTGGAAACGAGGGTGTCTGCGCTGGAGGACGTATGGCAACAGTGTGGCCCGGAGGTGGAAAGCCTTAAAGACAAAATACAACAGCATGTGGAAAAACTAGATGAGCTGGAAAACCGGGCTAGACGAAGTAATCTCCGCCTGGTGGGATTGCCAGAAACCATACCAGAGAAAAGTTTGAGCACAGTGCTGGAGGAATGGCTAGTCAAAGAATTTGCCTTATCGGACAGTCGTGGGCCGCTCTGCCTGGAGAGAGCGCACAGGATTGGGAGACAACATCAAAATATTCAACGCCCCAGAGTTGTTATTATAAAGGTACTGAACTATATTCATAAAGAAGAGATTCTCCGGGGCTACCGTTTGAAACGGGAATCTCTGACATATGCTGGAGCACAAATAAGAATTTTTCAAGACTATTCAACTAGTTTACAAGAGAGAAGACGGAAGTTTCATCCAGTCTGTACCTTGCTAGTGGAAAGAAAGCAGCGCTTCATGTTGATATATCCAGCTACTTTAAAAATCCAACATGAGGGGAAATGGCTCCCGTTTGTATCTGACCAAGCAGCCATGCAGTTTATTAATAGAGAACTGAACTCAACTGGGACACCCACCTGAAAGTGAACATTGACCTGGCGGGTCAGTCGGGCATGTAAGATATTGTGTACTTGCAGAATGCAGGGGCAAAAATTGCAATGTTTTGAAGTTTGGGTTTGAGAAAGTTCATGGGAGAAAAGGGCAATTGGAGGGTGGGGGTGGGGTGGGGATCACAGCATGTTGTGACTCAGGTGACATGGGAGTTTCACAGTTGTGGGTTCACGAAGGGGGAGAGAAAGAAGGGGGGGCGGGAGGGTGGGTAAAGCAAGGGGGGAATTTGAGGGGAACAAAGATGTTGGTAATGTTACATAGGAATTCGAACTTAGGGGAATGTACACGATATGTGGAATGGATGAGAAGGGAGGGTTCCGGGGTGGGGGTTGGGCACCCAGGAACCTTGGATATATCTAAGGAGGGTGGAGAGGGGATCCTGGGATCCGGGCTAGATGCTTCCGGTTAGATTAATATCATGGAATGTGGCTGGGATTGGCTCGCCTATAAAAAGAACAAAAATTTTAAATGCCTTGCAACGTCACACAGCTGCCATAGCATGTTTACAGGAGACAAAATTGTCTGAGGAGGAAAGTCAAAAGCTCAAACAAAGGTGGGTGGGGGAGTGTTTTTTCGCACCAGCAGATGGCCGTCGAGGAGGTGTGGCAATCCTGATCCACAAATCCCTGCAATGTAAGGCCAGAGTGGTAGCCCGGGACGCACAAGGGAGGTATATCCTTATACATTTGAATATAATGGGACAAGAAATATTCTTGCTTAATATTTATGGCCCAAATGTATATGACCCTACATTTTTCCAACATATTATTCACTTGGGTCTTCAACACACTACAGCCCCCTGGCTCTTAGCAGGTGACTTTAATCAGGTGATGGATGGGAGATTAGATAGATCAGCGCCGTCAGCGGGGATAGCATTGAGTAGAGGTAAGGGTATACAGCATTTGTGTAGGACATTGAACCTAATTGATCCCTGGCGTTTAAGCAACCCCACTGCACGAGACTATACTCATCTCTCTCGGGCACATGGCACGTGGTCTAGGTTAGACTATATTCTAGTAGAGGGTAATCTATTTCCGCAGATTGTGACAGCAGAGATAGGGCCTATGGAGGTTTCAGACCACGCTATGATATGGGTGGAAATGGAGATAGGAGCGGGTAGATTTAGAGGGCAACAATGGAAATTTCCATCACATATTGTGGGGGAAGCACACTTTCAGGAACATCTTAGGCAGAAATGGCAGTTGTTTGCAGACACTAATATACAACATGAGGAAGACGCTCTTCTCTATTGGGAAACATCTAAGGCAGTTATGAGGGGGGAGGTTATCTCTTACATGTGTGCCAGGGCAAAGAGGTTAGCCCAGGGTATTGTCCAACTGGAACATAAATTTCAGGTAGCAAAACGAAAATACTTGGCGGCCCCCTCAACCAGAAATAGAGAAGAGATGGTATCGGCTCTTACAGCATTGAATTCACTCATTCATGAACGTACAAAAAAACAACTGTTTCATAGATCATTCACTTTTCACAGATTTGGTAATAAATCAGGGAAATTATTGGCTAGAGTAGTAAAGAGGTGGGGGGGTAATAGGTTCATCCCATCCTTGATAAAGCCAGATGGCACCCGTGAGACTCGACCGGGAGGGATAGTGCAGATCTTACATGATTTTTATGCATCCCTCTATAGTAACCCAAGTGAGCGGAGTGGACCGGACTTGGTAGACTATTTAGAAGATTCAGGCATCCCACAGTTAACGGAGGAGGTAAGAGATCGGTTGAACTCTCCTTTGAGCGCTACGGAAATTCAGAAAATGGTTAAAGCGTTAAAAAGGGGTAAGGCCCCAGGCCCGGATGGGTACACGGCAGAATATTATCAGTGTATGTTGCCGCAGTTGGGTGGAGCTCTGGTCTCTTTTTTTGATGCCTCGGTGGAGGGGGGAGGGGTTCCACGGCATTCCAACGAGGCGTGGATCACTTTGATACCGAAGCCGGGGAAAGATCCAGAACGCCCGGAATCATACAGACCGATTTCCCTCATCAATGTTGACCTTAAAATATTAGCTAGGGTGTTAGCAGAGAGGTTAAGTCCGCACATGGCCACATTGGTGGGAGAGGGGCAGGTGGGATTTGTGAAGGGTAGACATTCTTCTATTAATGTACGTAAAGTTTGCATGGCCATAGCTTATAGTCGCATGTCACAAGAACCTTTGCTCTTGGTGAGTCTCGACGCAGAGAAGGCTTTCGATAAAGTACGTTGGGATTATCTGTTTGGAGCCTTAGAATATGTGGGCTTGAGAGGCTGGTTTGCACGTGCGATTGCTGCCTTGTATTTCCATCCTCAGGCCGCTATACTGGTAAACGGGACCCGCTCGGACAGGTTCCAGATAATGAGGGGAACGAGGCAGGGGTGCCCTCTTTCCCCGTTGTTGTTCCTGCTCTATCTGGAACCCTTGCTACGCACGATTCAAAGAGACCCTGGGGTGGCGGGAGTTGAGATGCCCTCCCTCTCAGTAAAAACTTTGGCATTTGCAGATGATATCCTGCTGACTTTGACAAATCCTTGCAGGTCGTTGCAGGGCCTCCTGGATATTATTGGAGAATTTAGCTTCTTCTCGGGGTTTACCCTTAACTTACAGAAATCAGTGGCATTCCCAGTGCAGGGCTCGATTAGAGAGACGTGGGTGGGGGAATTTCCCCTTACCTGGTCTAGGGGGCCCTTAAAGTATCTGGGAGTATTAATCCCTGCGGATTTGTCAGATTTGTATAATATAAATGTTGAGCCGCTTCGGCGCAGCACTCAGCACACACTGCAGAGCTGGCATTCGTTTCCGTTATCCCTTATGGGGAGAATTGCATTATATAACATGATATTGATACCAAGATGGACTTATATGCTCCAAATGGTGCCGTTGTGTCTGTCACAAAAGGATGATCGGTGGGTAACACGACTGGTAGCAAGGTTTATATGGCAGGGTAAGAAGCCACGTATGCGAGCGGCCCAACTCTTTTTACCAAGAACAGGGGGGGGGCTGGGGCTGTTGAGTATTAGACTCTTCTCAATTGCTAGTAACATGCGACACCTCACGGATTGGTTCCGGGGATCATCTTATTTTTCATGTACGGGAGCCGAGACGCAGCTGTTTGCCCCAGA
The DNA here is from genome assembly GCF_901765095.1 of Microcaecilia unicolor. NCBI lineage: Eukaryota > Metazoa > Chordata > Amphibia > Gymnophiona > Siphonopidae > Microcaecilia > Microcaecilia unicolor. The sequence goes on along the minus strand of NC_044041.1, from coordinate 143,655,338 downwards.
TCACTTTAGCGCCTGGTTGCATGCGACGCCGGGGAGTCTTCGGACTCCGCCGGCTTTTGCACCAATAGTGATGCCTCTGAGGAAGACTTGGAGGTGGGTCTGTAAGTTCTATGGTATATCTGCAGAATCCTCTCTGTTGCTGCCAATACAAGGTAATAGAGACTTCCTGCCGGGCATCAATTCAGAGGGATTTATTGGGTGGGGGAAAAAAAATGTACAATATTTATATCAATTATATGATTCGGAGGGCACTCTGAGGTCTTCGACAGAACTACAGTTGGAGTATGGGGTTAGGGGACTAAATTTTTTTTCTATGTTCCAGTTGCGCCACTATCTGAGATCTTTGCCAGCCATTACTTTGACAAAACAGGCGTGGGAGCAATTAGTTACCATATTGGGATTAGATGCACAATTAAGGGTTCCCCTTAAATATTATCATGTTTCATTGCGGGAACATTTGGGAGAGGTGGAATATGGTAAATTGGCCACCTGCTGGAATACAGAGCTAGCGATGAATCTTCAGAGGGAAACTGTAAAGGTCTGTCTTTTGGACACCAAAAGACTGACGGAGAATGTGACGTTGCAAGAAATACATTATAAATTTGTAATGAGGATGTATATTTCACCCCATAGAGCTCATAAGGCGGCAATGGGGACGGAGGACAGATGCAAGAAATGCGCTCAGTCCCCAGCTGACTTAGGACATATGTTTTGGAGGTGCCCGAAGATCCTGGGGTTTTGGCGCCAAGTTAGTCAGCATGTGTCTGGGCTATGGGGGGTAGTTTGGAGACCAGCTCCAGCACAGCTGTTTGAGAAGTTCAGAGTGTCACCATCCGCTCCGCGGGGCCTTAAATGCTTCTTGAAAAAAACAGTCTTGGTTGGGAAGAAGTCGATTCTTCAACAGTGGATAACTGGGGATCCGCCTACACTGCAACAGTGGAGATCTAACATGATACACCTCTGCGCATTGGAGCGTAAGGGAATAGAAGATCTAGCCTCGACATCAGGAGATAAACTTTGCCAAGTTTGGTCCCCTTTTTGGGACTCATTGACTGCAGTAGCGCGTAGTAGAATTTTGAATTCCTAAGTGCGCTATATGAGAAGTCTGGGGGGGGAGGGGAGGGTGGGGGGAGTTGGGATATTCAAGGGAAGGGGAAAGGGGGGGTGGAGGGGGGGGGGGGAAAAAGAAAATGTATTTGTACTGTTTTGTATTTGACCTGGCTGAGAAGATTTTAGTGATGTATGGAGTATTCCTCCAAGGGCAGTATTGTGTTTTGTTTCTCTTTGCAACAATAAACATATTTAAACATAAAGAAAAAGGATATCCCAATGATTGCTTTAAAGAGCAGCAGCCTCAGATAGATGATTGCTTTTGAGACCAGTTAAGACATCTAATGTAGATAAAGTAATTTGTATGATGGTTTTCACACACTTCTCTAAGGGGCTCTTTTACAAAGCCACACTAGCATTTTTAGCTCATGGTAAAAATCAGCTGGCAGTAAACGCTGAGATGCCCATTATATTCCTATGGGCATCTCCAGCTGATTTATGCCTTGAGCTAAAAATGCTAGTGCAGCTTTGTAAAAGCTAAAGATATTAAGATTCTAAAAAAAAACACTGGCACGTTGTTCAAAGCCTTGATCATTTGTATGAAAAAAGTCTTATGGTTGCATATAATAGAGATCAAAATTTTGGAGATTTGTTAGCATCTTCAGCTCTATCCAAACAATCCATCACCAATAAAAGACTACCATCTGGTCATTTTAAGTGTGGCAGTTGCTCTGTGTGCAACGTTAAAACAAAGATCAGTACCTTTGTTTATCCACAGAGAAGAAAGAGATACAACTGTCCACAGTTCTCTAATTGTAAAACTGAACATGCAGACTTTTAAACATTGAAAAAATAAAAAGACAATTTAATAAGCATATTATTGAGCACAAGAGCGCTATGAAGAGAGAAGTGAGAGAGAAACCCAACCCTTGGTAGAACACTCTATCTCTATAGGACATTTTTGTGATGATTATTGATTCTTTGGGCCCTGTTTACTAAGCCATGCTGTAGGTGTTCTAGCATTTGTAGCGTGGACTAACGCTAGAGATACCCATATATTCCTATGGGTGTTTCTAGTGTTAGCGCATGCTAGTTTTTAGCACACGTTAAAAACACTAGTGCATCTTAGTAAAGTGGAATGAATAGCGTTTTAATAATTTTTTTTTAGCTATTCCTACATATTAAATTTATATTTTAATGTGAGTCTGCCTTTTTTCCTGTTGTTGTTCTTCCTGTGGTGTTCCTGAAGCCAAGCCTCGCTTTGGTCTCTCTGCTTCTGCTTCATTTCCTACTTGTGACATCATCAGCCTACTCTTTTATAACCCAGGGAGCTTTCCTGAGTTGCCTTTGCAACAGGTCTATTTTCCTTTTTCTTGTTGTACTGTTGTGTGATTTTGAGGGAACAGGTCTTCTTCTTCTGCTGTGCCACTGGGCACAGCCCTGAGCCCTATGTGAGTAGTTTTGGTTTGAATCTGTATGGATTACTTCCCTGTTATGTTTGCTCTCAAGCAAAGCCCTCTTCTGTTTCTCTGTGTGTTGTTCTGCTTTAAACCTGAATAGATTCCTTCCTTGTTATCTAGGCTCTCCAGCATAAGCCTGTTCTGTTTCCTTGTGTGGTTTCCCTTGTTACCTTTCACTGTTCGTTGCCAGCCCAGCTGCTTTCATTGATTACTTTGCTTCCTCAGCCTAGTTGCTTTCCTTGATTGTCTTGCTTCCGTGCAGCTATGTGTGCTCTGTCTGCTCTGTCTCTGCCTGCCTTTCCTTTCCCTTTCCGGCTGTGGGTGCTGGCTGAGGTCTGGTAAGAACATCGTTTGTTTTTCCCTTTGTTTGCTTTAAACCATTGATTGCAGTGTAAGTCCTGCTTCTTTCTGACTTGTTTATTAGAAGCAGACCTTTGCTTTAGCCTGCTTTAACTCTTTGTCTGCTGTGTTTGTCTCCTGATTCTTGTGAGCATTGCTCCTTATCTGATTTGTGGATGTAAAAGCAGTTTTCCATGTTTGCTTGCTTTTCCCTTTGTCTCTAGTGACTGTTATTTGACTGTGTGGCACAGCTTTGTGTATTCTTATGAGTGGCTTCCCTTTACCCTTGAGTGCTGTGTGGCACAGCCTTGTGTATTCTTTTGAGTGGCTTCCCTTTACCTTTGAGTCCTGTATGGCCAGCCTTGTGTATTCTTGTGAGTGGATTCCCCTTGACCCTTGAGTGCTGGGTAGCATAATCTTGTGTATTCCTATAAGCGGCTTCCCTTTATCATTGAGTGCTGTGTGGCACAGCCTTGCATATTCTTATGAGTGGCTTCACTTTTTCCTTGAGTGCTGTGTGGCACAGACTTGTGTATTCTTATGAGTGGCTTCCCTTTACCTTTCAGTCCTGTATGACCAGCCTTGTGTATTCTTACGAGTGGCTTCCCTTTACCCTTGAGTGCTGTGTGGCACAGCCTTGTGTATTCCTATGAGTGGCTTCCCTTTACCTTTGAGTCCTGTATGGCCAGCCTTGTATATTCTTATGAGTGGCTTCCCTTTACTCTTGAGTGCTGTGTGGCACAGCCTTGTGTATTCTTGTTAGTGGATTCCCTTGACCCTTGAGTGCTGAGTGGCACCTATAGGAATACACTAAGCTGTGCCACATGGCACTCAAGGGAAAAGAGAAGCCACTCATAGGAACACTCTAGGCTGTACCATACAGCACTCAAGGGTAAAGGGAAGCCATTTTTAAATCAGAAAAACATCTCACATTTCTGATGAATCCATCCAAATCACCATAATCAAACACACACTCAGAAAATGTCCAAATGGGCAAGGAGAAGTGCCGTTTCGGGCGAGTGTCATGAGCGGTGTTATGAGATGGACAATTTCTAGCGATAATGGATAGCAGGGTGCCATCCTGGGGTGGAAATGAAAACTCCCCAGTTTAGACCTGCTATAAATGCAAACAGGTGAAGCTATAACCTGTCTTTGGACCCATTTGTGCTTTAGCTAATTTGGAGAGGTGGATTTGGTTGTGTTGTGAAGAAGAGCGGAGAATTGGAGATTGGTTTGTTTGCTGTGTATGTCTGTCCCATTCTGAAACCTTTGTTCTCCATGTTTGCTGCCTTACCTTTTCTCTGTCTCATCTCCTGAACCCCTTGACCACACCTGCTAGCCCCCACCCACAACTATCCCTTATTGTCTTTCAGGTCCCCTCCCCCCTTTGCTGTGTCCTTTGCCCAACAACCCCACAGCTCCCATTGTACCTCCTTAACTGCATGTACTGTGTCTTTCCTTGTGCCTATGTTTTTGTCCAGTCACAGTCTGTCAGTGTGCTATGTGCTGGTGCTGTGTTGCTGGGAGAGTGAGTGCTGTGGTGGGTCAGTATCTCACTAGGTGGTGCTTAGCTCTGCAGTAGGTGGACGTGTGCACATTGGTGTAAGTGGGGTTAGTAGGTTGTACCTGTGGTGGTAGCATACCTGCACGAGAAGTATGGATGTGCTGAATGCTATTGAGGTTGAGACTTTGCTGGATGTGGTTGAGAGTCTGGAGGGGTGGGCTAGGAGGAGGTACCCCTATCAGAGAATATTCAGGCCCAGGACCCAGTTCCTGGAACTCAGTGACCAGGAGTACCATACAGCACCTCTGTCAGAAGCTAGAGCCCCAACTCCAGGTCAGCACTTGCAGGAATAATCTAGTGCCAGTGCACCTTACAGATACAGCCTCCTTCACCTTTCTTGCCTCTGGTCCCTGTCAGTCAGTGCTGGCAGTCAGTGCAGGCCTCACCCAGCTTACCACCTCTGTGTGGCCCAACTCCTGGATGCCTTCCTCACCCACAGCACACAGTACATCTCCTTCCTCCAACACTTTACAGGCCTGCCAGAACAACATGACCCAGTTCTACTCCTTAGACCATCTCCCCTTGGTCATAGCCCCTCCCCCCTACCAGGCACAGAAGGACACCTATAGGGCTAGGAAATCCTATCACTTCATGAACATACAAATGGTGTGTGATGCTCAGGGGGAGAGAGCGGATGTGTGTGCTATGATACATACATATTACGCCACTCAGGAATTTATCAGCAGTCTGAATGAGGGGAGAACATTGGAGGCTGGCTCCTAGGTAAGCAGGACTGGTAGACTGGTATTCTTTCCCCTGGAAGGTCACCACACCAGCTTCCCCAAGATGCCACCAGCATCAGATCCATTCCCCCACTCTAAGGTGTTCATACCCGGAGAGACACACCCATGCCTGTGATTTTTGCTCCCTCTCCATAGGTGACAGAGGCTACCCCCTGTGAATCTAATTCATGACCCCTATTGTGAACAAAAATGAGACAGAGGAGCACTACAATAAAGCCCATAAGACCATCTGTGCCATCATTGAAAGGATCTTTGCCATTTTAAAAATAGATTTCAATGCCATGAGGGTGGGGGAGCTCATCTACACCCCAGAGAAGGTTCCCAGAATCTTCATTGCATGCTGTATGCCCACCCCCTCTACCACCACCACCATGCCACCACAGTGTGGTGCCCCATAGCACACTCTTGGCGCCTCTCACCCTCAGCCACCCCTTCCCCTCATAAGACCATAAGTGTTGCCTTACTGGGACAGACCGAAGGTCCATCAAGTCCAGTATCCTGTTTCCAACAGTGGCAAATCCAGAACACAAGTGCCCGGCAAGATCCCAGAACAGTAAAACAGACTTTATTCAACTTATTCTAGAAATAAGCAGTGGATTTTCCCAAGTCCACCTTAATGGCTTATGGGCTTTTCTATTAGGAAATTATCCAAACCTTTTTTACATAGTAACATAGTAAATGACGGCAGATAAAGACCTGTACGGTCCATCCAGTCTGCCCAACAAGATAAACTCATTTACATGGTATGTGATACTTTATATGTATACCCGAGTTTGATTTGTCCTTGCCTTTCTCAGGGCACAGACCGTAGAAGTCTACCCAGCACTGTTCTTGTACAAAGTTCTGGAGCTAACGTTGAAGCCCCTTAAAATTTACACTCCAGCCCATCCCTATCTATTCAGTCACAATCAGGGCATAGACCGTAGAAGTCTGCCCAGCTCCCATTTTGTTTCCCAATTACTGGTGTAGTCACCCAATCTCCACCAGAGATGTAGCCAGGTTTTGACGTCAGGGGGAGCAGACTTTTGTAAAATAGACACCAGTTGGTGTTGGCTAGGTGGAAGTGACTGTGTTGTGCTCAGATGCAGAGGCTGTGGTCAACAACAATGGTTTAACTCAGGCTGGCTCTGCTGTGTCCAGCCTACGAGGAAAACAGGAAGTTACATCAGGAGACCAGCCGAAGCAGGCAGCCTGTCTTTTTAACTAGAAGTATAAATATTCAAATTATGACCATCACCTCAGGGATAGCATACACACTCTTTCTACTGCTCTACATAATGTGAAGACCACTAGTCCTGAGTATTTTTTTACTTTGTGTGACAAGGACTCCCAAAGGCAGCTCTTACCCCAGAACCTACTTTCAAATAGGGCTACCACCAGACAAAATCCTGAAGGAAGACACTCCAGACCTATACTGAAATCTTACCACATCATAACAGACCTAAACCACTTATGAAAAGACAGTGATATATTGGTGCTTTAGGGCCCAGTATAATATTTATATCGGCTACTGGGAAACTGGAACAAGCTGGACTGTTATAGATTCCTACACAGACACTACATGCTACCAAAGGAGTGGGCAACCTCAGTGCCGTAGGAAGGGGGGGGGGCGGTGGGGCGGTCCGCCCCAGGTGCACATGCTGAGGGGGGGGGGGGGGGGGTCGGCTCGCTGGTTCCCTGCTCTTTCTGCTCCGGAACAGGTTACTTCCTGTTCCGGGGCAGAGAAAGCAGGGAAGCAGCAGAGCCGACACAGCTCCCAGTGACGTGCACTGGGGGCGGATCGGCCCTCCCGCCTGCCCCCCCCCCCCCCCCCCGCTGAAAAGGTAGGGTGCGTTTCGGGGGGGGGGTGCGCCGTGCCCTGCACCTGGGGGGGGGGGGGGGGCGCAGCGGCGACCCGCCCCGGGTGTCAGGCACCCTTGCTACGGCACTGGGCAACCTCAGTCCTTGAGGGCTAGAAGGCTGCAACCCAGTCAAGTTGTCAGGATTTCTCTAATGAACATGCATGACATCTATTTGCATGCAAATAGATCTCATGCACATTCATTGAGGAAATCCTGAAAACCCAACTGGGTTGTGGCCCTCGAGGACCAAGGTTGCTCACCCCTGTGCTAGCAGAATCCTTCACCTCAGAATATAGACAGACCCTCATCTGATACAAAATAGGGGACCACAAAAAACATGCAGACAAAACCTGAAATGGAGACCACCAAGAAAACAAGACTCTTTAAGGAGGGCAATATTGGTGAAAGAGAAACAGAAATGAAATTTTCCCTGTACTTTATAAAATAAAAATAGAAAAAATATACATTTAACAAAGCAGGCACATCTCAGTAATTAAAAAGTATTAAATACAAATATTATTTTCTTTTCTACCTATGTCATCTGGGAATTTTATTTTTCTAATTAAGCTGGTCTCTTCCTCTTTTCCACTTTGCATGAGCCACTCTTCTCCCAAATTCTTGTCCAGATTGACCTTTCCATTTCTTCTCTCTTCTACCTTTCCCAACTCAGGACACTAGCCTCTCCTACCAATTGCCTTAAGGGATATTAGGCAGTTGAAACATTTTCCCCTTACATTCATTGACCTTAATTTTCTTATCTTGCACTATTTCTGTCATGAACCTATTCCACCACTGAAGCTGAGATCCATGAATCTGCATTTTATGAATGGAGAATCACATATATTTGTATGAAATGGTACTAACGTTGAATGGCATTATAGATAAGTAACTTAAATAAGATTTAAGTAGGAAATAAAGCATCATTTAAATCCTGCAGCAGATCCCCCTCTGGTCAGCTATCTTATTTATCTGGCAAAAATTAATTCAGGTGCACTGCTCTTATCAGGCTAGGAACAAGCAGCCCCTAGTTTGCAGCTCTTTGAAACACTATAAGAAACTGTACATCCAAAATATTCCCAAACACATCCTAGGGTCCCCACAGCCAGTCAGAATTTCAGGATATGCACAAGATCAAATTTGCACACCTCAGAAACCTTGTGTGCAAATTTACCTAATGCATATTCATTCTAGATACCCAATTTATTTATTTGGATTTATAGGAGGAAATGTCCTATTGTGGATTAAAAACCGGTCGAAGGATAAGAAACAGAGAGTGGGGTGAAATGGGCAGTATTCACAATGGAGAAGTGTAGTTAGTGGGGTTCCTCAGGGGTCTGTGCTAGGACCGCTGCCTTTTAATATATTTATAAATGATTTAGAGATGGGAGTAACTAGCGAGGTAATAAAATTTGCTGATGACACAGTTATTCAAAGTCGTTAACTCGCGAGAGGATTGTGAAAAATTACAGACTGGGAGACTGGGCGGCTAAATGGCAGATGACGTTTAATGTGAGCAAGTGCAAGGTGATGCATGTGGTAAAAAAAGAACCCGAGTTATAGCTACGTCATGCAAGGTTCCACGTTAGGAGTTACGGACCAAGAAAGGGATCTGGGTGTCGTCGTCGATAATACACTGAAACCTTCTGCCTAGTGTGCTGCTGCGGCTAGGAAAGCGAATACAATGTTGGGTATTATTAGGAAAGGTATGGAAAACAGGTGTGAGGATGTTATAATGCCGTTGTATCGCTTCATGGTGCGACCGCACCTTGAGTATTGTGTTCAATTCTGGTCGCCACATCTCAAGAAAGATATAGTAGAATTGGAAAAGGTGCAGCAAAGGGTGACTAAAATGATAGCGGGGATGGGATGACTTTCCTATGAAGAAAGACTAAGGAGGCTAGGGCTTTTCAGCTTGGAGAAGAGATGGCTGAGGGGAGACATGATAGAGGTATATAAAATAATGAGTGGAGTGGAACAGGTGGATGTGAAGCGTCTGTTCACGCTTTCCAAAAATACTAGGACTAGGGGGCATGCGATGAAACTACACTGTAGTAAATTTAAAACAAATCAGAGGTTTGGCTCGGACAACGTTACATGGCAGCAAGCACCACCCCCCAGAAGTCCTGCAGAAGTCACATATTTTGCCTACGATGATAGCGGTGTGGAAATGGATCTGTCGCATGCATGGTTTCTCGCCGAAAGCTACCCCCTATCTGTCAATCTGTGGTAACCCAGGTTTTGAACCTGGGAGAAGCTATACAGTATTCAACAAATGGAAGGACAAGGGGATAGAATATCTGCATCATGTGCTCACAGACGAAGGACATATCAAAACGTTCTCAGAATTGAGAGCCCAGTTCAAAATAAGCACAGCGGACTATTTCCATTACTATCACCTAAGACACTATCCTGCTTATAATCGAAAGAGAAAAACATGTATATTGCGACAAAAATCGGGAGATGGGCGTCTTTCTCCCGTGGGCACCCAAATCGGTATAATCGAAAGCCGATTTTGGGCGTTTCCAACTGCAATCCGTCACGGAAACGGGTAAAGTTGATGGGGGCGTGTCGAAGGCGTGGTGAAGGCGGATCTAGGACATGGTTATCGGCCGAGGAGAGATGGGCGTCTTTAGCTGATAATTTAAAAATAAGGCGTTTTTACCGCGATTTTGGGTCACTTTTTTTGGACCCCTTTTTTCACGAACAAGTCCCAAAAAAGTGTCCCAACTGCCCAGATGACCACTGAAGGGAATCGGGGATGACCTCCCCGGACTCCCCCAGTGGTCACTAACCCCCTCCCACAAAAAAACCCACTTCCATTTTAAAACTTTTTTTCCAACCTCTATGCCAGCCTCAAATGCCGTACCCACCTCCATGACAGCAGAATGTGTTCTATCCTGTGACAGCCTTTCCCTGGTTCTGATGTGGCTCTCGGGTGAGTGTGACACCTTTTCTGTTATGTGGGTGTAGGGTATTGAGCTCCATGATTCCACTAGCTTGTGGCAAATGCTCACGATGTTGGTAGTTGGTAGGCTCTACTCCCATGGTGCTTGTCCCCCTGCTTACTGGGTCAGAGTGTGCCCTGTTTTGTTTCCGGTAGTCCATGAGATAGTGGCCATTTTTGTAAGCCAGTTTTAGATCCCTTTCATGTGTTAGCCACGTTACAGAACTTAGTTCTTACCTAGAATGTGGCTGAAAGAGGGCATTGTACACCATTCTGCCAGCTCTGACCTACTGCTCATCTCAGTACCAGGGAGACTCGTTGCCAGTGGGGCACAACCTCTGATCTGCAGTTACCTGTGAGTAAGCGTGCTTATTCCAATAAAGGACGTTTTCGGAGAGATTAGTCTTCAGGTGTCAACTGGTGTGCCAAGGTTATATAGCAGCAACAAGTCCTAGAGGCCTGCGTGTATGCAGGTCCATGGAGCACTTTTAGTGGGTACCGCAGTGCACTTCAGCCAGGTGGACCCAGGCCCATCCCCACCTACCTGTAACACTTGTGCTGGTAAATGGGAGGTCTCCAAAACCCACTGTACCCACATGTAGGTGCCCCCTTCACCCCTAAGAGCTATGGTAGTGTTGTACATTTGTGGGTAGTGGGTTTTGGGGGAGGGGGTTGGGTGCTCAGCACCCGTGGTAAGGGAGCTATGCATGTGGGAGCTTTTTCTGGTCCACCACACTGACCTCTAGGGTGCCCAGTTGGTATCCTGGCATATCAGGGGGGCCAGTGTACTATGAATCCTGGCCCCTCCCATGACCAAATGGCTCGGATTAAGACGTTTTTGAGCTGGGCGTTTTTAGTTTCCATTATCGCTAAAAAAAACCAAACGCCCAGCTGAAAACATCCATTTTTTCGAAAATACGGTCTGTCCCACCTCTTCACGTACCCGTTTTCGGACATAGATGACCATGGAGATAGGCGTTCGCGTTCGATTATGCCCCTCCACATATCCAGTTTGCCTTGGACAGACCTCACCGAGGATGTGAGGGAGGAACTGGCATCTGCCATATCGCTGGGGGTGCAATTGAAAGTACCAATGGCCTACCACCACCGCCACATCTGAGATACAATGCCAGAACCAGACTATGCGGGCTATGTGGCAAAATGGAGCCAAGATCTGGGAAGCCAGATAACAGAGACTATGTTCAAGGACCATGTGCGGACGCTCTGGCAGACTACAAAACTGGCAGAGCACTGGGAACTGCAATATAAATTCGCATTAAGGATTTACATGGCACCTAGAAGAGCGTTCCATATAGGAGCATCACCGGATGGGGCATGTGGGAAGTGCCATCAAGAAGGGGCCACATTGGCTCATATGTTTTGGACCTGTCCAAGAGTAGCCTGGTTTTGGAGAAGCATCCTAAGGCAAGTAACAGAGCTATGGTCTCGAAGATGGAACTATGATCCAGAGCTGCTTTTTGGACATCCAAGGCTAAGCAAGCCAACGCTGAAAGGATTTACAGACTTTGTAAAAAGAGCTACAGAGGTAGCAATAAAAGCAATTTTACAGGCTTGGCTGGGGAATAAACCACCATCACTGCAATACTAGCGAACTCAAATGCTCATGCTTTTACGTACAGAGCATTTGGAAGTGCGGAATCAGCCTCAGCTGAGGAAACAATTTGAATGCAGATGGGCACCCTTTGGGGAAACTTTGACCCCAACAGCCCGGAGCCAGATACTGAACCTATAATCCTAGATGCTGCTACTCCCATTGCCTCCGCTTGTTATTGGGCATAGAAGGGGAGGGAGGGGAGGGTTTGGGGTGCCACCATTAGCTATTACCTGCGCTCTCATATCAGTGTAGAGGGCCTGAATGGCTTGCAAAATCTCTCCCGGTAATCCCATCCATTTTAGTACTCCAAACAGGAAATCCCATCTAACCCTGTCAAATGCTTTGGCGGCATCCAAACTGACCACCATCCCCGGGGTACCTTGATACCTGCATTGTGCCATGGCTAACAAAGTTCTCCTAACATGCAACACCAAGTGCCTCCCCGGGACAAACCCCACCTGTGTTGGTCCGATGACCTGTGGAAGGCATTTCTTTAAGCGTTCGGCCAGGATCTTTGCTAGTAATTTAATGTCCACGTTAATTAACGAGATAGGCTTCAACAGTAAAGATATGCATGCGGTATTCTCGTGGGCAGGGAACTTTCCGTCTCTAATGACTGCCTGATGGTAAGCGAATAGGGGGGCCACCAGGGAGTATTGTAGAATTTTATAAAACTCACCTGAATATCCATCCACCCCTGGGGCCGAAAAGGATTTAGCCCCTTAATCGCAGCCTGTAACTCTTTAGGCTGCAACGGGGTGTCTAGCAGGGCCACCTCCTTTTCCCCAAATTTTAGCATTTGGGCCCTCTGTAATAACTCTGCTAACTCTTTTCCCCCTCCTAACTGTTCCTTTGTGTATAGATTTGCAAAGTGCTCCTGCAGGGTCCTAAGTATCTCATCTGATTTATTGGTAATCGTCCCATGACTGTTTCTAATCGTCAGAATGGTCCGGTTACCACCCTTCCTCTTTACCATTCTAGCTAATAGACCCCCCCCCCGCCCTATTACCAAATCTATGAAACTTGTACTTTTGGAAGGTCTGATTTCTAAGTAAGCGTTCATGGAGCAGCGAGTTAGTGGCAGCCTGTATTGCCAGATAATTGTCTTTATTTGCTGCTGTTGGGTGTGCCAAGTGTCTATATCGTGCCTTCATCAATTGTTTGTTTAAACTAACAAGATTGGCCGCGGCTGTCTTCCGTCTAGTGGCGATGTATGCAATCAGATCTCCCCGTAATACTGCCTTCCCCGTACACCAAAACAGCTGAGGGTTAGACTGATGATCTTTATTAAAATGCGAGTACTCCTCCCACCGTTTTATCAAGAATTTCTGGAATGATTTGTCCTTTGCTAGATAACTAGGGAATCTCCATCCCCTGGTGGCCGGAAAGGTGCTTGGAGCGTCCAATTCAAACCATACTGGACTATGGTCGGAAATCAAAATCTCTTCTATTTTAGATTCATGGACATATTGGAACAAACCCTCAGATATAAATATGTAATCTAGCCTACCCCATGTTCCGTGTGCTCTTGATCTGTGTGAGTACTCCCTAGTCTCTGGATGCAGATTCCTCCAGACATCTACCACAGAGAGAGAGTTTCCCAAATTCCTTCAGCATCTTGTCTTCCCTCTGACCCGTAGTTATGTGACCCCTGGCTCTGGTACAGTCTAACCTGGGATCCAACAAGCTATTCATGTCTCCCACTACAATTAGATCCTTGCCCTGATATGGGGTCATCTGTCTCAGCAACCGGGGAAGAAGGACCCCGTCTGGTGGTGTGGGAGCATATATATTTACACATACATTCCCTCCCTTGTAACCATAACTTGACCAGAAGGTACTGCCCCAGCGGGATCTTGTAGAACCTTTTCAGCTGAATAGGCTAAGTGCTTGTGGAAACAGATCGCCACTCCTCCCCTCGCCCATCCGCTGAGGCATATAGCACCTGGCCTACCCAACCTTGCTGGAGTTTTTTCGTGCTCTATGTCAGACAATTTAGTTTCCTGCAAGCATGCTATATCTGCATTTAAAATGTTTTAAGTGCTTTCAATATCTTTTTCTCTTAATCGGGGAGGTAATACCCCCCAGCATTCCATGTTATTATCTACAATGTGGTGGAGACGTCCATTTTATATTTACTCAAAATTGCTGCTCTTCGTTTTGCAGCTGGGTCCCAGCCCTGCCCCAGCCGCCTCCATAAAAACCTGCTCAAGCCAGCACTATCCTTGAACTTAACAGTTTACACATATGAGAATTTTCCGATACACCTCTTTTACCTGTATCAGTTCGTGGGTGCATGAATCTTACCCTGTCAACTTGGTTTCCCTCTGCGTGCCCCTGTCTTCTCCCATTTCCTGATATCCCATTCCCTTGCCCATCCCCTCTTCCTCCCCCTCCCCTTCCCAGGTTGGCTTTTGCTGCCTGTTGACTTCTATCGCCAACTAAAGCCCCGACCCTCCTCCCGTCCCCCCCCCCCCCCTTTTTTGCCCAGTATTAACTTTGTTGGTCTAAAGTCAGGTTCTTAGGGCATACTCTCTGTTCCAGATACCTAAGAACATCTCAAACATTACAACATTACTATTAAAACAAAGCAACTTTAACCCCAAACCATAACAACAGGCCCTTCAACATTAATGCAACATATTCACTTTTACCAGGCCCAAGGTCCCTACTTGGGGAATTGATCTGCTTCAGCTCTCACTTCTCACGTCGTGGTGAGCTCAAGTGTCTGGTTCTTTCAGCTCTGCATCCATAAACTGCTGGGGCGGCTTGGGTCGTTTTAAAGGAGTGCCACTGGTGCCATGGTGGATCTTCAGAACCGCTGGTAGACTAGCATAAATCTGGTATTTTTAGTGACCAGCGCCGAGCATATTGGGTGGAATCGACGTCGTTGTTCTTGTACTCCTGCCGATAGTCTTGAAAGATTTTTATCGGAGACCCTCATATGTAAGGGAATCTCTCTTGAGCCTGAAGCCTCGCATGATTTCTTCTTTGTGTAGATAATTAAGCACTTTGCTGATGACACATCCTGGGCCTTTTGCCATGCCCAGCTGCCAACGTCCAAGCCTGTGTGCTCTTTCTATGCACAGCTCGCCGTAACTATCAGATAGGGCCATTCCTTTTTTAGCCCTTGTTCTAGTAATTGGCCTAGCGACTTCTCCTGTATTTTTTCGGAAGGCCACAAGTCTTAGATTGCATCTCGCGCACGATTCTCCATGTCCCTCTATTTTTGTCTTGGTGCATTTTGAGCTGCTCTCTCAAGCCCGAAATCTCCTGGGTATAGTGCGACCCTGAATCTTCTACTGTTGAAATCCGATTTTCTGCCTCACTCAGTCTCTTTTCTGTGTCTGCCAGCGAGACTCCAAGTTTTCATCTGCCCAGCCAGTAAATCAAGTCCTCGGGCTCAGGGCCGCGCTCACCGCGGCTGTAAGCTGTGCCAGTTGCTTTTCTGTAAATTCTCCTGCCTCAGTGCCTTTCAGGTCCGCCAATTTATGACTGGATTTGGGTGGAGACATTTTTTCGTTTTCAAATTTTGTTCCTCTGCATGTAGTTCCAGAGGGCATATGTTTGAAATATTGCTCCATGCACGAACTGCGGAGATCTAAACCCGTCTCTCCCCCTTATTGCAGGCTCAACAGCGGATATAGAGCAGGTTAGCTGTATGGGCCGTGTCCGGCCAACAGATCTCGATACAACTTGCTGCAGCGCTGGGCTCTTTATGGGGTGTCTCTGTGTTAATTAGCAAAGTTCAGACAGCATTATGTAGTGGTGTGAGCATCCCTTCGAATTGTGTTGCGGGGGGCGGGGGTTCTTCTTCGGTTCACCAAATAACCTCTTCCCACTTTGTTCCTGTTGCGCGAGTGGGTGTGGGCCTCCCTCTCCGGTCCGCCTGAGGCACTGGCAGTGTTGTGTCTGGGGGAGCCCTTCCTGCTGTCTCTTGCTCGGCCCCAATCCGTGCGCCGGTCAGGTCGCACGGCGACTTGGTCTTTAGCGGCCCCGGCCTTTTGTTGGCCCCATAAGCGGGTCTGATTGATCCAGGCGCTCTTGTGGTCCCCGGGCTCCCAACTTTCTAATGGGCCGGAAGCTCTCCGATGGCAGTTCACCTTCTCGCCGCGGTGCTCCCCTCAGCTCGGTGTTTGGCCGGATTGGTTCAGGTTGTTTCCCGCCTATGCCGCCATCTTGTGCCCGTCTTACGATGTTTGCGGGCTTGTTCCTTTGTGTTCCTGGCGGCTTCACGGAGCCCACGTGCGCTCTTTGCCTGTCATTTCTGTGGGCTACCGGCGGGAGGTCATTTATGCAGGTCCGGCACCATTACGAGCGGGGCTTCAGTTGTGGCGCCGCGGAGCTCACAGCCTCGCCGCCATCTTGCTGTGCGTTCTCCACCGGAGTCTTAAATGTTTATATTTATTATTTACTTAGTATGGCATTTTATCCCACATTAAACATGAATTAGGATGTTTTGTAGCTCTACAGGAGAATTGTGATATTATGATCCTTGTTTCATATTGTTGACGGTCTGCATTTTCCCGTATGGTGGTATATTGGTGTATTAGGTTCTGCCAGTGTAATATTTATGGTACAGTAAGGTTCTGAGTGTGTTTTTGCACAAAGTTGTGCATAGTGTTTTTGTAGTTGAGCGATTGTGGTTGTATATGCTTTGAGCAACCACTTTATTCTTTGACATATGATACATATCGAATATCTAAATTTAATAAAAGGTATTATTGTGACCTTTTATTTTTATTTATTTATTTTTTCTGTGAGTTATCAGACAATTATGGATTTAAGCTCCACCCCTGGCCCCACCCATAACCTTTAGCCTCCCCAAACAGTTGGGCCCACCGACCGCCTATGATTGAAACATAAAACAAATCAGAGAAAATATTTCTTCACCCAACGCATAATTAAACTCTGGAATTCGTTGCCGGAGAATGTGGTGAAGGCGGTTAGCTTAGCAGAGTTTAAAAAGGGGTTAGACAGTTTCCTAAATGACAAATCCATAAACCACTACTAAATGGACCTGGGAAAAATCCACAATTCCAGGAATAACATGTATTGAATGTTTGTACATTTGGGAAGCTCGCCAGGTGCCCTTTGCCTGGATTGGCCGCTGTCGTGGACAGGATGCTGGGCTCGATGGACCCTTGGTCTTTTCCCAGTGTGGCATTACTTATGTACTTATGTACTGCCTTTCTGAAGGAATTGTGTTACCTCAGTCTTCTCTTACCATAGTTTAATCACTTTCTCCTGGCTTTCCCTTAGCCTTCACAGTTCTGTCTGCTCTGTTCTAGTCTGACTGTGGGTGTGGGGAGCTGGAGATAACAGCAGGAATACTATTTCTAACTTAAGTGGAGTTACAATGAATGTTTTGGGGGAAGTGGTGGCTAGATAATTACTTACACATCACGCTCCGCTCCCTCTAGCAGCTTCAGATCCTTCCCTTTGCTGAGTCCTTCCCATGCGGCAACAGGAAACTGACTGCAACAGAGAGGGAAGGACCAGAGTCTGGCTAGAGAGAGCCTGTTGCAATCGCTGCAATCAGAGAAGGCTCTCTGCTGCCTGAATTGAAAAGCCAGCTCGCAAATTTTTTTGGAAATGGTAACAACCAGCGCTAACACACTGCAGCTTATAGGCGCCAGTATCTTTGAAAATCTGTTTGGGGGAGCAACCGCTCCCCCTGTGCCCCCCCTAGCTACGCCTCTGATCTCCGCTATGATTCCGCGGAACCATTCCTTCTAAACAGGATTCCTTTGTGTTTATCCCACGCATGTTGAATTTCATTACCATTTTTACTCCACCACCTCCCGCGGGAGGGGCATTCCACATATCCACCACCCTCTCCATGAAAATATACTGCCTGACAGTAGTCCTGAGTCTGCCCCCTTTCAACCTCAATTCATGTCCTCTAGTTCTACTGCCTTCCTGTCTCCGAAAAAGGTTAATTTGCACCATTTGAACGTCATTTGCGTCATTTGAACGTCTGTATCATGTCACCCCTGTTTCTCCTTTACTCTAATGTATACGTGTTCAGGTCAACAAGTCTCTCCTCGTACAGTTTGCAATGCAAATCCCATACCATTTTTGTAGCACCGCTTCCAGATTTAGCAAGATACGGCCTCCAAAACTGAACACAATCTCCAAGTGGGGCCTCACCAACGACTTGTAGAGGGGCATCAACACCTCCTTTCTTCTGCTGGTTATGCCCTTCTCTACGAAGCCTAGCATCCTTCTGGCCATGGCTGTCGCCTTGTCACATTGTTTCTTCACCTTTAGATCCTCAGACACCAACACCCCAAGGTCTCTCCTGAGTCGAGCTTACAAATCTCTCACCTCCTATTTAGTATCTCTCTTTCAGGTTTCTGCACCCCAAGTGCATCACTCTACACTTCTTGGCATTAAATTTTAACTAATCCACCTAATTAAGGGATATAAATGAAACACCCGTTTATTATATCTAAGTGCCCTCGCACATGACACTAATACCAATTAAAACTTCATTCTTCCACCAATCATACACCAATCACCCATTTAAACCCATGTTTTTTTAGTTATATTCACTATAATTTATGTATATGATGCAAAGTTATATAGATTATTATGGTTTCTTCTAAAAAAACATGGGTTTAAGTGGGTGATTCGTCTCAAGAGAGGGCTTGAAAAAAAGTGAGAGATAAAGAGAAAGTGGTGCTGGACTCATGGGGGGGCTGAGGGATAAAGAGAAAGTTGCTGGATTCAGGAGAGGCTGAGGGAATGAGAGGAAGAGTTGCTGGACTCATAGGGGGCTGAGGGAACGAGAGGAAGTGTTGCTGGACTCATGGGGGGGGGGGGGCTGAGGGCAGAAGGAGAGGTTCTGGACTCCAGGTGGACTTAGGAAGAAGGGGAAAGTCCTGGATTATTGGGGAGAAGGGAGATGTGCTGAACCCATGGGGGGGGGGGGGGAGAAGCGGGAGGGAAGGGGACAGGTGCTAGATCTGCAGGGGTAGGGGAATAGGAGAGATGCCAGACTACAGGTGAGGGGACCAGGGAGAGAGAAAAAAGATGGAAGGCCATAGGCAGATGGAGAGAGTAAGTAGGAGAAGGGAAGAGATGCTGGACTCACAGGAGATGCAGGTAAACAAACCTTGATGCTTAGCAGACTTTTATTTTTACTGTGCAGTTTGCCATTTACACAACCTGGAAAAGTGCATGGCACTGGGAAATGTGTAGCCACTTCTCTTGGCACCAGGCTAGATTTCCTCTCCTCTCCGAGCTGCTGCCCTGCTGAACATTGAAGCTTCGCTTTGAGGTGTGGGAAAGGGGGAGAGAGAGAGAGAGGACATGGAGTTGCTGCAGCATAGGGGTGGAGGGAAAGGAAGAGAGGACAGAGAATTGCTGGACCAAAAAGGTGGAGGGGCAGAGAGAGGACAGAAAGTTGCTTGACCATAGGTGTAGAGGGGATAGGGAGTTACTGGACCATAGGGGTGGAGAGAAAGGAAGAAGGGATAGGGAGTTGCTGGACCATAGGGAGGAAGGGGGGGAGGAGTAAGGGAATTGCTGGACCATAGGAGTGGAAGAGAAGGGAGAGGGGGCAGGGAAATGCTGGACCATATTGGTGGAGGACAGGGGAGGGACAGAGAGATGCTGGGCTACAAGAGTGTAAGAATGGAGAGGGAAGGGGATACTTGGCATGGTGGAACCATGTGGGAGAGACCATGGGGGATCTCAAGGAGACGAGTGTGAGAGGAGGATAGTAAGTACAGAGGGAAGAATTGTACTAATGAGGAGTAGGTGAAAGAGAAGGGAATGGGGCCAGGGATGGAGTGACACAGGAGATGTAGGGGGGAGAGGAGGACATGGAAAGTTGATAGGTACTGGCAAGTGAAATATAGGTGGAGGACTGAAGAGCAAGAAGGTGAAATTTGAGGGGAGAGACAGGGGGAGAGAGAGAGAGAGAGGAAATATATCAGAGAGATATAGTGAGGGAATAGGAAACGATAAGAGTAACGTGGAGAAAGGACAAACCGAATGCACTTACTGGAAATAGAGCAGAAGACAAACAGAAAAGAAGAAACTGGAAACAATATGCTTAGAAAAATAAAGTACTCAGGTAGAAAAAAAAAGTGTTTTATCTGAATTTATTTGGTGGAATACGTTAACTTTGGGAAGTGTGCATCATGGATGTCTTTGTATTTTTTTTCAGTACAAGAGGAAACGCATTTCTGTTTTTATTTTTCCTATGTTGTGGTACATACCGAGTTTGACTTCTTTGGTTTCCCAGTTCAGTTTTTGTCTTTATATTTCTAATTTGTGATCCCTTGTTCAGGGCCGCCGAGAGGGGGAGACAGGGGGGGACAAAATTCCCCGGGCCCGGGCCTCCAGGGGGGCCCGGCGCCAGAGTCCCACCCGCCCTCCATCATCAGGACCTTGCACCTCCAGGGGCCCTGCGGCGCTTCCTGGCGCTCCCTGCCACATCGTTGTGATGCTCAGCTTCATTCTTTCCAGCCGCCCTGCATTTAAAAAGTTGCAGCAGCGGCAAAAAAGCAGGCTCGCCTCTCCTTTAAGCCCTTCCCCTTCTCAGCGTGCACTGATGTAATTTCCGGTTTCCGTGAAGGTGGCACAGTGCACGCTGAGAGAGAAGGGGAAGGGCTTAAAGGAGAGGGGAGCCTGCTTTTTCACTGCCACTGCAACTTTTTAAACACAGGGCGGCTGGAAGGAAGGGAGGGCTGTGGTGGAAAACTGAGGGCACAGCTGGGGCTGGGAACTGAAACTCGGGGGGGGGGTGTGAAAAGGGGGGTAAGTTGGGGCTTGGGGCGAGTCACTGGACATGGAGGGGAAGGGAGGGGAGGACAGGGAGCAAAGGAGAATTACTGGAGATGGGTAGGGAGGGCAGGGGAGCGAGGAGAGTTGCTATGGATGGATGGAGGGGAGGGTAGGAGAAATGCTGGGCATGGATGGAAGTGAGAGAAGACAGGAAGGAGATGCACATGGATGGAGGGGATAGAGGAGAGGGCAGGGGACAGAGGAAAATCACTGGATGTGAATGAGAGGGGAGGACAGGGGGCAAAGGAGAATCACTGGACATAGATGGGAGGGGAGGGCAGAGGAGAATTGCTGGACATGCATGGGTAGGGAGGGCAGGGGAGAGAGGAGAGTTGCTATGAATGGATGGAGGGGAGGGGAGGAGAAATGCTGGACATGGATGGAAGACAGGAAGGAGATGCACATGGATGGAGGGGAGAGGAGAAATTCTGGATACGGATGGAGGAGAGGGGAGAGTTGAAATGCTGGATATGGATGGAGGGGAGGGAAGAGAGGACATGAGATGAACATGGATGGAGGGGAGGAGAGAGAGGATAAATGCTGGACATGGATGGAGGAGAGGGAACAGAGAGGAAGGAGATGCATCCTGACGGAGATGAGGGAAAGGGAAAAGAGGAGAAAAACTGCACATGGCTGGAGAAAGTAGGCAAAAGCTGGATCCACTTTATACTTCCTCTAGTCAAGTCCGCGGAGGACCCAGCTTTTACCTATGGATGTAGGGCAAGAAATGAAGAAGAAAGGAGGAAAGTAAAGAAATAAATGGAAAGGAAACCTTGGAAGTGGAGTTAAGGGAGCAGATAGAGAGCAGCAGAATCAGAGACTGG
This sequence comes from Microcaecilia unicolor, assembly GCF_901765095.1. Lineage (NCBI taxonomy): Eukaryota > Metazoa > Chordata > Amphibia > Gymnophiona > Siphonopidae > Microcaecilia > Microcaecilia unicolor. The sequence continues at coordinate 143,634,159 of NC_044041.1, read as the reverse complement.
GACCAACATGATCTGAAAAACAGTCACAAGACAACAAAGGTAGAAAAAAATCATTTTATTTTCATTTTAGTGTTTGGAATATGTCCAATTTGAGAATTTACATCTGCTGTCTTATTTTGTAATGTATAGCAATGTTCTGTTTTTCTGGTATTGTGCTGCATGCAGAATCTGTATGCTAATTTGGTTTCTGTCATTTTGGGTATACTGGAGCGGGGAAGGGTGGGTAGGCCCCAGTGAACTGGTCTGCACAGCTCCCTGCAGTTGCTAAGACCGGCCCTGTCTGTCGTCGACCATCTGCCACTGGGCCGGGCCCCCTACATTGAAATCACAGCGCCTCTCACCTCCGTGTGAAAGCGCTGCAGGCAGCAGCAGATTGCTTCCCTTCGGGCTTCCTTCCCTCTCTGTGTCCCGCCCTCACGGAAGTTACATCAGATGAAGATGGTGAGAGGCGCTGTGATTTCAATGCAGGGGCCCGGCCCGGTGGCGGGCGGAGGGGGAGCAGCGGCGACCTCGGGGGGGGGGGGGGGGGGGGGGCCTGGGGGTGGCCTTGCCCAGTCTCTCGGCGGCCCTGCCCTTGTTCTGTATTTGGTGTGTGACCAAGGTGTAGTATTCTGTTGGCAAATAGTTTGTAGAATTCTGTAGCAGTCCCACTTGTTCTGTTGTACCAGTGGTAGGTGTATTGGTATTCTAGCACCCTGTGTATTGTTTGTTGTGCTGTCTGTTCTTACATAGGGTTCTTGTTTAAATCATAGGAATCAGTGCTACTGTTGTATGGTAGATTTTCTACATGTATGTTGAGCTGGAGATTACATAGTATTCTCCGAGGACAAGCAGGCTGCTTGTTCTCACTGATAGGGTGACGTCCACGGCAGCCCCTCCAATCGGAACACTTTCCTAGCAAAGGCTTTTGCTAGTCCTCGCGCGCCGATGCGCACCGCGCATGCGCGGCCGTCTTCCCGCCTGAAACCGGCTCGTGCCGGCCAGTCTTCTTTTGTCCGCGCTCGGTACGGTCGTGTTTCGCCGTTCGCGCCCCTTAAGTTGACCTCGCGCGTCTCCTTTTTTGGTTTCGCTACAAAAAAAAAAAAAAAGATTCGGAAGAGGACCTTTTCGGTCTTGTTCCCTTCCCGCTACTTCCAGTTTTTGCCCTGGTAAGTTTTCTTTCATCTTCGGGGTAGGCCTGTTTCAGGCCTCGGGTCGAATTTTTTCTTCCCCTCGTTTTTGGTGCCTACCGCAATTACGAGTTTCGATTTCGCCGGCGAGATTTTTCCGCCCATGTCATCGAAGTCTCCCAGCGGCTTCAAGAAGTGCACCCAGTGCAACCGGGTAATCTCGCTCACTGACAGACACGCGTCGTGTCTTCAGTGTCTGGGGGCTGGGCACCGCCCGCAGGCCTGTAGTCTGTGCGCCCTTTTACAAAAGCGGACTCAGGTAGCGAGATTGGCCCAGTGGAACGTTTTGTTCTTGGGCTCTTCGTCGGCATCGGCACCGGGAGTATCGAGTGCATCGACGTCGCCAGTGTCCAGACCTTCATCCTCCGGCCGCGATTACATCGAGTGTATCGAGGCATCGACCCTCTGCATCGGGGCTGAGACATCGGCAGCTGCGTCAACGTCGGTGGTACGGGACCTCCTCGTCTGCTGATGTCGTCGGATGGTGTGTGCTTCGTCTGGAGTGCAGGTGAGGGCTGTCCATTCCCCTGCTGGTGGCGGTGAGTCTTCGGGTGGGTCTCCCCCCACCCTGAGGGCTCCTGCGGTACAGCCACCCCGAGACCGATCTTCTTCGGCCTCGGCCCCGAGGAAGCGACGGCTGGATTCTACGTCCTCCTCGTTGGTGCCGGGGAGCTCCGGTGACATGCTTCGTCCCAAGAAGTCGAAGAAGCATCGACCACCGGTCCCCTTCCCGGGTTGGCACCGAGAGCTCTGGGTCGCCGAGGGAGTCGGCACCCAGTACGGCATCGGCACCGAGAGGACCGCTCACCCTCTGGTCCAAGAGGTGTCGATGCGCTCCACTGTGGACAGCCCGGAACAGCCTCCACGCCCGGAACAGGACTCTGACATCGACACTTGCATCGGGCTTCCACCGTCTTTCTCCAACGACGCTCTGGCACGAGAGTCTCCGGGCCGTTCTCCCAGAGATCCTGGGAGAGCTGTTGCACCCTTCCCCTCCGGTAACGGGGGTGCTTGCGCCACCGGTACTGTCGAGTGAGGCGCCGGCTGGCCCCTTGCCCGGGGTGAGGTCTCTGCTTCATCGGTTTACCGTTGCGATACGACTGCGGTTGCCTCCCAGGAAGGCTCCCCGACGACGTCGGCGGAGGGAGCTTCACCGGTGCGGGCGAGGGAGGTCTACCCTCTTGAAGCTCCCACCGTGGCCGTGGTTCCATGGATTCGAGCCGGGCACGGCTTCAGACACAGGTCCGTGAACTTGTGTCTGATACCGAGGGTGAGCCTCGTGGGGAAGAGGAAGAGGACATCAGATATTTCTCTGAGGAGGAGTCTGAGGGTCTTCCTTCGATCCCACTCCCTCTCCTGAAGGCAGCTTTCTCTCCCGAGAGTCTGTCTTTCGCTTCCTTTGTCCGGGAGATGTCATACGGCCATCCCCTTCCCGGTGGTTGTTGGAGGATGAGCCCAGGGCTGAAATGTTGAGCTCCTGGACTATCCCTTCTCACCTAAGGAAGCGTCCACAGTACCCATGCATCATGTCCTAAAAAAGACATTGCTGGCGAACTGGACCAAGCCTCTAACTAATCCCCACATTCCCAAGAAGATCGAGTCCCAGTACCGGATCCATGGGGACCCAGAGCTGATGCACACTCAGTTGCCTCACGACTCTGGAGTTGTGGATTTGGCCCTAAAGAAGGCTAAGAGTTCTAGGGAGCATGCTTCGGCGCCCCCGGGCAAGGACTCTAGAACCTTAGACTCCTTTGGGAGGATGGCCTACCATTCTTCTATGCTCGTGGCCAAAATTCAGTCGTACCAGCTCTACACGAGCATACACATGTGGAACAATGCGGCAGTTGGCGGGCTTGGTGGACAAGCTCCCCCCTGAGCAAGCCAAGCCATTTCAGGAGGTGGTCAGGCAGCTGAAGGCGTGCAGAAAATTCCTGGCCAGAGGGGTGTATGACACCTTTGATGTTGCGTCCAGGGCCGCTGCTCAAGGTGTGGTGATGCGCAGACTCTCATGGCTGCGCGCCTCCGACCTGGAGAATAGGATCCAGCAGCGGATTGCGGACTCGCCTTGCCGTGCGGATAACATTTTTGGAGAGAAAGTCGAGCAGGTGGTAGAGCAGCTCCACCAGCGGATACGCTTTCAACAAGTTCTCCCGCCGGCAGCCTTCAGCCTCTACCTCTACAGGTAGAAGATTTTTTGGGGGAAGGAAGACTGTTCCCTACTCTTCTGGCAAGCGTAGGTACAATCCTCCTTCCCGACAGCCTGTGGCCCAGGCTAAGCCCCAGCGCGCTCGCTCTCGTCAGCAGCGTGCGCCTCAGCAAGGCCCCTCGGCTCCCCAGCAAAAGCAAGGACGAGCTTTTGACTGGCTCCAGCAGAGCATAGCCGACATCCAAGTGTCAGTGCCGGTGCGACCCTGCCAGTCGGAGGGAGGTTGAAAGCTTTTCACCAAAGGTGGCCTCTCATAACCTCCAATTAGTGGGTTCTTCAAATAGTTCGGCAAGGATACACCCTCAATTTGGCCTCAAAACCTCCAAATTGCCCACCGGGAGCTCAGTCTTACAGCTTCCAGGTACTTGCAGAGGAACTCTCCGCCTTTCTCAGCGCCAATGCGGTCGAGCCCGTGCCATCCGGGCAGGAAGGGCTGGGATTCTATTCCAGGTACTTCCTTGTGGAAAAGAAACAGGGGGGATGCGTCCCATCCTAGACCTAAGGGCCCTGAACAAATACCTGGTCAAAGAAAAGTTCAGGATGCTTTCCCTGGGCACCCTTCTCCCCATGATTCAGGAAAACGATTGGCTATGCTCTCTGGACTTGAAGGATGCCTACACGCACATCCCGATACTGCCAGCTCACAGACAGTATCTGCGATTTCAGCTGGGCACACGTCACTTCCAGTACTGTGTGCTACCCTTTGGGCTCGCCTCTGCGCCCAGAGTGTTCACGAAGTGCTTGGCTGTAGTAGCAGCGGCACTTCGCAGGCTGGGGGTGCACGTGTTCCCATATCGCGACGATTGGCTGGTGAAGAACACATCCGAGGCAGGAGCTCTGCAGTCCATGCAGATGACTATTCGCCTCCTGGAGCTACTGGGGTTTGTGATAAATTATCCAAAGTCCCATCTTCTCCCAGTGCAGGAGACTCGAATTCATAGGAGCTCTGCTGGACTCTCGGACGGCTCGCGCCTATCTCCCAGAGACAAGAGCCAAACAACTTGTTGTCCCTCGTCTCGCGGGTGCGAGCGTCCCAGCAGATCACAGCTCGGCAGATGTTGAGATTGCTGGGCCACATGGCCTCCACAGTTCATGTGACTCCCATGGCCCGCCTTCACATGAGATCTGCTCAATGGACCCTAGCTTCCCAGTGGTTTCAGGCTGCTGGGGATCTAGAAGACGTGATCCACCTGTCCACGAGTTTTCTCAAATCCCTGTATTGGTGGACGATTTGGTCCAATCTGACTCTGGGACGTCCTTTCCAAATTCCTCAGCCACAAAAAGTGCTGACTACGGATGCGTCCCTCCTGGGTGGGGAGCTCATGTCGATGGGCTTCACACCCAAGGAAGCTGGTCCCTCCAGGAACGCGATCTGCAGATCAATCTCCTGGAGTTACGAGCGGTCTGGAACGCTCTGAAGGCTTTCAGAGATCGGCTGTCCCATCAAATTATCCAAATTCAGACAGACAACCAGGTTGCCATGTATTACATCAACAAGCAGGGTTGCACCGGATCTCGCCCCGTGTCAGGAAGCCGTCAGCATGTGGCTCTGGGCTTGCCGTCACGGCATGGTGCTCCAAGCCACATATCTGGCAGGCGTAAAACAACAGTCGGCCGACAGGTTGAGCAGGATTATGCAACCTCACGAGTGGTCGCTCAATTCCCGTGTAGTGTGACAGATCTTCTAGGTGTGGGGCACCCCCTTGGTAGATCTCTTCGCATCTCGAGCCAACCACAAAGTCCCTCAGTTCTGTTGCAGGCTTCAGGCCCACGGCAGACTGGCATCGGATGCCTTCCTCCTGGACTGGGGGGAGGGTCTGCTGTATGCTTATCCTCCCATACCTCTGGTGGGGAAGACTTTGTTGAAACTCAAGCCGCGTCAGATCTGGTTCCCTCTTCTTCTGGAGTTGTCCTCCGAAGAACCGTGGAGATTGGAGTGTTTTCCGACCCTCATCACACAGGACGAAGGGGCGCTTCTGCATCCCAGCCTCCGGTCCCTGGCTCTCACGGCCTGGATGTTGAGAGCGTAGACTTTGCCTCTTTGGGTCTGTCGGAGGGTGTCTCCCATGTCTTGCTTGCTTCCAGGAAAGATTCCACTAAGAAGAGTTACTTCTTTCTGTGGAGGAGGTTTGCCGTCTGGTGTGACAGCAAGGCCCTAGATCCTCACTCTTGTCCTACACAGACCCTGCTTGAATACCTTCTGCACTTGTCTGAGTCTGGTCTCAAGACCAACTCCGTAAGGATTCACCTTAGTGCAATCAGTGCATACCATTACCGTGTGGAAGGTAAGCCGATCTCAGGACAGCCTTTAGTTGTTCGCTTCATGAGAGGTTTGCTTTTGTCAAAGCCCCCTGTCAAGCCTCCTACAGTGTCATGGGATCTCAATGTTGTTCTCACCCAGCTGATGAAACCTCCTTTTGAGCCACTGAACTCCTGCCATCTGAAGTACTTGACCTGGAAGGTCATTTTCTTGGTGGCAGTTACTTCAGCTCGTAGAGTCAGTGAGCTTCAGGCCCTGGTAGCCCAGGCTCCTTACACAAAATTTCATCATAACAGAGTAGTCCTCCGCACTCACCCTAAGTTCCTGCCAAAGGTTGTGTTGGAGTTCCATCTGAACCAGTCAATTGTCTTGCCAACATTCTTTCCCCGTCCTCATTCCTGCCCTGCTGAACGTCAGCTGCACACATTGGACTGCAAGAGAGCATTGACCTTCTATCTTGGCAATGACGTCAGAGGGCGGATCAGTGAGAGGGAAGGGAAGCCAGCACCAGCCAGCCACAGCTGACTGGGAGATGTCTGCAGACTGTGTTTGGCTTTCCCTGCCTTCAGTCCGCTCTGCAGGAACCTCCCTATTACAGTCACTATACTACCTAGGAGGTGAAAGACATATGTTTCAGAGGATCCTGCTGTGGGGTTATCATGACAGTTTGCTTGGGGCCCTCACTGCTGCCAGTGCATGCACACCATCCCATTACTCATGTGCATGCTGTTAGGATGCCAAGGGAAATTGGGTGGTGGTTGGGATTCCTCCAAAGTAGTTCCATGACGTGGGGAGGGGGGGGGGGGAGGGAGGGTGCCAACCTATGTTTGGAGGTTTCATGGTCTCAGTTTCGGCATAGCTGGAAGTTTCACTGGTCTTCACAATGACTTGTACATTCTGGGTGGGCTCTGCAGCCTGAGGGGCCTGCTTGTTGGGTGGCATCTTGTACTCTAAATGCCTTTTGTGATCACTGTGCTCTTACATAGTAAGCTCTTACATGACGGCAGATAAAGACCTGTACAGTCCATCCAGTCTGCCCAACAAGATAAACTCATTTTACATGGTATGTGATACTTTATATGTATACCCGAATTTGATTTGTCCTTGCCATTCTCAGGGCACAGACCGTAGAAGTCTGCCCAGCACTGTTCTGGAGCTAATGTTGAAGCCCCTTAAAATTTATACTCCAGCCCATCCATATCTATTCAGTCAAGATCAGGGCGTAGATCATAGTGCCCGGCACCGGTATTGCTTCCCAATTACCGGCGTCGCCACCTAATGTCCGCTAAGATCCCGTGGATCCATTCCTTCTAAACAGGATTCCTTTGTGTTTACCCCATGCACTTTTGAATTCCATTACCTTTTTCATCTTCACCACCTCCCGCAGGAGGGCATTCCACATATCCACCACCCTCTCTGTGAAAAAATACTTCCTGACATTACTCCTGAGTCTGCCCCCCTTCAACCTCAATTCATGTCCTCTAGTTCTATCGCCTTCCCGTCTCCGGAAAAGGTTTGTTTGAGATTAACACCTTTGAAATATTTGAACGTCTGTATCATGTCACCCCTGTTTCTCCTTTCCTCCAAGGAATACAGGTTCAGGTTTGCAAAGTCTCTCCTCGTACAGTTTGGAATGCAAATCCTATACCATTTTTGTAGCTTTTCTTTGCACCGCTTCTAGTCTTTTTACATCTTTAGCGAGATATGACCTCCAAAACTGAACACAGTACTCCAAGTGGGGCCTCACCAACGACTTGTAGAGGGGCATCAACACCTCCTTTCTTCTGCTGGTTATACCCTTCTCTATGCAGCCTAGCATCCTTATGGCCATGGCCGTCGCCTTGTCGCATTGTTTCTTCACCTTTAGATCCTCAGACACTAACATCCCAAGGTCTCTCTCCTGAGTTGAGCTCTCTCCCCTCCTATCCGGTATCTCTCTTTTGGGTTTCCGCACCCCAAGTGCATCACTCTACACTTCTTGGCATTAAATTTTAACTTTTGTTAGTCAATTAGGGTAATATTCTATAGCAAGAGTACTATCTCAACAATTGCCTTCACTCAATGTACTCCAAACTGAAGTTTAAATCTATTTAATATTTATTAAACAACATATGTTCACAATCCTTCACAGTATCTACAATATTCACATCCATACCCCAACCATCATTCAAACCATGTATACCTTATTTGCAAATACATTTACTTGTGCCCATCATATATAAATCAGAAAACTGACTTTTTGCTCACATATAGTCCATATACAGTCTTATATATCAAGATTTCACAAGGCAACAATTATTCTTCAAGAAAACTGCTGCACTGTCCATCTTCCAATATTTGGCATCATTTTAGTTGTATTGAACCCATCACTCTCTCACAAATATTGTAGGTATACTCCTAGGTAAGGACAATATTCTGCCTGTGGAAGGCTGTCGACCACATAAGTATCTGCTTTGCATTTTTTTGTCTGCTGAAATATTATAGCAAGAAACTCTTAAAAATCTGATCAGCATATTTATCTTAACTGCACTGCTACTCTTAAATGCATCTCAAGATCTCTTAAATTGCTTTGCTTTAGCCACCTGCTCCTAATGCTTCTAAATTGCCTTGCATTATAAATGATTTGCTACACTTAAATGTTCACTTAAATGTTCTAATTGTCTTGTTACTTTAAACACATGCTAAAGCCTTTTAAAATTGCTTTGCTTCATAGCGTCCTAAATGCCTACCTCACAAATGTCTTATAAATGACTTGTTAGACATCCAATAATATCATAAGGAAGCACAATCAGCTACCTGCTATATACTTTAAATACATATTACTAATTTCAGAACAACAGCCAACATGAACACCAACAAACTGATTATGATAATCTACTTCCTCTCCCTAACATACTACGCATGGACTATTCCTAACACAAACACCAATCTACCTACAACACACACACCCTACAGACAATTCATACATAACCCACCAGAACAAAAGAACAGCAATCAATTAAAAGGAAAAACAAATATATATGGCCACAACCAACAGAAAGGGAAGAAAGGACACAACAAAACTAGACATCAGGAAAACAGGCAACGAATAAAAATTAAGACATCAATGCCCCTAACCGAACCGTATCAGTTAATTCAAATGGGATACGTAAACGCCAGATCAGTAGTAAACAAAACAGAAACTAAAACAGACTGGATCACTGCAGACAACCTTGACTTCCTATTCATCACTGAAACCTGGGTCCACAACCTTCAAGATCCTATAATCTTAGAATTATGCCCACCAGGTTACAAAATCACACACTGGACAAGAAATGGAAAAAGAGGAGGAGGAATAGCGATAATATACAAATCAGAGTTCAACATCACAAACACAGCTGAATCCATATTGCCACAACTTGAAATCGCTTCCATAAGAATCAGTCACCCAAAACTGCAGGAACACCTTAACGCAGTCATATTCTACAGACCACCAGGCAACTGGCGAGACTGCCAAACACACTTCATGGACTTTATCTTGAACACCTGTATCTCTTCCGCTAACCTCATCATAATAGGAGATATTAACTTACACCTGGAAGATCTCACCACAACAAGCACCCAAGACTGCAAAGAGTTTTTGCAACTATGGGATCTACAAGGACCAAATACGCAACCAACACACAAAAAAGGACACACATTAGACATAATAACACACAAATTTGACCACGACGCAAACCTTACATTAACAAACACTAAATGGTCACCTATATTGTGGTCAGAACATTACAAAGCACATATTACCCTCCAATGGAGAATGAAAGACTTACCTACCTAACAAACAAATACGAAAGACTTACACCACAGGAGGAAAAATAGATTTGGCTAAATTCTGGCAACAGATGTACAACGACAGATGGACAATAAAAATAGACATAATCCAATTCCTCTCAATATGGGATAACAGATGTAAACTAATACTAGACAACATTGCCCCAATCCAAACCAGAACCTCGCACAGAAAGAAGTCAATACCATGGTTCAATGAAGAACTGAAAAAACTCAAAACACAAGTCAGGAAACTAGAACGGGCGTGGAACAAAAAGAAATACGAGCCCACAATTAACGCTTGGAAGCAACTCCGAAGGAAATATAAATACGCCATAAGACAAACCAAAAGGCAATTCTACAAAACTGAAATTGGACCAAACTACAAAGACACACACAAACTCTTCCAACTCGTGAATAAACTATTAGACACCACTCCAGTCACCAATAACAGCAAAGACACACCAGGAGCTGATGACTTGGCGAAGTACTTCGAGGAGAAAATCATACAATTGCGACTTAAAATACCTGTCAGCCCCATCGAATACACTACACTCCTAAACTGCCTAGATCCAGACCCAGGAATTTACCCAGCTGACAGGATCTGGACTGAATTCACAATACTACCGGAAGTTCTTATCTCACAAACGCTTAAAAGATTCGCCAAATCTCACTGCAAATTAGACATATGCCCAAACAACCTCATGAAGTCGGCCCCTCAACAATTTTAACGGACCTAGCAAACCACGTGAACTATATGCTACAAAATGGACTCTTCCCAAGGGAGAAAGGTAAAATTTTACTCACCCCTATACCCAAGGATGCAAAGAAAAATGCTAATGAACTAACGAATTATAGACCAGTAGCATCTATTCCCACCAAAATAACAGAAGGCATGGTGACCAATCAACTCATAGATTATCTAAACAAGTTCTCGATATTACACGATTCCCAGTCAGGATTTTGCTCTAATCACAGCACTGAAACCGTACTAGTCATGCTCATGACTAAACTCAAACAACTGAACGGCAAATAATATTCTATTGTTACAATTCGACATGTCAAGCGCATTTGACATGGTTGACCATGGAATTCTATTACACATCCTCGAATACTTCGGAATCGGAGGCAACGTTCTCTCAACTGGTTCAAGGGATTCCTAACTTCACGCTCATATCAAGTGACTTCAAATTCGTCTACATCAGCTACATGGACACCTGAATGCGGAGTTCCACAGGGATCCCCCCTCTCACCGACCATATTCAACCTAATGATGACACCCTTGGCCAAACTACTATCGAATCAGAACTTAAACCCATATATATACGCTGATGATGTAACGATCTTCATCCCATTCAAACAAGATCTAGGGGAAATCTCCAATGAAATCACGCAAAGCCTACATATCATGAATTCCTGGGCAGATACATTTCAGCTGAAACTTTAACGCAGAGAAAACCCAATGTCTGGTACTCACCTCGCAATACAACAAGAATAAATTTACCACCATCAACACACCGAAGCTAAATCTACCAGTTTCGGACACCCTAAAAATTCTTGGAGTCACCATTGATCGACACCTAACACTTGAGAATCTTGCGAAAAACATAACTAAAAAGATGTTTCATTCAATGTGGAAACTACATAAGTACATAAGTAATGCCATACTGGGAAAAGACCAAGGGTCCGTCGAGGCCAGCATCTTGTCCATGACAGCGGCCAATCCAGGCCAAGGGCACCTGGCAAGCTTCCCAAACGTACAAACATTCTATACATGTTATTCCTGGGATTTTGGATATTTCCAAGTCCGTTTAGTAGCGGTTTATGGACTTGTCCTTTAGGAAACCGTCCAACCCCTTTTTAAACTCTGCTAAGCTAACCGCCATTTTTTCCAAGAAGTGTCTTCCGCAATCTGGTACAATCACTGGTACTCTGTCATCTGGACTATTGTAACTCACTGTACGCCGGCTGCAAAGAGCAAATACTTAAAAAACTCCAGACAGCCCAGAACACAGCAGCCAGACTAATATTCGGCACATCAAAATACGAAAGCGCGAAACCCCTATGAGAAAAACTACACTGGCTCCCACTAAAAGAATGCATCACGTTCAAACTTTGCACCCTAGTCCATAAAATCATCTATGGTAACGCCCCAGCCTACATGTCAGACCTAATAGATCTACCACCCAGGAACGCAAAAAAAATCTTCTCGCACATTCCTTAATCTTCATCCTCCCAAGTGTAATGGTCTGAAATACAAATTAATGCACGCATCTACCTTTTCCTACACGAGCACGCAACTCTGGAACGCGTTGCCACGTAACCTGAAAACGGTCTATGAACTGACCAATTTCCGTAAACAACTGTCTTAAGTAGAGGAGTGTGGTAGCCGTGTTAGTCCACTCTTAAGGTTGAAGTCAGAATGATTGAATATTTTAACACCCAACAGAAAGGACTTAACAAGGACCTGGGGTTCCTAGCCCATTATAAACCATAAAGCTGTATGTCTCTGTTGATCACCCCACCCCTCACCTATCCACACCCATCCTGTTAGAATATCAATGATATGCTTTGATGTCCCCATGCATACCTCCGACCCACCCCCATCCTCCCACCCTGTCAGACTGTCATAGTAATGCTTGAATGTTTTCATTTATATACACTGTCAGCTAGCACATTTGCTTATTTCCGATCTGACGAAGAAGGGCAACCTTCGAAAGCTAATCAAGAAATGTATTAAGTTATGTCCAATAAAAAAGGTATCATCTTATTTTCTTTTCCATGTTTTATTTTGTTTGATTTCTATTGATAACGTAAACAACTGAAAACCTATCTCTTTGACAAGATATATCACAAAGATCAACATGTGTAACTGTATAATCTTTATAACTTCTAGAATTGTCTTATAATGTCTTTTGCTTTAATACTATCATGTATTTCACCACCATGTAACAAATAACCCTTTGTAAAACCAAATGTATATTCTCTGCTATTTCCAGTACCCATGTTGAATTGTAAGCCACATTGAGCCTGCAAAGAGGTGGGATAATGTGGGATACAAATGCAATAAATAAATAAATAAGATTTGTTTGGCAGGATTTTCCTTTGGTAAAGCCATGTTGCCTTGGGTCCTGTAACCCGTTGGCTTCTAGAAAGTTAACTATCCTTTCTTTCAGCAGCGACTCCATTATTTTTCCTACCACCGACGTGAGACTTACCAGTATGTAGTTTCCCACTTCTTCCCTGTCTCCACTTTTGTGAAGATGGACCACGTCCGCTCATCTCCAATCTCACGGAACCTCTCCCATCTCTAAAGATCTATTAAATAAATCTTTAAGAGGTCCCGCCAGGACCTCCCTGAGCTCCCTCAGTATCTTGGGATGTATCTCATCCGGCCCCATAGCTTTGTCCACCTTCAGATTCTCAAGCTGTCTATTTACTCTTTCTTCCGTAAATGGCGCAGTATCCACTCCATTCCCAGATGTCCCCTTGGCAGCCGACCGCAGTCCTCCAGGATTTGCCTCCATGAGCACCAAAAAGAAATAACTGTTTAGCACGTTCACTTTATCTTCATCACTCTCCACATGGCCATTCTCATTACCTTTCAGTCTCGCAATTCTTTTCCTATCTTTTCTCCTTTCTCCATTATATCTGAAAAAGTTCTTCTCACCTCTCTTTACATCTTTAGCCATTTTTTCTTCCACTCGTCCTTTCACTAGCCATATTTACCTCTTCACTTCTTTGAGTTTAATCTGATAATCTTTTCCGTGATCCTCTTGTTGCGTTCTTTTGTATTTCTTGAACAAAGCCTCTTTTGCTCTTATTTTTTCAGCTACTTGTTTGGAGAAGTGGGCTGGGGTTGGAACTAGGGGCAGATGTTTGGAGAACCATATAGGCTTCCTGCTTCTCTTGTTTTTGTTTGTTTGTTCATTTATTTATTTATTTATGAACATTTATACCCCACATTTTTCCCACATTAAGCAGACTCAAAGTGGCTTACAATGTACAGGAATCAAATACAATTACATGAGGTAGGGTAAAAGGATTAGGGAAGGAAGTAAAAGGGAAAGGGGAAAGGTTAGAGAGTCTAAAATGGACTGTGGAAGACCAGATGATGAGATTGATGAGTGGCTTGAGCAGCTGTCAGCAGGATAATCCATAATTGGGAACTGCAGTAATACCCAGGAAGGGACAAACGGTAGGAATCTTGCTATGATGAAATGCTGCATTTTATATTTCCCGCAAATGCCTGAGGTAGATTCCTGAAACTGAGATGGAGTGGGATGGTGAGAGCAGCTTTCAGCGGGGTTGAAATAATTCCCATCCAGGCAAGTTGATAAAATCTTGCTGTGAGAAGAATCATCATTTTTGGCAGGAAGAGAAGTGAAGTGCTCGAGCAGACCACGACGGCCCTTTTCCGCGGAAAAGGTGGCAAGATCCGCATCACCCAACCGTCTACTCCAGCCCCGATGCAGCGATCCACTCACTATCGGGCATCTTCAATGACGAGCAGCTGATCGAGTAGTGGAAGCCAACGAACTGCAGGTAGTGAAAGCAGGCAATCCTCGTCAAGTGAAACCAACAAGACAGAGGAGACAGGGCTCCCCACCATGAAGCGCAGGTATATAGATAGTGCTGAGGAGAAAAGAGAAAACAACGGTAAAAGCATTAGATGGATGTTTACTTCATGACAATTGCAATATAATACATTAGGTACAGAAGGGCACAGGCTGGGGGAATAATATAGGCACCCAGACTGTCGCCACCTGCAGGTTATATAGAATAGGAACTTTCCTCGCATAAAGATCAGTTGCCATATTTATAGCAGCCTTTAGCTTGGACCACTGTTTTTCCACATCTCCTACGCCTTCACCTCTTCTCCATTTACAGTCCCTTGTCAGGCATGTATGAGGTGTAATGTAGTGGTTGTGGGCTTTGTACACAGGGGAGGAAGGCTTGATTCTCACTGCAGCTTCCTGATGTTTGCGTTTCCCCACCATAGCTGTTGCAGTGTGCTTGCTACGTAGCTCTATATTACATGCTAAGAACCTAGATTTTGCTCCCTTAAGGGTATTAGCCCACAAGCCTACCCCCCCCCCCCCCCCACCCTTTCTTTCTATGGTTAGCGGTTGGCTGCAACATTTGTGGATTGTAATGAGGGCTGCTGCATACTCAGGCTTTTCTGCAGGAGAGGGCTGTTATGGGGGTGCTATGTTGTTGGTACTCACGTCGGGCTCTGAGATGCTCCCTCATGTGCCGGACCAGTGCTGCATTTTCCCTCCTTATGCAGCGGAACTGGTGCCGAAGCACCTCCAGGTCCCTGTGTTTGCAAAACACAAGTTGGTGGAGACAGGGTTCAGGTGATGGCCCTTTTGTAGCTATGCTTATCAGACAGCCTGTGACAGCTGAATGCAGACAGAGTGGGGGCTTGCTAGGGTGTGTGCAATCACTGCCTGGTCTGAGGTGCTACCTGGCATTAGGTGTTCATGGGGATTGAGGATGGCTATTTCTGGGTGACATCTACACTTTGGCATGGAGATGGTGATGCCCAGTTGGACATGGCAGGTGGGACTTAAGGTTGCAGGGTCTGCATTTTTGAGTTGCAAGCACCATTCATATATGTATCTAGGCATGGGGCAAAAGCCCTGAGCTTAGATGGGGGAGTCTCAGATGTGCAGTCCCTCATTTCAGCCTTCTATGTTTTAGGGGGGAGGTGATTTTTGGGCATGGGTGACATGTTCTGGCATTTTCTGCATATTTGGCCCATGGGGACAAAGGAGGGGGCCTGATGGCCATCCCACTAACTCACTGCCTGTGACCCTGGCAATGTATTGCATATGGCTGATACAGGGCTCCTAGCAGCACTGCTTAAAACTCACCTTTCCAGGGCCCTTCTGACGAGTTTTCAGGTCTTCATGGCCACATTATAGGGAGGCAGCCTGTGGTGGTGTTTCAGGATTTGTCTCCTGTGCTTGAGGCACAGGAAGACAAGGAGGCAGCTTTCCTTGGGGGAAAAATTTAGGCTCATGTCAGGCCGACTTCTCCTGACTGATAAACGACCTTCCACGGGCAGCACTACATATGGACATGTTGCATATGGAAGATAACGTCATTCCCATCATGGCAGACAGTGTCCTGCTGTCATGGGCCACTTCTTCATTTAGTCGTTTTCACTAGGTGATTTTGATACAGGAAAAACGTCTAGACAAAATATCGCCACCAATCTGCAGTGCGTCCTAAATTGGAACATTTTGTAGGGCAATTTTTGAACATTGAAACACGTCTTCATTCTCTTTCCATTACTGGGCAGATTTCGGGGATGTTTAGCAATAGACATTTTTTTTAACAACTTAGACATATCAAAAATGATCCTCCACATGTTTGCAATGGCAGATTCACTGCAATGCCATCCTGCAAGATGAGCTGGTAAGTTATTTTTATTTGATCTTACAGTCTGGTTTGACTTTTTTACCCACACCCAAATGTCCTTGTAAAACATTTTTTCTTCTAAGCTTAAATGCAAGTTTTAAAGGTGTTGTAGTTTTAACCAATTTAGAGATATTTCTGGATCACAACATTTGGGTATGTTAAACTTTACTCTCCTCCTTTTATATCTATCCAGCTCATAATCGAAAGTGATCGCCGGCCATTTCCCGACACAAATTGGGAGATGGCCGGCGATCTCGGAAAAGTGGCAAAATCGGTATAATCGAAAGCTGCTTTTTTTTGACAGCATCGCCGCTTTCCCGTCGCCTTGCCGGCGAAAGTTCAAAGGGGCGTGTTAGTGGCAAAGCGAAGGCAGGACATGGGCGGGTATGGGCGTGGCTACCAGATAGCCGGCTTTCGCCGATAATGGGGAAAAAACGGCGTTAAGTAGTATTTTGCTAGGTTTACTTGGTCCTTTTATTTTCACGACCAAGCCTCAAAAAGGTGCCCCAACTCACCAGATGACCACTGGAGGGAATGGGGGATGACCTCCCCATACTCCCCCAGTGGTCACCAACCCCCTCCCATACTAAAAAAAAAAAATATATAAACCTTTTTTGCCAGCCTGTATGCCAGCCTCAAATGCCGTACCCACCTCCATAACAGCAGAATGTGTTCTATCCTCTGACAGCCTTTCCCTGGTTGTGATTTGGCTCTTGGGTGAGTGTGACACCTTTTCTGTTAGGTGCACTGCAGAGTCACATCAGCAATGCATTGTGGTGGGTGTAGGGTAGTGGGCTCTACTCCCATGGTGCTTTTCCCCCTGCTAACTGGGTCAGAGTGTGCCCTGTTGTGTTTCCGGTAGTCCATGAGGTAGTGGCCATTTTTGTAAGGCAGTTTTAGATCCCTTTCATGTGCTACCCATGTTAGAGAAGTTAGTTCTTACCTTGAATGTGGCTGAAAGAGGGCATTGTACACCATTCTACCAGCTCTGACCTACTGCTAATCTCAGTACCAGGGAGACTCTTTGCCAGTGGGGCACAACCTCTGATCTGCAGTTAACTGTGAGTAAACGTGCTTATTCAAATAAAGGACTTTTTCAAAGAGATTAGTCTTCAGGTGTGAACTGCTGTGCCAAGGTTATACAGCAGCAACAAGTCGTAGAGGCCTGCCTGTATGCAGGTCCCTGGAGCACTTTTAGTGGGTACCGCAGTGCACTTAAGGCAGGGGGACCCAGGCCCATCCCCCCCTACCTGTAACACTTGTGCTGGTAATGGGAGCCCTCCCAAACCCACTGTACCCACATGTAGTTGCCCCCTTCACCCCTAAGAGCTACGGTAGTGTTGTACATTTGTGGGTAGTGGGGTTAGGGGGGGGGTTGGGGGGCTAAGCACCCAAAGTAAGGGAGCTATGCATGTGGGAGGTTTTTCTGAAGTCCACCGCACTGACCCCTAGGGTGCCCAGTTGGTGTCCTGGCATGTGAGGGGGACCAGTGCACTACAAATGCCGGCTCCTCCCACGACCAAATGCCTTGGATGTTGCTGGGTTGGAGATGGCCGGCATTTTTTTCCATTATCGCTGAAAAACAAAACCGGCCATCTCAAACCCGGGACATCCAAGGCATTTCGCCGGGCTAAACCGTATTATCGAACAAAAGATGGCCGGCCATTTTTTTCAATAATACGGTTCCGGCCAGTTGTAGCGCCGCCGCCAACATAGATCGCCGGCGACGTTCGATTATGCCCCTCTATATGTTATTTATTGAGTTTATTCAGGTAATATTTATGTTTTATCATTTTTAAGATTTTTCTACAACATATTTGTATTTGTTTAAGTTGTAGCTATTTATGTTTGATTTAGATGGGATGTGATTTTTATGTATTTATTTAGCTTATGATTTTTCTAACATGTGTTTTTTATGTATAACAGTTCTTTGTATGCCCCTGATGCAGCCAACTGTGGACGAAACATGGCTATGTTGGGCACCTTGTTTTTAAATTTTATATGTTGCAGTGAATAAATATACTGATGGACATGTTCCATTTGATCTGTTACTTTCTTCAGTATATTTGAACTTACAGATCGTTTGCCTTCTTGAAATGGACATTTATGCACCAGTTATGTAATTTATGCTTTGGCTATCCATTTTAGAAACATTAATGTCCAAAATATCAACTGGGCAGCACATGAACATGAATATCTCTGTGGTAACACATGAACATCTATGTTATGAAATGACAGCATAAACATTTATGTGCTGGAGCAAAAACATTTATATTAGCTATTTTAGAAACCTAAACGTGTGTTTCCCAAAGCTGTTACAGAGCTCAATATCCTGTGCCAATTTTACTTTTGTGGGTAACATCAACCACTGGGGGATTAAGGAGGTGAACTCCCTTAATCCTCCAGTGGAGCACTTTTCTGTAGCTGGTTTAATACCGATGTCCATCATTTTGAACATAGACTTTCATTTCCCTTCTGAAATGGAGTACAAACCTTTATTTAAAATCATTTCTTAGGAAGACCAAGTATACAAAAAATCCAAACACATGATAATATTTTTAACAATAGAAGTTCCTCACTCCAACATCCTCCTTCAACCTCCAGCTATGCTCCACCACCCCTACTCACCGAGACGGCCATTGTCTTGACCTCGTCCTCTCCTCTTCCGGCTCTCCCTCCAATTTCCACGCTTCAGCTCTTCCTCTCTCTGATCATCACCTGATCACCTTCACACTTCTTCACCCCCCCTCAGCCCCGTCCAACTTTAACCACTACCTCCAGGCTATTGACCCTCCCACCTTATCCTCTAGTATTTCTAATCTCCTCCCCTCCATCATGATCTCCGAGTCTGTCGACAAGGCTGTCTCCGCTTACAATGCCACTTCTCCTCTGCTCTGGACACCCTCGCACCATCCACCTCCCGTCCCACAAAGCGTACTAATCCCCAGCCTTGGCTGACCCCTTGCATCCGTTACCTTCGCTCCTGCGCCCGATCTGAACGCCTCTGGAGGAAATCTCGCACCCATTCAGATTTCCTTCACTACAAATTCATGCTATCCTCCTTCCACTCCTCCCTATTCCTTGCCAAACAGGACTATTACACCCAATTGACCAATTCTCTCAGCTCCAACCCCTGTCGTCTCTTCGCCACCCTTAACTCCCTCCTCAAAGTGCCCTCTGCTCCCACCCACCCCCCTCGCTCTCTCCTCAATCACTGGCTGATTACTTCCACGACAAGGTGCAAAAGATCAACCTTGAGTGCACTACCAAGCCATCTCCTCCTCTTCACCCTTCAACCCTCTCCCTCAACCAACCAACCCAGGCCTCTTTCTCCTCCTTTCCTGACATCACCGAGGAGGAAACCGCTCGCCTTCTTTCCTCCTCGAAATGCACCATCTGTTCCTCTGATCCCATCCCCACCAACTTACTTAACACCATCTCTCATACTGTCACCCCCTCCATCTGTCATATCCTCAACCTCTCTCTCTCCACTGCAACTGTCCCTGACACCTTCAAGCACGCCGTAGTCACACCTCTCCTCAAAAAACCATCACTTGACCCTACCTGTCCCTCCAACTACCGCCCCATCTCCCTCCTACCCTTCCTCTCCAAAATACTTGAGCGTGCCGTTCACAGCCGCTGCCTTGATTTTCTCTCCTCTCATGCCATCCTCGATCCACTTCAACCCGGTTTTCGCCCTCTACACGCGACAGAAACAGCACTCTCTAAAGTCTGTAATGGCCTGTTCCTTGCCAAATCCAGAGGCCACTACTCCATCCTCATCCTCCTCGATCTATCCGCCGCTTTTGACACTGTCAATCATGATTTACTTCTTGCCACACTGTCCTCATTTGGGTTCCAGGGCTCTGTCCTCTCCTGGTTCTCCTCCTATCTCTCCCACCGCAACTTCAGAGTTCACTCTCATGGATCTTCCTCCACCCCCATCCCACTATCTGTTGGTGTTCCCCAGGGATCTGTCCTTGGACCCCTTCTCTTCTCAATTTACACCTCTTCCCTGGGCTCCCTGATCTCATCTCATGGCTTCCAGTATCATCTTTATGCTGATGACACCCAGCTGTATCTCTCCACACCAGACATCACCGCGGAGACCCAGGCAAAGGTATCAGCCTGCTTATCCGACATTGCTGCCTGGATGTCCAACTGCCACCTGAAACCGAACATGTCCAAGACCGAGCTCATCGTCTTTCCACCAAAACCCACTTCTCCTCTTCCTCCACTTTCTATCTCAGTTGATAACACCCTCATCCTCCCCGTCTCATCTGCCCGCAACCTCGGAGTCATCTTCGACTCCTCCCTCTCCTCTGCGCATATCCAGCAGATAGCCAAGACCTGTCGCTTCTTCCTCTTTAACATCAGCAAAATTCGCCCTTTTCTCTCTGAGCACACCACCTGAACTCTCGTCCACGCTCTCATTACCTCTCGCCTTGACTACTGCAACTTACTCCTCACCGGCCTCCCACTTAGCCATCTATCCCCCCTTCAATCCGTTCAGAACTCTGCTGTACGTCTTATATTCCGCCAGAACCGATATACTCATATCACCCCTCTCCTCAGGTCACTTCACTGGCTTCCGATCAGATACCGCATTCAGTTCAAGCTTCTCCTTACCTACAAATGCACTCAGTCTGCTGCCCCTCACTACCTCTCTACCCTCATCTCCCCTTATGTTCCGCCCGAAACCTCCGTTCACTGGACAAATCCCTCCTCTCAGTACCCTTCTCCACCACCGCCAACTCCAGGCTCCGCTCATTCTGCCTCGCTTCACCCTATGCTTGGAACAAACTTCCTGAGCCCTTATGCCAAGCCCCCTCCCTGCCCATCTTCAAGTCTTTGCTTAAAGCCCACCTCTTCAATGCTGCTTTCGGCACCTAACTCTTACCTTTCAGGTAATCTAGACTGCCCCAATTTGACTGCCCCTATCGGACTGACTGTTCACTTGTCCTTTAGATTGTAAGCTCTTTGAGCAGGGACTGTCCTTCTATGTTAAATTGTACAGCACTGCGTAACCCTAGTAGCGCTTTAGAAATGTTAAGTAGTAGTAGTAGTAAGAATCCCCTCTCCAGCTCAGAAACTCCCAATTATCCCCCATCCCTTATATAATTCTAGCTAACAATACCCCGCCCCTTACTTTGAGAAAGAAGGTAATGCCCCTTATGATCTCCCCTCTACCATTTCAAAAATTAAACATTTTTCAATGTCTATTAGATTGTAAGCTCTTTGAGCAGGGACTGTCTTTCTTCTATGTTTGTGCAGAGCTGCGTACGCCTTGCAGTGCTATAGAAATGCTAAATAGTAGTAGTAGTAGTAGAAGCCAACACCCCTATTGACTTACCCTGAATACAAAACAGGGACTAGTGTATAATGTACTTGTTAACCCCATCCTTCCCCCCATTACCTGACCAACCCTTCCCCTCCCAAACCATACCCCCCAACAATTTCCACCCTGCCCCTTCCTGTGCCCAGGGGTGTGCCAAGCCCATGTATGATGTATGGGTTATCAAATACCGCATAGGTCATTTAAATGAAGACTACGAGCTCTTGATGGACATTTCTACTATAATAAAACTCACCCTCAACGTTCTGAAGTCACTCAGTCACTCACTGAAGGGTTCATGGATTCATGGTGGTGAAGCCACAACACTGACCATGTCTCTCTGCCCCGCCCTCGCATGACGGACCAATCAGAAAAAACACCCTCAACATTCTGAAACACAAAGGACCATCACAACACCGTTCCCAGGCAACACTAGGCAATGTAAGACGGACCAATCAGAGGAAACTACGTGACAATAAGGGAGGAGCATTCCCCAGCAGAATGGCTCATTATCTGTGCAGCACGGAGAGCACAGAACCGCCGCTGGAACGTGAGAAGAATATTCCTGCTGTGGGAATGTGCAAAAATAGACCGGGGAAGGGGGGGGGGAGACATTTTTAAATGCCTAATGCCAGTACTGAAGAGTGCCAGAGGGCCTATAGCACAGACTATATTTGGGATCGCTTGACATGGAGTCAGAGGAGCCGGAAAACAACGTGCCCGTCACCATCTGGGACGTGGGCGAACAGGACAAGCTGCGGCCCAGCTGGAAGGATTACCCGCGACCCAGCCAACAGCAAACAGCGACCAAGGAAGGGAGAGGAGTACTCCTTCCCTGCCTAGGAATCGCTGGAGACTGGCTGCCAAACTAACGAAACAACCGCACACCGACGCACCACCTCCATCATTGGAAAGGCATCCACTCTTCAACAGAAATGCAAACTAATAATACAAAACAAACAAAGAATACATGGTTTCTCAGGCGGCTGCAGGTAACTCCCCACCCCCTTCCTCTTCCCCTTTTGCCGAAGCGGCCAAGGACGTGCCCAACTATCCCCAGCCTCAGGCAAGCTGTCTCCCACCTCGGGGATTCCCCGAGCACCCGGAAAAAGACGGCGCTGATTCCTGCAGCGCATAAATGTTCCAGCATTCCCCTGCAGCTGGCCTGAAATGGACCAAACATACCAGATCACCCCCCGACGGCCCGAGACCGTGCTCTTCTCCCTTTCGCCAACTTAAAATAACCATCCCCGTCCTCAGGCAAGCCGTCACCCACCTCCAGGATGCCCAGAACCCCAGCCCAATGGAAAAAGATGGCGCTGCTTCCAACAGCACATTTCTCTTCCAGCATTCCCCTACAGCAGCCCTGAAACGGCCAAAAAATACCGACAAAGAACGTGCTCCTCAACCTTCCGCCCATCTAAAACAACACTGCTGCCTCAGCACAACACAAAAAAAAAAAAAACATGGAAAAAAAAAAACAACACTCAACAAAGGCTGACCCCCCTACAACCACATTTACAATTCACCAACAGAAAGACCAACCTCCACAAACCTCCTTGACAGACAAAACCACACACACACAATACAACAGAAACACACCCTCAAAGCCACACACCAATCCAACCCACTTTGCCAGCACAGCACAGCATATCCCCCAACCCCCAAGCAAAAAACAAAACAAAAAAAGACACACATCAACAACCTGCACACACACCGCACCCTCACACACTCACACACAAAATAACTCTGTGACACATACACACACACACACAAAAAAAACCACATGCTAGCGCCCCAGTTTCATTGGTTTCAGAAACGGGCCTTTTTTACTAGTTTGTATATAAAACTTTCTCATACTTGCAGGAAACCCTTCTTCTTTCTAAGTGTCTGCTTAGCGTGCCGCAGCTCCAACAGCATAAACAATGCAGTCTATTTCTCCAAATCCAATGTGCTGGGGAATCCAGACTGACACAGTGACATAAAGAGGCTCATTTTCAAAAGAGAAAAATGTTTAAAAAGTGGCATAAACCGGCAGATGGAGGTTTTTCTAGCCAAATTTTCAAAACCCATTTTCTAGACATTTTTCTATACTGTTCGTCTACAGTGCATCCAAATCTCATGGGGGCATGTTAAGGGCGAGACTTGGATATTCCTAAGATTTTAACATTTTTCAGTCATAATGGAACAAAATTAAAACATCCAGTACTAAAATTAAGATGTTTTGAACTACACCTAAGTTTATAGTTTATGAATGTTTTCTATACTGCTCAAACTGCACAGGGCAGAGCAGTGTACAAAACATAAGAAGAAGAACTCCATTGTTTGATAGGATTCACTCACAGTTACAGGGATAAAGGACAAACAGGTAGAGAAAGGGGAGAGGGAAAATAAAAACATCATTTAAAACAATGGTAAAAAAAAAAAAAAAGGAAAGAGGGGAAACTGGTAAACCTTATGTGTCTGGTACTCTGAATGCCTGCATGAACAGCCAAGTCTTGAGTTTGGATGTAAACTTTTTAAAGAAGGTGTTGCTGTGGAGGGTTGCTCCAGACATGAGGTGAAAAAAAGAAAAATGAGCAAAGTGGAGTTGATTATAAATATACAAATTTGGGACTTGGGAGGATTAGATGATGATCATTTACAAAATGTAGGACTTTTTCTGGAGAAAAAGGAATTAATTGTGAGACAGGAAAAGTAGACCTACTCAAAGAGCTTTGAATGTCAGTGTTTCAGCCTTGTAAATGATGCATTGTTGGACCAGTAACCAATGATACCACTTTAACAGAGGTGTGATCATAATGGTGTACAAGAGAGAAAATGGATACAATTAAGAAAGTACCAGCATAAAAATATGAAATTAAAATGCAACAACAATTGTAAGTTATAGGCAATAGGATGATGACAGAAACTTTTATAGGACAGACCATCTGGAAGTGAAAAGAGTTTAAAAAAAAATTTTTTTTAATGAGATATAATAGAGTCAACAGTTTATTAGGAAGACTTTAAGACACAGGTAACCTCAGTTTTGTTAAAGCAAGTCTGAAAATGTCCAGCGTAGCTCACAGCTCACAAGATAAACTTAAGTTCTGTTTTTCTTTTCCCACACAACTGTACACAAATTGCCCCTACTCGAGAGCTGTGAGTCACCAGATGCTATGTAACGAAATTGATTGAATTAAGTCTCTGGCATTGAAGATTGAAAACCCAATTTTAATAAACACACCTTTAAGACAGACACCAGAGTCACCAAATTCTGTGTAACCAAGTTGATTCGATTAAGACACTTGGCACAGGTTAGAAACATAGTCCTAGGGTAGATGCACTAAGCTTTCCGAGCCAGCAACGTGGGTTTTAAACTGGTTTTAGCCAGTTTAACGTGCCGGGCCAGCTCATCTCCACCTCCAGTGGCAACTATTATTGTTTCAGGAGGACAGAGCGGGGAAGAGAAGCCCGGACTGTTGCAACACCTTCCTCTCCTGCCCCCAGAGCTGTGCAATCCACCCCCTCCTTCCGAGAGGCGGGCGGCAGGGATCACCGGCTGTACCGGCGGCTGCAGCTTGTGCTCCGGCCCGCGGCTCTGAAAAGTGCTCGTCAGGGACGTCCTTTTTGGACGTCTTTGCCATGCGCAGAGCAGCCAGCATAACGCTTGGCTGCTCTGCGCATGCTCGACCGGCCGATTGGCTTCCGAGGGAATAGAGAATGCGAGTGAGCTACAACGAGCAGCTCATTTGCATTCCATTTCCTTGATGCATGGCCGTTCCCTACCGATTCACTATGGAATCAGTAAGGGAACGGCTCTTCCGAGGACCTTAGTGCATCTAGCCCCCAGACAGCACATTTAAGCCAATTGCAGTATAAAAATGTGAAATCACTGGCACAGAAGTTCAACATACAGTTCAATTAAGAAAGTACCAGCATAAAAATATGAAAGTTATAAGCAATAGGATGAAGACAGAAACTTATAGAGGACAGACCCTCTGCAAGTGAAAAGTGTTGTTGTTTTTTTTTTATTTTTATTTATTACATTTTTAAATGATTTAACAGAATATACCTGTCAAATGAAATACAGCCTTCAAATTCAGATGAAGATTACATATCATATCAAAAAAAAGAAAAGGGACTTTCTTCAGTATAATCATTCAAAGCAATATATATGTTTGGCTTTCTTAGACCACAATCTAGTGGGAGGCGATTTGAATTAGAGAAGATTATAAAAGAAAAATTTATATTAACTAAAGCGTCGTATTCCCCATTTTCTTTACAATTATTTTAAGTTGTTTTTGAATCTAGAAAAGATTTCAGTTGTTCAGGTAAATAAAACACATATTTCAACTGCTCCAACCTTATTACACATTTGCATGGATAGGCAAGGAAAAAGGATCCCCCTAAGTCCATTGTCCTCTTATTCAAAGACAAAAATGCTTTCCTTTTCTGTTGTGTTATTTTCGCAACATCTGGGTAAATCCACATCTTCTCGCCTCCGTAGCAAGAGTTCATATTTTTGAAGTAAAGTCTCATGATTGAATTCAAGTCTTGTTGAAAGACAAGAGAAACAATCAAAGTAGCCCTTTCTGTTACATTATCCAAAGATTGTTCCAAAATTGCAAAAAATATTATTCACATCAATGTTCTCATTTTTTGCTCCTGATTCTTTTCCATCTGCTCCTTTAGGGTTATTAGGAATATAAAAAATCTTGTTAAATTGGGGGAATCGCTTCATTTGGAATTTTTAAGTTCTCAGTTAAATATCGTTTAAATAAATCTAATGAGCTTAACCCAGGAAGCTTAGGGAAATTCAACAGGTGAAGATTTAACCTTCTGTTGTAATTTTCCATTTGTTCAATTTTCCTTCTAATGTCCATGTTATCCTTAGCAGCTATTGTTTTAAATTCTTGAATTTGTATCATTTCATTTTGTAGGGATGTTACTCTCAATGACAATTCTTGTTTAACCGACTCAATGGTGGTATTTAATTCCTCAAATTTAACATTAAGGGCTTTTACCTCTTCTGAAGATTTCTTTAAGGTCGAGTTCATTTCCAACAATTTCAACCAAATCCTCTCAAGGTTCACCTCCGGTTTACCTTCCAAGGTCTCAGAAACTTTCTGAGCCTGAGGTCCCAACGATTCTTGCAGCGCCCTTGCTTCCCTGCTGGGGAACCCCCCCCCCCCCCCCCGTCACACTTCCGGTGGCAGTTTGGTTTCCCTCAAGGTTCGCTGTCGACGCTGGACACGGAGGAATCAACGATGATGGTGGAGGGGAGAGAGATGTTTCATCTCCCTGCTGTGGCTCCGCTGCTCCGGATACCTCTGCATTGGGCTCTGCTCCCCTCTGTCTCTGGGGGGTCCCGGGGAAAAAGCGTTCCAGACTGGTGAGGAAGTCGAGGTAGGCGGGGGAACTAAGCTCGGCGTCCCTTTTTGTTTTGAATGAGGTATAATTTGGAGGAAAAATAGGAAATTTTGATCAATCTAGCTGGAGCATCTTATAAATCCCCCGTTCTCGACGCCATCTTACACACGAAAAAAAAAGAAACGTTTTTTTAAACATGAGATTATAATAATTATCAGTTTATCAGGAAGATTTTAATACACCAGAGTCACCAAATTCTGTGTGATCAAGTTGATTGGATAAAGTCACTTGGTACAGGTACAAGACACATTTCTAGAGAGCACCTTTAAGCCAATTGCAGTATAAAAATATGAAATCACTGGCACAGAAGTTCAACATACAGTTCAATTAAGAAAGTACCAGCATAAAAATATGGAATCACAATGCAACAACAATTGTAAGTTATAGGCAACAGAATGAAGACAGAAACGTTTAGAAGACAGACCCTCTGAAAGTGAAAAGAGGTTTTTTTTTAATGAGATATAACAGAATTAACAGTTTATCAGGAAGATTTTAAGACACAGGTAACCTCTGTTTACAGTCAAATCAAGTCTGAAAATGCCCAGTGCAGCTCACAGCTCACAAGGTAAACTTAAGTTCTATTTTTTCTTTTACCACAAAGCTGTATACAAATTGCCCCTCCTCCAGAGCTATGAATCACCAGATGCTATGTAACCAAATTGATTGAATTAAGGGCCAGATGCACTAAACTTAACGAGCCATTAACGAGCAAGTAGTAAACAGTGGCATGCACTAAAGGCTTCTCCGAGCCATTTTCCGATCACAGTAGCAGCTAACAAAAACGGAATGCAGTTGCAAGGCTATTATAATGAGATGCACTACTGTTTTCCGATCCTCTTACCGTGGAAAACCTAACGGGAGGTCTACACCCAGTGGTGTGCTGTGTTTAACAACAGGCTTTCTCCACGGTCCACCTCTGTGCCCCCCCCCCCATCCACTTCTGCGCCCCTTGACCACCTCTGCGCCCCCCCTCCCAAATTGCAGAGCTGGCTATAGCCGGGGAGAGAGCCTGGGGGGGGCAATGCATTACTCCAAGAAAAAAAAATTTAATGATCCCAGGTTCCAATCTAATTCATGTTTAATGTGGGATAAAATGCCATAATTAAGTAAATAAATAAATATAAACTTTTAATGTTGATCACCTGATTCTCAAAGTGGACATATTCCAAACACTATAATGAAAATAAAATGAATTTTTTCTACCTTTGTTGTCTGGTGACTTTGTTTTTCTGATCATGCTGGCCCAGTATCCGATTCTGCTGCTATCTGTCCTCTTAACTCTTTACTTTCCGCCTTTCTTCTTCATTTCTTGTCCTACATCCGTAAGTAAAAGCTGGGTCCTCCGCAGACTTGACTGTCCAGTGGATCCAGCTTCTGCCTATTTTCTTCATCCATGTGCAGTTTTTCTCCTCTCTTCCTTTTCCCTCATCTCCTTCCTCACTCTTCCCTCGCCTCCATCCATATCCAACATTTCTTCTCTCTCCCTTCCCTCTCCTCCATCCATGTCCAGCATCTCTCCTCTCCCCTGCCCCCGTCCAGCCATCCATACCCACCCAGCAATTCTCTCCTCTCCCCTGCCCCCCCTCCAGCCATCCACACCCACACAGGGATTCTCCTCTCTCCCCTGCCCCCCTCCAGCCATCCACACCCACCCAGCGATTCTCCTCTCTCCCCTACCCCCCCTCCAGCCATCCATACCCACCCAGTGATTCTCTTCGCTCCCCTGCCACCCCTCCAGCCATCCATACCCCCCTCCAGCCATCCACACCCACCCAGCGATTCTCTCCTCTCCCCTGCCCCCTTCCAGCCATCCACACCCACCCAGCGATTCTCTTCTCTCCCCTGCCCCCCTCCACACCCACCCAGTGACAGCTAAACGCGCTGTGATTGGCTGAGAGAGACTTGGAGGAGGGAGCTGTGCCTTCTTCTTGGATCCCGGACTAGAACGATCTCTCCCATTACATCAGCCGCTGACAGGCTGAAAGTTCTGGGCAGCCGACTGGATCACACACGGAGGGAGAGAGCGAGCCAGGACACCGGGGGCAGGAGGAAGGGAGGGATCAAGCGAGAGAAAGAGACCGTCACAGACGGGGAGGGAGTGGGGCAAGGAGCAGTCACAAAGATGCACAGGCAGGAAACCAGAGTTGGTGCTGGGGGGCAGCTAAGCCCTTCTGCAGCGGGATCGGACGTGCTGCTAACATTTTTTTTTTTGAGTGAAGGACGTCCATAAAGGACGTCCTTGGCATGCGCAGAGCAGCCAGCATAACGCTTGGCTGCTCTGCGCATGCTCGACTGGCCGACTGTTTACCGATGGAATAGAGAATGCAAGTGAGCTACAAAGAGCAGCTCATTTGCATTCCTTTTCCTTGATGCATGCCTGTTCCTTACCGATTCGCTAAGGGAATTGGAAAGGGAAGGACTTTAACGATTATTTATTTATTTATTATTTATTTATTGCATTTGTATCCCACATTTTCCCACCTATTTGCAGGCTCAATGTGGCTTACATAGTTTTGTTATCAAAAATACAGAAGAAACCTGTCTTCGCAAACAACAACAGTGATCAAAAACAGCGAAGATGACGCAAAAAAATAAAAAAATAAAAAAAATATATACAAAAAAA
This sequence comes from Microcaecilia unicolor, assembly GCF_901765095.1. Classification (NCBI taxonomy): domain Eukaryota; kingdom Metazoa; phylum Chordata; class Amphibia; order Gymnophiona; family Siphonopidae; genus Microcaecilia; species Microcaecilia unicolor. Next base: position 143,604,918 of record NC_044041.1, on the reverse strand, counting down.
CAAAAAAGAAACAGTGGAAGATAAAGAATAAAAATAAAAATTAAAAACAAAAAATAAATAGAAGGAACTGCAAAAACCAGAACTATGGACAAATAGAAAAAAATGAAAAAAAGGAAAAAAGGAAAAAAGACGACACATCAATAGTAAAAAAACTGAATGGATTTATTATGGTAATATGGTAATATGACTCGACACAGCTGTGTTTCGGCCCAACTGGCCTGCATCAGGAGTCTAAATAAAACAAATAAAATTTAAAACATATCAATTTCAAACAACATTAATATATAATAAAGAATCAATCAATATACAATAAAAGACAGAAAATTAAATGAGCTGCAAACATCAATTCACTGCATTTTCTAGGTGTGATTTTAGAAAGAAAACAAAAAAGGAAGGAACAGGAAAAATTGCATGTTTTTAAATAGACTAATCGTGTAATTAAAATTGCTCATCATTAAGTGCTTATTTCAAAATCAATTTTATATTGTTGCTGATTGAACAAAAATATATATATCTTTAAAAAAATGTTTTATACATAAATGAAATAAATATGAGGATTATTATCTGCTTTTATCAACATCAATATGCAATTTATGACAGAATTCACACAACTTATCAAGGTCCCAATTATTATGTATATAAAGTTTTTATATTAATCATCAATCGTTTAAATGATAAAATCCTTATAAGACTTAGAATGTTTTAAAAAGCCATAGTATTGAATCCTTATTTGAAAAGTAAAAATGGTTTTAATTTTACCTGTTACACCATGTATTTTCTGGTAATATCAGTATTTCTTTGAAGAGTGTTCTATTTACCAATCCTTTATTCGAAGTCACTCTACATTTAAAAAGGCTGTGTGCATGATCTGACAAAAATCTATATAACAAGGGAAGGAAATATTCAAGCCGTAAAGGATGATCTTAACGATCTTACAATAAAACTTGTACCTCCTTATTCTGCATTATGTATCACGTGCCGATTGTGTAGTGTCTTATACAATAATTTATTTACAGAAAATTTTTATTTGTAACTAAACTACTAATAGAATGCGTCACTTACATGATGTGTGGCGCGAGAAAACCAAAAGTAAATTGATATACGTATAGACAAGTCTTATCTACCTCATTTGTCACATTATTGAACTAAATGTATCCCTTAGAAATCTGGGACCGGATCATTGTTACGAATTCTATTAAGTATTTCTATAGTTACCCACGTATCGTGTACTGGTCAAATGTTATAGGAAGTCAACACTCTAAGGTCTACTATATCTGAATATAACTATACGAGAAGTTACACGGTATCCATAGTATATACACATTTTTATACATTTACACAGTGTCTATAGTGTATACGCCTTGTGATTTATTAAACCTTCTTACCGTTGTAAAAGACTGTAGCTAGAAAATGTGTCTCACTGGAATAATTGCAAACCAGCTTAACGTACGTTGGCAATCACCTGACGTGACGTTTAGAGCCTCTTTTATAGAAATGTTCGATCTAATCAAAACGTCACAACTCGCGTAATGTCCGCATCTTTCAAAGAGATTTCTCCCGCCAAAAGTAAACTGTAACGAATGCACGTCACTTCCTCTGTGTTTGACAACTTGAATGATAATGTTAAAGCAGCTGAATACACAAATAATAATGAGTGTAAATGGTGTATACGAATGAATTCTCCTTCATGTTAGAAATAGAGAATTAAAAGATATATGGGCAAACGCATTAACACCTTTTACCTTAATGTGAATGTATAAATATTCTGAACTTGTATGTTATCTCTATTCATTGAGCGATTACATTGTTTATGTCAATCTAGTTTTCTAATCAATAATTAAATGAATAAATTGTTGTCACAAATTAGATCAGATAATAGTATGCAGACTAGTCGAGACGGAAATTGCTCTAATTTGCTACTCTTTATCTATGTCTGTATTGCTAGTTTTATAATTAACCTTGAAATAAAGAAGCAGTGAGTGGCTATTGTGATGAAGCGATAGTCAACTTACTGAATTCAATCCTGTTAATTAAAAATGCCTGTGTATGGATTGCTCAAATATAACGCATTAACAAAAAAAGATGTATTGGTCGAGTGACTTCTTACAAGTTGATATGGTCATAATAGCTAAGGAAAAGCGTCAGATTTTAAATCATGTTGAAACCCTTCATATGTCAACGTTTATAAAACAGTAAAAATATGAAGATTAGATGACAAGTATAAATAAAATTTGTAATAAGATCTCTATTCTAAATCTTAATTCAATATATAAGATAATTTTACTAGATATATAAGACATGTAAAAACGATGTTAGTTTCAGACAACAACATAGAGTTGTCAAACTAAACGCAACTTATACGGATGGTTAATAAATTATGAATAAAAATTAAAACCAGATGAAATACTTATGATATATTCAAATGTAATATCGCATAATGGTGTGTCTATAGTTTTTGTATTCTTTATACCCTGAAAAATAATAAATAATACCACATATAAAGATAGTCATTGAAATAAATTGAACCATAATGCTTTATACATCAAGTATTGGAGAATAATAAGAATTGCATATTAAGAATATTAATATAAAATTATCTTCTCATAAAACTTAAGGTACCTTGTGTTGTGTGTATGGATACTATCTACAATTGTATCGCTTAAAATTAAAAATTTTATACAAAAAAGATGCATGATATCTAAATAAGAATTTGTTTAAAAACAGGTCTTTAACTCAAAGATGAAAATCTATAAAGATGCTCTATAAGAGCTGTAATTACATTATCGTATATTCAGCTTGTTAGCAGTATTTTTGATCATATTGATTTCTAAACAAAACGTGAGGAAAGAAAAGGGGGGGGGGGAAAGAAAAAGAAAGAAAAAACTTATTTCTAATTTACATGACCAATGTATATTTAGATTTCCATATAATAGTGAATAACTTAAAAATAATTTCTTATGGCTACAACTAAAACAAGGAAGGAAAAACTAACGATGTATAAGGGTGTGAATGATCACACAAAAGGAATTAAATCTAGTTCCATATTAAGACCTTGTGGTGATACAGTATTCAATGTATAGATAAAACGTTGTTCTTCTCTCAATAAAATGTTATCTATGTTACCACCTCTCCATTTCTTTTGGATGTGTTTGATTATAAAGAATTTTAAATCATCTATTGTGTGTTCTGCCTCGTGCCAGTGGTTAACCAACGGAACTGTCACAATATTTCTACTTATGCAGGATCTATGTTCTATAATCCTTGTTTTAATCATTCTTTTTGTTTTGCCTACATATAGGCGTTCACACGGGCACCGAATTACATATATTACATGAGTGGTGGTGCAATTTGAGGAATGTTTTAACGGAAAATTTTTTTTGGTGTCTGGATGTGTGAAGTTTTGTAAAGTAATACAATGTTTACACACTGTACATTTTCCACATGGGTAATGTCCAAAAAATACTGCATGTCACCTAAAATTTCTTCTGGAAGTGTTGAGGGCACTAAATGTTCCTTCAGATTCTTATTTCGTGTGTATGCAATGATGGGGCGAGATTCTTGAAAACATATATGGGTTTCTAAAATATGCCAATTTTTATGGATAACTTTCTTAATCTGATTTGAGATTGTGGAGTATTTCAAAGTACAAATTAATTCTGGTTTATTTTTATCTTTTTTTTGGATAAGTAATTGATCTCTCTCTTGTATCCTTGCTTTGTTTCTACATTGTTCTACTACTTTAATGGGATATCCTCTTTTGATGAATCGCTGGGACATTTCTCGTGAATGAAATTCAAAGTCTTCTAGGGTTGTACATAATCTTCTCAATCTTAAAAATTGGGAATAAGGAAGATTCGTTTTGAGACTTCGATTGTGAAAGCTTTGAAAATGTAAATAAGTATTGCGGTCTGTTGGTTTCTTAAAAACTTGTGTGATTAATCTATAAGGAGTTTTAATAATCTGAATATCTAAATATGAAATTTGGCACCTGTCGTATTGTATCTTAAACTGTAAATTGATATCTAGACCATTAAGCCAATTAAAAAACTCTAATAGTCTTTTTTCGTCACCTTCCCATAAAATCAAAATATCATCTATATAACGCTTATAAAATATTACTTCAGATGTATATGGATGATTAACTAAAAATTTTTCTTCAAAGTCTGCTACATATAGATTTGCAACATCTGGTGCCATAGGAGAACCCATAGCTGTACCGCGTATTTGTTGGTAAATATTTTTTTGGAACTCAAAAAAATTCTTGGTTAAGGCATATGTCGCAAAGGCCATGATCAAAAAATTAGGAATTCTTCGTAAAGTGGTTCTGTTTTGTAACGTTTTTTCTATAATTGCTAAACTTTCTAATTGAGGTATATTAGTATATAAGGAATCTATGTCAAGAGTCACCAGTATCACGTTCGTTAAATCTCTGTCGAAATCTTCTAGCATGTTTAAAATATGTGTAGAATCTCTCACATATGACGATATTAAGGGTACGTATGGGCGCAAAAAGAAATCTACAAACTGTGATAGGGGTTCTAAAATAGATCCATTCCCTGATACTATGGGCCGTCCTGGTGGATCTGACGTAGATTTATGGATCTTAGGTAAAATATAAAATGTTGGTATGACTGGAGCTGGAACTAAAAGAAAATCTTTTTCTTTACTTGTGAGATATCCTGCATCACATGCTAGGTAGGTAATTTCTTCAATTTCTTTCTGTAATTGATTTGTAGGGTCTTCTTCTAATGGAATGTAGTAATTCTTATCAGTGATCTGTCTATTTACTTCCTGTACGTATTTAAATCTATCCATAACTACTATGCCTCCTCCTTTATCCGCCGGTTTAATCACAATTTGTGTATTTCTAGACAAATCTTGAAGAGCGAAATGTTCGTCTTGTGTCAAATTATAAAAACTTTTTTGACGATGAGTTTTCTCAATTTTTTCTCTCTCTTTCAAAGTGCATTGGTAAATGTGCTGATAATAGGATCAGGTGGTCCGGGAGGGAGCCATCTTGTATTACGTTTAAGAATGGAAGTGTCTGTTGTCGCTGGAGCATCTCTGAAAAAATGTGTAATTTGTAGTTTCCTAAAAAATTTAAAAAGATCTATTCTAGTTTGAAACAGATCATATTTTGAAGTGGGTACAAAAGAGAGACCTTTGTGTAAAACATGTAGATGTGACTCTGACAATTGGAACTGAGATAAATTAAAAATAGGGATTTCTTTTTCGCATACGTTATTACAATTATTTAAGTCCATTTGCTGTTGTTGTATGGTCTTCGCGTTCTTCCTCGACTTCTTCCTCTGCCTCTGTTGTATACATAAGGTTTGTTGTACTGGTAATCGCGTGGATAATCGTAGGGCAGAGAGGGAAGTCTGTCTCTCTCTATATGTCTCTGTCGTTGTACTGGCAGAATCCGATCTAAAAAAGCTTCTGCCGTTTCTTCTCTGTGGTTCACCATAGGGCTACTGGGGGGTGAGGTGAAAAAATCTCCCGAATCACTTCGAATACGTTTTCGGGAGTGTGGCACAGTAGTAGAAACATGCTGATTAATCGCAGGTGGTTCTGTTTGGTCTCTTGGTCGTGACCTTGATTGTGTTTGTTTCCTGCTTTTATTTGGATATACTTTCGATTTTGACCAGGGATAGATAGATCCCTTCTTGTAGTCATTTGCATCTCTATGTAATTTATTAATTAGTAATGTGTAGCGATTAAGTAAGGGAAGAAAGAAGAAGGAAGGTGAGCGTTCATAATTGAGTGGGTTGGTGAGGTGGCTCAGTGAGGCTATATGTTCTCATTGTAGGCCTTGTTGAAGAAAAATGTCTTCAGAGATTTTCGAAAGATAGTTGTTTCGTTGATTGCTTTTAAGTCTGTAGGTAATGCATTCCATAACTGCTTGCTCATGTAAGAGAAGGTAGTGGCATGCATCAGCTTGTATTTAAGTCCTTTGCAGCTGGGGTAGTGCAGGTTGAGAAAGTGGCGGGATGATCTTGTGGCGTTTCTGGGGGTAGGTCCACAAGGTTTAGCATGTAGATTGGGGCATCTGCGTGAATGATTTTGTGAACAATCGTGCAGATCTTGAACACAATGCGTTCCTTAAGTGGGAGCCAGTGAAGTTTCTCTCTTTGGGGTTTTGCACTTTCATATTTAGTTTTTCCAAATATGAGTCTGGCGGCCGTATTCTGGGCAGTTTGGAGTTTTTTGGTTGTCTGTTCTTTGCAACCGGCGTACAGTGCATTGCAGTAGTCCAGATGACTTATTACCATTGACTGTACCAGGGTACGGAAGATGTGTCTCAGGAAGAAAGGTTTTACTCTTTTGAGTTTCCACATGGCGTAGAACATCTTTTTCATCGTGCATTTTTAGTTCATCTCCCCGTAAGTGCATCTCCCCCTAAGTCTCTGACACTGAAGATTCACAGCCACCAAAGTCACCAAATTCTGTGTAATCAAGTTGATTGGATTAAGTCACTTGGCTCAGGTTTAAAACACAGTTCTAGACAGCACCTTTAAGCCAATTGCAGCATAAAAATATGAAATCACTGGAAAAGAAGTTCAACACACAGTTCAATTAAGAAAGTACAAGCATAAAAATATGAAATCACAATGCAACAGCAATTGTAAGTTATAGGCAATAGGATGAAGACAAACTGTTAAAGGACAGACCATCCGCAAGTGAAAAGAGTTTTTTTTAAATGAGATATAATAGTTTATCGGGAAGATTTTAAGACACAGGTAAATTCAGTTTAAAATCAAACCAAGTCTGAAAATGCCCAGTGCAGCTCACAGCTCACATGGTAATCTTAAATTCTATTTTTTCTTTTACTACACAGCTGGATACAAATTGCCCCTCCTCCAGAGCTATGAATCACCAGATGCTATGTACTATTAGTACTACTACTACTTATCTTTTCTATAGCGCTACCAGACGTACGCAGCGCTTCACACTTGAACATGGAAAGACAGTCCTTGCTCGATAGAGCTTACAATCTAATTATGACAGACAGGACAAGTAAGGGATAAGGATTAGGACAGACAGAACATATCAGGAATAGGGGACAGTTGAAGAGTTAGGTTTAGGAGTTAAAAGCAGCATCGAAGAGGTGAGTTTTTAGCTTAGATTTGAAGATGGCCAGAGATGAGGCTTGGCGTACCGGCTCAGGAAGTTTATTCCAGGCATACGGTGCAGCAAGATAGAAGGAACGGAGTCTGGAGTTAGCGGTGGAGGAGAAGGGTGCAGATAAGAGAGATTTGCCCAGTGAGCGGAGTTCCCGGGGAGGAGTGTAGGGAGAGATGAGAGGTACTGAGGAGCAGCAGAGTGAATGCATTTGTAAGTCAGTAAGAGGAGTTTGAACTGAATGCGGAAACGGATATGGAACCAATGAAGTGACTTGAGGAGATGGCTAATATGAGCATAACTACACTGGCGGAATATTAGTCGTGCAGCAGAATTTTGAACAGATTGAAGAGGAGAGAGATGGCTACGTGGGAGACCTGTGAGAAGCAAGTTGCAGTAGTCTAAGCAGGAGGTGATAAGAGTGTGGATGAGGGTTCTGGTTGCATACTCAGAAAGGAAAGGGCGAATTTTGGTGATGCTATAGAGGAAGAAACGACAGGTTTTAGCAATCTGTTGAATATGTGAAGCGAAGGAGAGAGAGGGGTCGAAGATGACCCCAAGGTTACGTGCTGATGAGATGGGAAGGATGAGCGTATTATCCACAGAAATAGAGAAAGGGGGGAGAGGAGAGGTCGGTTTAGATGGAAAGATAAGAAGCTCAGTCTTGGTCATGTTTAGCTTCAGATGGCGGTGAAACATCCATGCAGCAATGTCAGACAGGCATGCTGAAACTTTGGCCTGGATGCCTGCTGAGATTTCTGGTGTAGAGAGGTAGATCTGGGAGTCGTCGGCTTAAAGATGATACTGAAAACCATGGGATGAGATCAGAGTACCAAGCGAAGAAGTATAGATGGAGAAGAGTAGAGGTCCCAGGACAGATCCCTGAGGTACACCAACTGACAGCGGGATAGAAGAGGAGGAGGATCCACCACAGTATACGCTAAAAGTACGTTTGGAGAGATAAGAAGAAAACCAAGAAAAAACAGAGCCTTGAAAACCAAGCAAGGATAGCGTATCGAGGAGTAAGCTGTGATCGACTGTGTCAAAAGCAGCAGATAGATCAAGAAGGATGAGGATAGAATAAAGCCCTTTGGATCTGGCCTGGAGCAGGTCGTTGGAGACTTTAGTAAGCGCCGTTTCGGTTGAATGACGGGGGCGAAAGCCAGATTGAAGTGGATCAAGAATTGCTTTAGATGATAGGAAGTCGAGGCGATGATGGTGAACAGCACGTTCAAGCATCTTGGATAGGAAAGGGAGGAGGGAGATGGGGCGATAGTTGGAGGGACAGGTAGGGTCCAATGAGGGTTTCTTTAGGAGTGGTGTTACTACGGCATGTTTGAAGGCATCGGGAACAGTCGCAATGGAAAGTGAAAGATTGAGGATATGACAGATGAAAGGGATGACAGTGGGTGAGATAGTGTTGAGTAGATGAGTGGGAATAGGGTCAGAGGAGCAGGTGGTTAGTTTTGAGGAGGAGAGAAGGAGTGGAGTTTCGTTTTCAGTGATTTCCGGAAACGAAGAAAAGGAGGCGGGGATTGGGGGGTTGAGAGAATGGACTAAGGGAGGGAGAGGTGGGGGGTGAACTGGTTGAGAATTCAAGTTTAATCTTGTGGACCTTATCGTGGAAGTACTCAGCTAGAGTCTTAGGAGAAAGTGAGGGGGGAGTTGGAGGAGAAGGCACTTTGAGGAGAGAGTTGAGAGTGGCGAAGAGGCGTCGATGGTTTGAGCCAAGAGAGTTTGTCAACTGGATGTAATAGTCCTGTTTGGCAAGGAAAAGAGCAGACTGGAAGGAGGTCAGCAAGAATTTGAAATGTATGAAGTCAGCATGGGCATGAGATTTTAGCCAGAGGCGTTCGGCAGAGTGGGCGCAGGAACATAAGTAGCGGATTGTAGAGGTCAGCCAAGGCTGGGGTTTGGAACGTTTTACAGAACGAGAAATGGGAGGAGCGAGAGTGTCCAACGCAGAGGAAAGAATAGTGTTATAGGCCGAGACAGCCTCATTGACGGACTTGGATACCATAGCGGTAGAGAAGAGATTTGAGACGTTGGAGGATAGGGTCGAAGGGTCGATAGCCTGAAGATTCTTAAATGTGTTGCTTAGGATTGGACGTGCCTGGGAAGGAGGGTGTTTAAGTGTGAAAGTTATCAGATGATAGTCGGAGAGGGGAAGAGGTGAGGTGCAGAAATGGGAGAGTGAGCAGTTTGAGGAGAGGATAAGATCGAGACAGTGGCCATTCTGGTGAGTCGGGGCAGTGGAGCACAGTTGGAGATTGAAGGAAGATGTTAAAGCAAGAAACTGAGAGGTATGAATGTCAGAGGGATCATTAGCATGAATGTTAAAATCCCCTAAAATGAGAGAAGGACATGAGGGTGCAAGGAAGAAGGAATGCCAGGCATCAAAGTCGGTGAGAAAGGAAGAGAGGGATTTATCGGGGGGGGGGGGGGGGGGGCGATAAATGACTGCTACTCGGAGAGGCAAAGGAGTGAATAAATGGATGGAATGGACTTCAAAGGAAGAAAAGCAATGTGATTGAGGTGGGAGGAGAGGTTGAAATCTACAAGAGAGCGAAAGTCGTAGCCCGACACCGCCTTCACGGCCAACCGGGAGTGGAGTATGGGAGAAAAAATTGCCTCCATGGCATAGAGCCGTGACTGAAGCAGAGTCTTCAGGGTGAAGCCAGGTTTCAGTTAGGGCAAGTAGATGGAGGATGCGAGAGATAGAGAGATTGTGGATATAGAGCAGTTTGTTGCTGACATCGCTCCCCCCCCCCCCCCCCCCCCGTAATAGTGTGGTATCACTCTCCCCCTCCTCACTCCATGCCCGCTCCACTCCTGCATGTCTTTAAACTTCGAGGCTTCTGGCAGCAGCAGCAATGTAAGCCTTCTGCCTACTCCGGAAGCACCCTCTATACAGCTTCCCGCATAGGCGGGACGCTGTCCAGAGAAGCCTGATCTCTGCAACACAAAAACACTAGAATTCAAAATGCACAAAACACAATTCTCCCACTGTTCAACAACCTTATGTGGCTGTACCACATGAATTTTATCTCATCTCAACATCACTCTGTATTTGTAAACACCGGAGACTGCAAACGCACCTCCGGTACAATGTAAGCCACACTGAGCCTGCAAATAGGTGGGAAAATGTGGGATACAAATGCAACAAATAAATAAATAAGTCAAATGCAAAGTGCTGATAAGGAATGCAAAGAGATACTTTGAAAAAAAGATTGCATTGGAATCAAAACCACATAGGGGCCATTTTACTAAGCCGTGTAGGCGCCTAAGTGTGCCCAACATGCGCCAAATTGGAGTTACTGCCTGGTTACTGTGTGGCCCTTGTGGTAATATCAATTTTGGCTGGCGTCCTCTACGTGCACCCGAAAAATATTTTTTATTTTCTGGCGTGCGGCAGCTACTCGCGTCAAGTGGCATTTGATGTGCATAGACCATTACCACTCGATTACTGCGTGAGACCTTACCGCTAGGTCAATGGCTTGCAGTAAGGTCTCAGACCCAAAATGGATGCGCGGCAATTTTCATTTTGCTGCACCTCCATTTTCGGCAAAAATTTAAAAAAAGGCATATTTTGTAGGTTCACTGTTTTGAACTGTTTGGAGCTTTTTCAATATACACTTTGAACAGCCCAAATGGATAACATCACAGTAATCTAAAGAATTAGCTTGCGTTATCTACAGCAGAGCCAATAGGCATAAAATGGGCCCTGCTGCAAATAACTCGAGCTAAGCTTTAGTAAAAGACCCCCTAAGTATAAGAAATTCAACTAATATGTAAATATGGTCAGATTCAAAGTACTTCCTTATGTGTCAAAGATTACATGACATAAAACCCTTTCTGTATCATATTATTAACCTGTGTTTGCAATGTTAAATGTGTATCAAGGAGTACCCCCAGCACTCTAACCGAGGAAGAGAAATCAAATCTAGTATTAATAGTTGTCACCCTGTTCTCCTCAGCATTAATAGTATTACTAATAAGCATAAATTTTGTTTCTCCACATTCAGTCTTAATTTATGCTATCTCATCCAATGTTCCAAAATGTAAAAGATATTATAAATTAATTATAAGCATGCAGACACTGTAGAATCAATAGGAATTAATAATATGATATCATCCACATAACTATAAAAATAAATGCCCAACATAGGCAGTCGGTGGTTATGGGTGGTGCCAGGGGGGCAGAGCTTATATCCATAATTGTCTGACAACACACAGAAAAAAAAATAAAATAAAAGTAAAATAGTCACAATTGATACCTTTAACAATTCAACATCAGATCCTCCAAAATATTATAAAACTAAACTAAACTTAATTTAAAGTGTTGATGTCACCTTAGTACGGCCAACACACAATCTCTCCACTGCAAAACACTATACACAAACTTGTGCAAAAACACACTCAGAACCTTACCAAACCATAACAACACTAATTCCAAGGACAGTACAATCTTATGTGTGGAAAGGCAGAACTGTAATTACACCAGGCTCTAAAACACCAATACACTACCTAGTGAAAAAAACAAAACCAAAAGGGCTGCAAATAATACACGCTAGCAGAATACTGCACCTTGATCACACATATGACAACAGATATGACAAAAGGAACTAGAAATCAAAAGATATGAAGGCAAAATATTGAACAGGAAAGTTACTTCAAGAAATCAGATTTGGCATGCAGCAATACTAGAGAAATTGAAACTTACGTGCAAAATATCACAAATGCACATTTCCAAAAGCTGACACATTCCAATTAATAAATTCTAAATAAAATACTTTTTTCTACCTTTGTTGTCTGAGCATTTAGTTTTTCTATTCGCTTTGGTCCCAGTGTCTTCTGTTTTATGGTGTCTCCTTCCCATTTGATATTTTTGCACTCACCATGTCCACCATCCTCCTGTGTCCTTATGCGTTCCTGCCTACCATCTGTAGCCCTGTCCCTCCTCCAATTGCAGCATCTGCCCTCAAGGCGTTCCGATCCAGTCCTTAAATTCAGCAGTTTCCCTTCCATCCGTATTCAGCATTTCTCCTCACTTCCCTCCCCTCCATTCATGTGCATTTACTTCCTCTGTCTTCCCTCCCCTCCATCAATGTCCAGCATTTCTCCTCTCTTCCCTGCCCTCCACTCCATCCATGTCCAGATTTCTCCTCTCTTCCCTTCCCTCCATCCATGTTCCATGTACATATCCTTCCTGTCTTCCCTCCCCTCCATCTATCCATGCCCAGCAACTCTCCTGTCTCCCCTCCCCTCCATTCATCCATCCATGTCCAGCAACTCTTCTCTCTTCCCTGCCCTCCATCCATATCTAGCAAATCTCTTCTCTCCCCTGGCCCCTCCATCCTTCCATATCTAGCAAGTCTCCTCTCTCCCCTGCCCTTCCCTACATGTCCAGTGATTTCTCTTCTTGCTCCTGTCCTCCCCTCCATGCCCAGTGATTTCTCCTCTCTCCCCTGTCCTTCCCTCCCATCCATGTCCAGCGATTCTCCTCTGCCCTCCCCTCGCACCCCCCATCCATGTCCAACGATTCTCCTTTGCCCCTGCCCTGTGCTCCCCTCCCATCCATGTCCGGTGACTTGCCCCAGCCCCCCTTTTCAGCCCCCCAGTTCGAGATGTAACCCATTCCCACCTACCTGTCCTCAGCTCCCCAACAGCCCACATTCCGTTCCTGCCGCAGCCACCCTGCATTTAAAACCTGTTATTTTAAAGCAGAAATGATCCAAGGTACCTATTGTGATTTTTTTCTATGCTGCTAAGTAACACCTTTTCTAAAATACATTTATGACAATTTCCATATGTAAATAGGCTTTGTAAACTGCGCCTAAGGTTTTTAACATTTCCTCTCAGATTTCTACAGATAGTCCTGTACAGCATGGAAACGTGGAAGGAAAACTTACCCAAACGTAATAGGTCATGCCAGCCTCCAGAATGCTTTCAGTCTTGTGCAGGGTCTTCTCCTGCTGCTTTACAGAAGCTGTCTCCTCTGCCTCTGGCAGCCTAAGGTCATCCTGAGCTTTCAGATTTGCATCAAAGTCCTCTGCCGGTTCAGAAGCAGGCGTGCAGCTCACAAAACTGATTTCAGGCAAAGGCAAACTGCTTGGGGATGCACTTCTTTCTCTTAACTTCACTCTTGGCACGTCTTTGGAGCCCAGGGGAAAATGTCGTAGACTGAGCAGACCAGCGGGGTTCGACAGCTTAATATTGGCCATTTTAGGTAACAAAGTCAGGGTGCTGGAACTGTCTTCATTCCCTGAAGGGTGATTTCCAACAGGTAAATCAGAGGTTAGAGAGCAAGTCGAGGAAAAAGACGAGTCTTTGGCATTCAGAGGAGTGGCGTCCTCTACCGAAGTTATGGCATCGTCCCGAAAACGGCTGTACTTAGCCCTGTGAAATATTCCTGGGTATCTGAAGAGTCCTGCATACAGCGCGGGTTCACAGGGGTTCTGCTGGGTTCAGTCTCATATAGCCTCACTAGGACCCTATGAGGATGCTGCTTTACAAAGGGATTTCTTCCTGCAAAGGCCAGCGGCGGCTCACCTTCAACCTTTCCTTTCCCACTCAATGTCCCGCCCTCGCGGAAACAGGAAATACCTCATCAGAGGAAGGCGGGACACTGAACGGGAAGGGAAAGACTGGACTCGAGCTGCCACTGCGACTTAACATAACAGGTTTAAACGCAGGGCGGCTGTGTTGGGAACGGAATGGAAGGCATGTCAGGGAGTTGAGGGCGGGCTCAGCCCAGAGGGCAGGAGACGGAGGCGGAAGATACAAATTGGAGGAGAAAGCTGGCGGGGAAGGTCACAGCTGGGCTGGGGAGGCTTAGCCCCCCCAAGCCTCTTATACGGGGCGCCTATGATGCCCAATTTCTGTAAACAGTAAACTAAAGATTGTACATACATGTTAAAAAGGGTTGGAGATAAAGGGGAATCTTGAGAAACCCCACAAACATTGGACTATTGCTCTGAGAACTTATCCTCTGTTTTAACTCTATAAGACCGTTGAGTAAGAAATCCTTTAAACCAATTATAGACATAACCCGTTATACCCATGTTCTCTAGAATATTTAATAAAATCTCATGGTCAGCTAATCAAATGTGCTTGGAAAGTCTAGCTGCAAAAGTAGAGCTTTTTTTGCCATCACTGACGAGCATTATTTAACATTGAACAAAGAACTGTCTCGGTACTAAAAGTGGACCTAAATTTTTTTTTTGTTACATTTGTACCCCGCACTTTCCCCTCATGGCAGGTTCAATGCAGCTTACATGGTGCAATGGAGGGTTAAGTGACTTGCCCAGAGTCACAAGGAGTTGCTGGTGCCTGAAGTGGGAATTGAACTCAGTTCCTCAGGACCAAAGTTCACCACCCTAACCACTAGGCCACTCCTCCATCAAGATTGGGATGGATAAAAGATATCAATCTGGTAGGTAATCTGTAAATTGCATGGCTACCAAACCTTCCAACAGTTTAATAAAATAAAGGGGCTAGAAGTAATAGGTCTGTAATTAGAGATAATTTGTTTTGATTCTTTACTATTCTTTATAATTAGGGTAATTATAATTTCACCCACTTTGTTGAGAAGTGTTTGTAAGAATGACTCTCCCAACTGTCAGCCTATGCTTGCAGTTCTGTGACTGGAAGGTAATCTCCTGTGGGTTTAGCAGAGGGCTACAGCCTGCAAGCTCTGACAATCCCCACTGGGCCTCATTGGTTCACATTCATGCAACCAAACTGGTTTTGGTTCCTGCCGAAACCAAGTGATAAATTGCAGCTGCAGTTTTGATTTTGACCAAAAGCGTTTAGACAGTTTCAGTTTTGGCCAAAAACTGAAAAAACAGTTTTGGTCGGCCTCTACCTCAGGGGTGTCTCAGCAGCCAGATATCACAAGTGTGCATAAAGCCATATCATCAGGTGTGCATAAAGCCTTATCATCATCACACCATTTTTGCAAAAACTTCATTGGCTAGTAGTACAATACAGGACTAAATTTAAAACTCTATGTATGATCTTCAAGGCCCTCAAAGGAAATGGACCTGAGTACCTGATCCTCTACACACCGCCAAGACACTAAGGTCCTCTCAAGGACTATCACTAACCACACCTTCTCCAAAAGACATTACATGATGTGATACCCGCAAGCGAGCCTTCTTCGGAGTAGCCTCCACACTCTGGAATGCACTGCCTGGAAGGCTCTGCTTAACGCAAGACCATCTCTACTTCAGGAAGCAGGTGAAAGCTTGGCTCTTCAACCAGGCCTTTAGTGGAAGAAGTAACTAACTTGTTAGTCATTGGTGAGGCCCCACCTGGAGTATTGTGTTCAGTTTTGGAGGCCGTATCTTGCTAAGGATATAAAAAGAATTGAAGTGGTGCAAAGAAAAGCTACAAGAATGGTATGGGATTTGCATTATAAGACGTATGAGGAGAGACTTGCTGACCTGAACATGTATACCCTGGAAGAAAGGAGAAACAGGGGTGATATGATATTTGAAATATTTGAAAGGTATAATCCGCAAATGAGATTGAAGGGGGGCAGACTCAAGAAAAATGTCAGGAAGTATTTTTTCACGGAGAGGGTGGTGGATGCTTGGAATGCCCTCAGGGCCATGCCAAGGGTCTGTGGCGCCCCCCTGCAGATGATCAGTTGGCGCCCCCCCCCCCCCGCAGATGAACAGTTGCGCCCCCCCCCCCATGAAGGTGATCGCTGCCCTCCCGTGCCCTGGGCCATGTCCCAACTGCCCGCCCTCTTCTCCCCCCCCCCAAGATCCCTTTTAAATTTACCTCCGGCAGCGAACGAAGGCGCAGTGCAGCATCAGTGAAGGAGGCGGCGCTCCCGACGTCTCTAGTCTTCCCTTCGCTCTATGTCCCGCCTTCTTCTGATGTCATTTCCTTGACGTCAGAAGAATGCGGAACACTGAGCGAAGGGAAGACTAGTAGAGACGTCGGGAGCGCCGCCTCCTTCACTGACTCTGCGCCTTTGTTCGCTGCCGGAGGTAAATTTAAAAGGGATCTTGTTGGGGGGGGGCAGAAGAGGGTGGGCAGTTGGGACATGGGAGAGGGCGAGGTAAGCATGGCGCGGCAGGGCGCCCCCCAGAGGACGGCGCCCTCCTGCCGTGCTTACCTCGTTTACCGTATTGGCACGGCCCTGAATGCCCTCCTGCGGGAGGTGGTGATGAAAACGGTAACAGAATTCAAACATGCGTGGGATAAACATAAAGGAATCCTGTTCAGAAGGAATGGATCCTCAGGAGCTTAGCCGAGATTGGGTGGCAGAGCCGGTGGGGGGAGGCGGAGCTGGTGGTTGGGAGGCGGGGCTAGTGGTGGGCAGACTTCTACGGTCTGTGCCCTGAAAAAGACAGATACAAATCAGGGTAAGGTATACACAAAAAGTAGCACATATGAGTTTATCTTGTTGAGCAGACTGGATGGACAGTGCAGGTCTTTTTCTGCCGTCATCTACTATGTTACTATGTCTCACTCACACACATAAGAAGTGACAGGGGCTGCACATACTGCAGCAGGACATGTTTATCCACTCCTACACTAGCTGAGATAATATTTAACCAACTTTCTTTAAATCAGACACCTTACTTTCTAACTCTTCTTACTCTCTTACCTATCTATATGTTCTTTGCTTTACCCTTCACTATCAATTAAAATGTTCTATTATGTATTGTGTTGACATTGTAAGTAGTATACTATCCTGCTTATAATCGAAAGAGAAAAACGCCTATATTGCGACCCAAATCGGGAGATGGGCGTCTTTCTCCCGTGGGCGCCCAAATCGGTATAATCGAAATCCGATTTTGGGCGTTTCCAACTGCAATCCGTCACGGAAACGGGTAAAGTTGACGGGGGCGTGTCGGAGGCATGGTGAAGGCGGAACTGGGACGTGGTTACCGGCCGAGGAGAGATGGGCGTCTTTAGCTGATAATAAAAAAAAAAAGGCGTTTTTACCGCAATTTTGGGTCACTTTTTTTGGACCCTTTTTTTTCACGAACAGGTCCCAAAAAAGTGCCCCAACTGACCAGATGACCACTGGAGGGAATCGTGGATGACCTCCCCGGACTCCCCCAGTGGTCATTATCCCCTCCCACCAAAAAAACCCCACTTTAAAAACTTTTTTTCCAGCCTGTATGCCAGCCTCAAATGCCGCACCCACCTCCATGACAGCAGAATGTGTTCTATCCTGTGACAGCCTTTCCCTGGTTCTGATGTGGCTCTCGGGTGAGTGTGACACCTTTTCTGTTATGCGCACTGCAGAGTCACATCAGCAATGCATTGTGGTGGGTGAAGGGTATTGGGCTCCATGATTCCACTAGCTTGTGGCAAATGCTCAAGATGTTGGTAGTTGGTAGGCTCTACTCCCATGGTGCTTTTCCCCCTGCTTACTGGGTCAGAGTGTGCCCTGTTTTGTTTCCGGTAGTCCATGAGGTAGTGGCCATTTTTGTAAGCCAGTTTTAGATCCCTTTCACGTGTTAGCCACGTTACAGAACTTAGTTCTTACCTTGAATGTGGCTGAAAGAGGGCATTGTACACCATTCTGCCTGCTCGGACCTACTGCTCATCTCAGTACCAGGGAGACTCGTTGCCAGTGGGGCACAACCTCTGATCTGCAGTTAACTGTGAGTAAACGCGGTTATTCCAATAAAGGACGTTTTCGGAGAGATTAGTCAATGTTATATAGCAGCAACCAGTCCTAGAGGCCTGCGTGTATGCAGGTCCCTGGAGCACTTTTAGTGGGTACCGCAGTGCACTTCAGCCAGGTGGACCCAGGCCCATCCCCCCTACCTGTAACATTTGTGCTGGTAAATGGGAGGCCTCCAAAACCCACTGTACCCACATGTAGGTGCCCCCTTCACCCCTAAGAGCTATGGTAGTGTTGTAGATTTGTGGGTAGTGGGTTTTGGGGGAGGGGGGTTGGGTGCTCAGCACCCGTGGTAAGGGAGCTATGCATGTGGAGCGTTGTCTGAAGTCCACCGCACTGACCTCTAGGGTGCCCAGTTGGTATCCTGGCATGTCAGGGGGGCGAGTGTACTACGAATCGTGGCCCCTCCCACGAACAAAAGGCTCGGATTAGGACGTTTTTGAGCTGGACGTTTTTAGTTTCCATTATCGCTAAAAAAAACAAATGCCCAGTTGAAAAACGTCCATTTTTTTCGAAAATACGGTCTGTCCCGCCTCTTCACGTACCCATTTTCGGACATAGACGCCCATGGAGATAGGCGTTCGCGTTCGATTATGCCCCTCCACGCCATAATTTGTACTGTTATTTGAATATTTTTAGTGCTGTAATTGCCTATTGCTCATGTTTGATCTATTCTTACTGTACACCGCCTTGAGTGAATTCCTTCAAAAAGGCGGTAAATAAATCCTAATAAATAAATAAAATATATCTCTCTCCAGGAAAGGTGACAGTTAGGAGCAATGTTCCCTCTAAGGACCGGAGTGGCGTGTGCAAATTGTTTTTATGTGTGCGACAATTTTTAAAAACCAACATTTACCTAACAAATTTGAGCACCACGATTAGAACGTAATGGACATAACACAACTCTTCCGTTGTATGATTCCCTAGTGTGGCTGTGCCACATGAACTTTATCTTACCACAACATCACTTTGTATTTGTTTACACCGGAGTTTGTAATGCCTCTCCGGTACAATCTAGCTTATAATTGAAAAAGAAAAACGCCTATATTGCGACCCAAATCGGGAGATAGACGTTTATCTCACAAAAACGATTAAATCAGTATAATGGAAATAAAATTTTCAGTAAGTCCGGGTCGCTCGTACGCTCAGAGAGAAACGCCCAAATAAGGGGCGTGTCGGGGGCGTGTTAGGGGCGGTGATACGACCTGGTCGTGTACAACATATCACGGATAGCGAAATGGATCTGGTTGGGCGTGAGCATGGGCGTCATTTGTTGGACCCCAAATAAAAGCGACCAGAGCAAGGGGGAAACGTCTTTAGACCCAATAGCGCTTGTGTGGAGTTGGAAAGTGGCGAGATCGGTGTTGGGAGAGCTGATTTGTTGGTTGCAGAGAGAAAGTTGAGTATGTTGAGTACCTGGTACGTTCGTCTGTGTGGCCTGCCTCTGTTGTGACTGACCGTTTGACCTTTCCCTACTCCTACTCCTTGCTCTATCAGTACCTTCCCCTTCCCCTCCCTCCCCCTATCCCTCTCCAATCACTGTTCCCACGTGTATATTGTATTCCCTGACCTCCGTTTGTCTCTGTGTTGCCTGTGTGAGTGGAAGAGGGCATGGTGGCTGGCAGTGAGAGGTCTGTGTGTTGTGCGTGTGTTATTACTACTACTAATAATACTTGCACTGCTGGGAAAATGGATGCACTTAATGCACTGGTGTCTGGCATGGTAGAGAAAGAGGGCACACACCGCAGGACGTATGCACGGCCCCGAGTCTATAGGCCCCGCACCACCTTTCTACAACTCACTGACCAGCAGTGACTTACAAGGTTCAGGTTTGATAGGGACACCATTGTGCAGCTTTGTGAGCAGCTGAAACCCCTCCTTCAGCCCCAGACCCGTAGGAATAACCCCATCCCTGTCCATCTCAAAATCACTTCCTCTCTCTCTGTCCTGGCCACTGGGAGTTTTCAATCTGTATTAGCTGCTAACACAGGGCTCACCCAGGCTTCTATTTCACACTGTCTCACCCAGTTCCTGCATGCCTTTCTAACTCACACCTCTCACTACATCACTTTCCCCACCACCCCCCAGGCCCTGCACACCAACATGGCTGCCTTCTATGCTGTTGCTAGATTCCCCTCAGTCATAGGTGTGATTGATTGCACACACGTCGCCCTCAGACCCCCCAGGGCACACAAAGCCACCTACAGAAACAGGAAGGCTTTTCATTCCATGAACATGCAAGTTGTGTGTGATGCAGTGGCGTAGCCAGACAGCCAGTTTTGGGTGGGCCTGAGCCCAAAGTGGGTGGGCACAAAATTTTCTCTGCTCTGCCCTACCTCCACCTCAAAATATAAATACTTTAGCTAATGAGGATCCTCAAGCTCAGTCAGCTGAAGACTTTCTCTGAAGGTGGCCAGAACTCTCTTTTACCAAGCTTGGCAGGCAGCAGCAATGACCCTAAGCCACTGATGCCAGCACCCCACACATGCTTAGCTGTCGATGGCTCAAGGATGCTGTTGCCAGAGCTTGGTAGAAGGGAGTTCTGGCCGCCTTTGGAGGAGGTCCTTAGCTGGGGATGCCTGGGAATCCTCACCAGCTATACAGCAAGGGTTAGGACTGTTGTAAGACCTACTTGGCCCAGGTCAGAAAATAAAGGAGGGCTCCCCTCCC
This sequence comes from Microcaecilia unicolor, assembly GCF_901765095.1. Classification (NCBI taxonomy): domain Eukaryota; kingdom Metazoa; phylum Chordata; class Amphibia; order Gymnophiona; family Siphonopidae; genus Microcaecilia; species Microcaecilia unicolor. The sequence goes on along the minus strand of NC_044041.1, from coordinate 143,584,469 downwards.
CGATTCCCTCTCCTCTTTGCCTCCCTTCCAATTTTCCACCTGCCATTACTATCACACCAACAGAACCTCACCAAACACAGAACAAGGGATCACAAATTAGAAATAAAAATATTTAGACAAAAATTGAAAAGGAACCCCAAGAAGTTAAACATAGCATTACTGCAACACTGGAGACACAAAACATGCATTTCCTTTTCTACAGAACACAATACAAAGACATTTCCTATGCACATTTCCAAAAGCTAACATATTCCATTTAAAACATTTGAAATAAAATGCTTTGTTTCTACCTTTGTTGTCTGGACATTTTATTTTTCCATCTTGCTGGTTCCAATTTCTCTTTTTCTGCTTTCCTCTCTGCCGTCTGCTAAGCGGAGAGGCTTCCGGGTTAGCGCTGCTAGTAGCTGCAAGGAGATTTGAGCGGCAGCTGGCAGGCAGCGTGTGCGAGTCGAAGGAGCTGCCTGCGATCGGAATCGCTGCTGGGCTGGCCTGCGAGGGTGAGGGTGAGGGAAGATGGGGATGAAAGTTGCAGCACGCCACGGGGGAATGGTATCGCTGTGCTGCTGGGCGGGCCTGACCCCAAATTGGGTGGGCCCAGGCCCACCCGTGGCTACGCCCCTGGTGTGATGCCCAGGGGGAGATATTAGACGTGTGTGCCAGGTTCCCCGGTTCCACCCACGATGCATACATCCTACAGCACTCGGGCATCTACCGCAGATTTGAGCGAGGAGAGCTCACCGGTGGATGGCTACTAGGCACAAGCATTCAGCGCCGATGTCTCAGCTTACAGGTCATTGTGTATCTGTTGAGGGCAATTAACCCGAGTCCCTGACGAAAGCACTGAAACCCGCGGTGTCGGGTGCAATCAGGGGAAGCCCAAGTGGATTTCAGCATTAAGAGACACGGACACGGCTTAAAGACAAGATAAGTTTATTATTATTTAGAGCACATGTAGTTTGAGCGCTTTTACGTGTTTGCAATAGCACTACAAAAAATGAATTAAGGGATAGCCCAATGAAGAGATGCTATGCCACTAGGCAAAAGAATCAATGATATTGTCCTCATAAGTGGTATCTTCCGAGGGTTCCCTTATATAAGTATAAGAATATATCACATCATGAATATGTTTAATTAAACAATGTGTAAGGAGAAAAACTAAAGGTATTGCTATTTGCAGACAGTTAGTTCCTATCTTTGGTTTTGTAGTTTATTTGGTTGCGTTTACCAAAGAGCATTTTATTGGGGAGATTTTGAGTGGTTTCAAGTACTAGGTAAGTTCAACATGGATGGACTCATACCTATACCTCCTCCACTGGGCAGCCCTCCGCCCTGGCTTCCTCCACCTCACTCCACAACCCACTATCCTTGTCCTCCCTTCCCCACCCCCCTGTACCTGCTCCAAGCAATACACACTCATCTATCTCATTCTGCTTTTCTCCAAAGGTGACCGGGGCTACCCGCAGAGGACGTGGCTCATGACCCCCGTGGTGCATCCACAACCAGGCCCACAAGAAACTTACAACAGGAGACATCGGAGCACCCGGGGGATCATTGAGCGGACTTTTGGAATGGTCAAAAACCGCTTCCGCTGTCTGGACCGGTCTGGAGGGGAGCTCCTCTACAGCCCTGAAAAGGTGGCCAAGATGTTTGTTGCCTGCTGCATGCTGCACAATTTGGCTCAGCGCAGAGGACAGCCTCTCCCAGAGGAGGCACAGCCACCAGAGGAGGCCCCAGATGAGCAGGAAGAGGAGCCCCCTCCACCCCCAGCCCACAGAGCAGACCTCAATGCTTAGCTGCTTGGCATAAGAGCAAGACAAAGACTCATTGAAACAAGTTTTGCGTGAAAGTAAGTGCACATTTATTGTGTATAACTGCATAAGTGCATAGGTGTTCAACCCCCCCCACCCTCACCCTCCAGCATGTGAGGACATCACTTTCCCCGTCCCCTCCCCCGTCCCCTCCTACCCCTCCCACGGACTTCCTGTGCAGCTGGTGCTGCAGGGGAAGTATCTTCACTGTCTGTGCTGCTCCCACTGTCCTCCTCCTCGGTTTGGGCTACGGAGTGGAAATCTGGCCACTTTGTTGGGTGTAGCCTGGCCACAGGACCCAGAATGGGAGATGGTTTGGTGGTGGGTGCTGCAGTAGTCGGTGCAGAGGCTGCAGATCGCAATGCCCACCTCTTGGCTGGTGGTTGCTGCCCACTGGAGGAGGATGTGGAGGGCAGGTCTTGCTGCTGCAGCACGGCTGGAGTAGGTGGTGGTGGGCCCGGAGGGCGCAGCCCTTCAATGGTGTGCTGCAGTTGTTGGAGTTGCTGCAGCACCTCTTGGTGGGCTTCCCGCTGTGCCTGGAGCACCTCTCGGTGGGCTTCCCGGTGCGCCTGGAGCAGCTCTTGGTGGGCGTCCCGCTGCCACTGGAGGGCTTACCGCTGCACCTGCAGTGCTTCCCTCTGCAGCTGTAGTTTGTCCTGGCGGTACTCCTCCAGGCGCACATTGTGCCTCAGCAACTCAGTGGCCAGCCGCAACAGTTGTCTCCGTTGGCTGGATGGCTTGTGACGAGGAGCCGGCCCCCTATAGGCATACTCATCAGCAGAGTCAACCAGTGGTGGAGGTGCCGCCTCTGCTGGTGGTGCTGGTGGAGGTTGAGTCTCTACTGCTGGTTCAGCTGCAGGTGGTGGTGGTGGTGGTAGAGGCTGTACTGGTGCAGGTGGTGGTGGTGGTGGTGGTGGTAGAGGCTGTACTGGTGCAGGTGGTGGTGGTGGTAGAGGCTGTACTGCTGCTGCAGGCGGTGGAGGGTGAGGCTGTGATGCTGCTGTAGGCCTTGGTTGGTCTTGCAGGCCACTAGGGCCAGCCTCCTCAGAGTCATCACCTGTATAGCACAAGGGTGAGCAAATGTTGGTGAAAATAACCCACTTTTGTCTTTCAGCATTCATATACATTGGCCCCAAACTGCTGACCCAGCAAAGAGATGGTGAGGAGGAGGAAAGGAATTGACAGCAATGTGAAAGAGAGCCCCACAGCCAGCTGGGTAGAGGTGGTGGACGGCCAGCCAAGAGAAGGACACCGCTCACAACTTTGTGGACAAGCTGTTTGTTGTATATTTGTCAAACTGAAGGACATTTCAGCATGTCTTCTGTTACTACAGACTTGCTGGACTCTCTACAACTGCATTATCACCCCCATTACAGGCTCCTTAAGTTGCATGCATGTGGCCCACACTCAGTAGAGCACAGAGGTGATAGAAGGAAATAGGCACGGTTTGGTGATGGGAAAATAGGAGGGAGTAGTAGGGAAGGAAGGGTCCCAAAGTAGTGCCACAGTAGTACCCTACATACACCCATAGGAGCCAACTGTTATGCATTATTGGGGGTGAAGCCGAGTGCACAAAACTCCACCCTGGACACCTACATGATAGTTGCTCAATATTGGGGGTGTTGAAAAACCCACAGCAGCCACAGAGTGTGCTCCTATGACACACCACTACTCAAAGAGAGCTTACAATGTAGTTAAGATGCACACACAGGACAAGTAAGAGGGAAGGTAAATGAGTACGGTAGGGATAGAGAGTAATGATACAGAGCAAGTGAGTAGGGGTAGGTAAGAAAGTCAGCACAGCATCATTAAGATGGTCGTTTATTCTACATATTAGCACACCCGCCTGAAACTCCCTCCCGCTTCCCGCTCACCCCACTCCCCACCTCCCACCTCCTGGCCCCAACTTGTATAACACAGTTTAGTGCAGCGGAACACATAAGTGCAGCTTCATAAAGAATGGTCAACCTACCTGAGTCCTCAGCCTGTGCAGAGGTGTCAAGGGCCCCAATTCCATGGATGCCCTCCTGGGGTAGGAGGGAGTGCACCATCAGCTCCAGGGGGGTGAGGTTGGCAGTATCATGTGGTGGAGGATGGGCACCAGCCTTGCGCCTCACATCCCTCCGGAGCTTGTGCCACTTACGCTTGCAGTCCTCCACGTCCCTTGCACAATGGAAGATTGCATTGACGCTGTCACGGACTGCCTCCCACTCCCTCTGTTTGGTCGTTGCAGCCAGCCTCTGCCCTGTGGGAGCAAACAGATGTTGGTGGCGTTGCTGGATCTCCTGCACCAGTAGCTCTACCTCGCCATCCGTAAAATTACCCTTCCGGGTTGGGGGTTGACGTGGCGGCATTGTACCAATGGGGTTTTCAAAAATACGAAGTGGGCGTTTATATAGTCGCCAAGAACGCCCATTGACACGGGGGAATAGGCGTGTCTGATATGGGCGTTTTTTTTTCAATTATACACATAATTCCTAAGCGTGCCCAGCTCAGATAGCGATTTGGAGCACATGATTTCGATTATGGGTAGATAATTATGGGCGTCCTCACCTGCCTTCCCTTTCTTCATTGCCATCTAACCCGCCATTTCCCGCACAGGGACCTTGCCGGTTGTTCTTAAGAATCGTTTACAAGGTTTTACCCTCACTTATAATAAGGTTTGTGTTTGGCAATGTATGTTTGGGTACACCTGTGTATTTGGGGGGGGGGGGGATTATTGCTGGCCCTCAGCCAACACGCCTTCCGTTTCCACTCTTCCACATCCCGTGAGCCTCCCTTACTTTCTCCCATTCTCTCTGCCTGCTTGTAACAGGCAGTCTGTGGGGCCGACGATATTCCTACACTCGCCCCAAATCAAGCACCCCTCGGTAAGGGACATTTCAATGAGAGAGATGTGCAGCTAATGTTCCAGATGATAGAAGGCGCACTACACAGTCTTGAAACAGACGTTCATGGTAAGCTCTCATTTGTCTGCCATCTCTTCTCTTTGTGCTCATAGTCAAGGAGTGTGCATTTACTGTATGTAGTCTGGAGTCTACTGTTAGCTGGCTGTCTTTCCACCAGGTTCCTGTGCACTGTACTGTGGGGTTGGCAGGTCCTCAGTGGTGTGGGCCAGCTGTTGGAGCTGCTGTATTGGTTCCCGGTAGGTTCCATCTTCCTTGTTTATGTGGTGAACCCCAGTCCCCATTTATGCAGTGCCCACCCATTCTGAAGCTGCATAGGAGGGGGAGGGGGAATGATATATGCAATGGATGTGTTTAGCACATTATGGAACACCTTCCTAAATTCCTCCATAGGTAGGGAACAAGAACATTTTGTCACAATTGGTAGCCTGGAAAAAATGCTCAAGGTGGCTACAGGTACTGCCACTGAGGCCTTAAGACGTGGTGGTGAGGGAGAGGGTTCTGTGTACAGGTCGCAACCCAAAGTACCTGCAGGTGGCTACAACCTGATGGCTGCCGTGGCCTAGTGGTTAGATCACCAGCCTTGTAATCACAAGGTTGCCAGTTCAATTCCCACTCCTGCCCCTTGTGATCTAGAGCAAGCCACTTAACCTTCCATTGGCTCAGGTACAAACTTACAGTCCTCCTGGGACAGGAAAAGACTTGGAATGTAGGTCACCTTGACCTCCTACTTAAAAAAGGTGTGACTGAACACCATATTTATTTGTGGCCTTCTTTAACTCTTGTATTATATTGCAACTGTGATGCAGTAAGCCTCCATCTAATGGTTTTGCCATTGTTTTCCCTTTTCTCCTCAGCACTATATACCATTGCAGATGCATAGAATGTGAAAAGATGAGGCAGCTGTTTGTAGGTCCTTGGTGGGCCCCCCCCACCACCAATTTGGTATGCTTGTGGGTAAGGGTGTCTGGTGATCACACTGAGGACACATCATGTATGTGCTACCTAGGGTTATGTGCAAGAGTGTACTTGGCAGATCACAAGTGCTAGACAACAAATCTATTATTAATAACACTCTGTGCTGTGGGGCTGTATGGTAAGGGGGAGGGAGAGAGGCTGGATGGCCATTTGTGTCCCTCAACAGTAAATAGCCATCAAGCCTCCGCGCCCCAACCCCCTGCACATAGGGCCATGGAGGTTGGAATGAACAGGTGGGCTTCTGTATGGGCACCATTATCACAGACATGCATCAGCTTTCAAATTCACACTTCACATTTCATGCAATGCATATTGCTGCCTCCTCTCACATCAACAGCACCATGTGGTTATATGTAATGCACAACGCACACACTGTTAGTTAAAATGTGAAAAATAATCTTTATGTACAGACCCCAACATATTCCCCCCACACCCACCCCTTCAAATCCCCCCCCCACAAAACTCCCCAAAACCCCCACAAAAATTCCCCAACACCCCTACATATCCCCCCAACCCCCCCTCCAACATTTCCTCCCCCAACATACAAACACCCCTCCCACCCACCCAACAACCCCCCCCCCCCCAAAATACACACTGTCACCCCCTCCCCCCCCTCCCCCCCCCTGTCTAGGACGGGTGGCCAGGGCCTCTACTCAAGGCCCTTTGTAGCAGGGTAATGAGCAGCAGCAGCACCACCCTGAGTGGGCCCTGCAGCTGCTCATTACCCTGCCGTATGAGTCTTAGCTCCTGCAGCACCTGGTTCTGGCCATCTACCAGGTGCTGCAGCACCTGGTTCTGGCCATCTACAAGCTGCTGCAGGAGCCGCACAACAGTTGCAGGGCCAAGGGCTGGAGGTGGCCCAGGGGACATAGATGATGGCCCAGGGGATGGAGGTGGCCCAGGCAATGGCGCTGCCTGAAGCGATGGAGGTGCCTCAGGGGATGGAGATGGCCGAGGGGAGGGAGATGCCTCAGACGGAGCTGCAGGTGGGGAGGGGTCCTCATGAATGTCCTCATCAATGATGAGGACCCCCTCCTCCTCCTCCTCCTGGTGGGCCGCCTCCTGGCCTGGCTGCTCCTCCTCCTCCTCATCCAGGTGCCCCTCCTGGCCTGCCTCCTCCTCCTTCTCCTCCTCCTCCTCCTGGGCTGGCTCCTCCTCCTGCAGGTGGCCCTCCTCATCTGCCTGCTCCTCCTGCTGGTGATGGAGCCCTGTGTGTGTAAACAGAGTATGGATGAGATGAGCACATGCAACATGGCTTGCATAGTGCTGGAGCTGGATGACCTGAGCCAGGGTATGGGGGAAGGTGTGAGGAGGCGTGGCCTATACCCATGGGGGACTGAGATGCATCAGATGACATGACAGGGAACCCTGGAAGCTGCACTGAAAAAAAACACACAGGACATGTTGGCAGATCACACTCATTGGGGACCAGCATGTTTGCATTGTGAGATGCGACGAGGGTTTGGTGACGTGTTTTTGTTGTTTTTAGGGGGGGGGGCAGTGGGAAGGGTGTTTAGCACATTACTTTTATGTGAGGGAGGCCATGACATCCAGTAAAAGTAGGGCCTCAGGCAGGTCTACCAGGACACACTATCCACCCCAGAAAGGGGGAGACTAAAGTGAGGCATGTCATCTCATTCATCTGGGGGGGGGGGGGGGGGGAATGGTCATTGGAAGTTGCAGCCACAGTCATGGGAGGGCACCTGCAACCTGCATCCTTGATCTGGCACCAATAAATATGTTATTACTTATTAGTTGGCTATTAGCCACATATTGTACAGGACGTTTGCATTAATCAATAAATATATTTACAAATCAGTACAGGTGTCCTGTTTTTGAATACTTACGGCGAGCCCTGAGGTGCCGTCGCACTGCCCGGATGAGGTCGGGCCTCTCCCGCCTCACACGGCGGAACCTCCTCCTTAGGGATTCCAGGTCCCGATGCACTCCGAAGCGTCTGTAAGATATAAGTTTGTAGAGCAGGGGTCAGGAGGGGATGGTCCTTTTTGTCCTCTGCACACATTGATTTGTTATTCAAATAGCAGAGAGAGAGGGTCAACATTGTTTGGGGGGGGGGGGGGACCACCTCCATTGGTACTGAATCATACATAGGAGCCACCTTTTTACCATTTTGGGGGGTGCAACCCCCAATGGAGATTACCCCTCCCTTTCTCCATACATACAAGGCATTTCTTTTATATTGGGGTGCTCAAGCACCCACAGCAGCCACCAAGTTGGTTCCTATGCAGATGATGCCATAGAGGTGGCCATGAGGCCAGAAAGTACCGTTTGTATGCATTATAATGTATGCTTGTAAAACTACTTTATATGTGTTATCATTACCATGTTATAAAGTATGGTATACGTTTAATTGGTATCATGTTTCCACTATTCGGATGTGTTGTAAGCCACATAGAGGCTGCAAAGAGGGATTGGAAATGTGGCGTTCACAGGCAAGATATACATAAATAACGAAATACATTCTTGTATGTAGGGATGTGGGAATGGTCATCCTTTCAATAACATACATTTTATTAGTGATATTGTGCATATTCCTATATTACTCATTATCCTTGCATGCACACTCCAGTTACTGGTGGTAACTTTGATGACGGAGCTGTTATATGTGTAGGTACAGGAGGGGGGGTGGGCCATAACCTTACCTTTCAAGCCTGTCCCTAATACGGGACCAGGCTCGCATGGCCTGGAGCCTGGGGGGCAGGTGGTGGTGCTGTACGAAAAGCCTGTGCCGGTGCCTTAGGCACAGGCGCAGCAGCAGCAGCAGGCTCTCCTCCTGCCCAAAGTTCGGCTCACGTCGCTGTGCCATTTTTCCACGTGTTGGAAAACAAGTGCCTTATATAGACGACCTTGCGTGAAGGACGTCGTTTTATGCACAACTCCATATATGGATGACCATCCCATATATGGCCCTATCAGCACGTGGACGCCGTCGTAAGCATAGACGTCTTTGACGTGCACATGCCTGGTTATGTGTGCGGAACGTGCCTTATATAGATGAGAAGTTCTGAGAGAAGAGGACATTTCTCTGGTAAGTGAACGCTACTTTGCTTGTGCTTTGGGAACTTAAAGATTGGGGTTTAAAGGAGGAATTGTAGGTTAGTGTTAGGCAAACTTAAAAAGCAAATTTCAACAGCTAACAGAAAACAGCTAATCTCCATAGTCTTTTCCACTTAATTTTAAAAGCCTTGTACCACAGCATTAACAGATAGAATCTAACAGCCACTGCAGGATCTAATTTAGTATTAAGGGCGAATAAAAAGAGAGAGAGAGGGGGAAAAGCAAGCAGGGCCTAGTTTAGAGGAATAAAAAGAGAGAGAGAGAGAGAGAAACAAGCACCATTAACTAGTTGCCATAGTGTATAAACCCCTTCCCCACAGTTTTAAACTGAACTTTTCTCTAGAAATAGGCATTTTCCACATAGTTTTAAACTGAAACTTTTCTAGAGGTAGGAACTCCTTTGTTCTAAACAGCAGTTATTTTTCTTTTCCTTGGCTGCTGGCTGCTGGAGAGTTAGCTCATCCAGTGACCTAGTTTTAAACTGAAACCTTTTCTAGAGGTAGGAACTCCTTTGTTCTAAACGGCAGTTATTTTTCTTTTCCTTGGCTGCTGGAGAGTTAGCTCATCCAGTGACCTATTTTTAAACTGAAACCTTTTCTAGAGGTAGGAACTCCTTTGTTCTAAACGGCAGTTATTTTTCTTTACCTTGGCTGCTGGAGAGTTAGCTCATCCAGTGACCTCAATTAAGTGATAATTAAGGTGTGGGGGGAAGTAGAATACTTGCATAGGTTGCTCAAAAGAGGCCCCTTAGATTCAAAAGTATATAAAGAGGGAAGGTCCCACTGAACTTTCTTTCTGAGAAGTTCTGAGAGAAGAGGACATTTCTCTGGTAAGTGAACGCTACTTTGCTTGTGCTTTGGGAACTTAAAGATTGGGGTTTAAAGGAGGAATTGTAGGTTAGTGTTAGGCAAACTTAAAAAGCAAATTTCAACAGCTAACAGAAAACAGCTAATCTCCATAGTCTTTTCCACTTAGTTTTAAAAGCCTTGTACCACAGCATTAACAGATAGAATCTAACAGCCACTGCAGGATCTAATTTAGTATTCCCCCCCACCCCTAGGACAACTCCTCATTTATAGTCAGTTATTGTAATTAGGGTAACAAGCAAGGAGTGCTCTTATAGAGTTTTAAATACATTTCATTACCATCTAAGAAGGAAATACTAAATAAATCATACAATACACTATATAAAGTAAAAGACACTTTTATATTAGGCTAATATCCTTAATACTGTAGCAAGTTTTAAAATATTGGAAAACTCAAAAACACTAAGATGGAGTCAGCAGTCCAGCAGCGAGAGGGGTGCTATCCAGTCTTTTGCATTGAGTGTCACATGTATGATTATCTCCCAGTTGGTGAGATGTCATATGTTTGCGCCCGATGCAAAGAGCTCCTAGCTCTTAGAGAACATGTCCGTTCTCTTGAGGCTAGAGTAGCAGACTTGGTGGAGCTGAGGGAGACAGAGAGGTACATAGAGGAGACCTACAGGGATGTTGTAGAGAGGTCCCACCTCCAGTCTAGTAGCCCTTGTGCTACCTTGGAGGAGGGAGGTCTCCTAGAAGGAGCGCATCACCCTGGTGAAGTAGGAAGTACTCCTGTAGCCAGGACCTGCCCACCAGGGGATGTACTATCCTCTCGCACTGAGGATATGTCTCCAAGTGCTGTCCGGGAGGGAAAGATTAGGACAGCTGTTGTAGTTGGTGATTCGATCATTAGGCATATAGATAGCTGGGTGGCTGGTGGACGTGAGGATCGCCTGGTGACTTGCCTGCCTGGTGCGAAGGTGGCGGACCTCACTCGTCACCTAGATAGGATTTTAGATAGTGCTGGGGAGGAGTCTGCTGTCTTGGTACATGTGGGTACCAATGACATAGGAAAATGTGGAAGAGAGGTTCTGGAAGCCAAATTTAGGCTCTTAGGTAGAAAGCTCAAATCGAGATCCTCTAGGGTAGCATTTTCTGAAATGCTACCTGTTCCACGTGCAGGGCCCAAGAGACAGGCAGAGCTCCAGAGTCTCAATGCATGGATGAGACGATGGTGCAGGGAGGAGGGTTTTAGATTTGTTAGGAACTGGGCAACATTCTGGGGAAGGGGGAGCCTATTCCGAAAGGATGGGCTCCACCTTAACCAGGGTGGGACCAGGCTGCTGGCGTCAGCATTTAAAAAGGAGATAGAGCAGCTTTTAAACTAGAAATGGGGGGAAGGCCGACAGTCGCTCAAAAGCGCATGGTTCGGGAAAAGGTATCTTGCAAAGATACCTCACAAACAGGGAAGATAGGGTTTCTGGATAGTGAGGTTACACAACAGACCATGGTAGGCCAGGTGCCCTTAAATACAACTAAAGATCAGACAAAAGATGTCAAATCAATAGTGTCAGGTACTAAGCATCATGCAAATAAGAACAACAAACATACTCTGAAATGTCTATATGCAAATGCTAGGAGTCTAAGAAATAAGATGGGAGAGTTGGAATATATTGCACTAAATGAAAAATTGGATATAATAGTCATTACTGAGACCTGGTGGAAGGAGGATAACCAGTGGGACACTGTCATACCGGGGTACAAAGTATATCGTAATGATAGGGTAGACCGGACTGGTGGAGGGGTAGCATTGTATATTAACGAGAGCCTTGACTCAGATAGATTACAAATTCAGCAGGACACAAATCACACCTTTGAATCACTGTGGGTTGAAATTCCATGTATAAAAGGGAAAAAAATGGTGATAGGAGTGTACTACCGTCCGCCTCGCCAGGATGAGCAGGTAGACACAGAAATGATAAAAGAAATCAGAGACGCGAACAAAATGGGCAATGTGATAATAATGGGTGACTTCAATTATCCAAATATAGACTGGGTAAATGTAACATCGGGACACGCTACAGAGATACAATTCCTTGATGAAATCAAGGACAGCTTTATGGAGCCACTGGTGCAGGAGCTGACGAGAGAAGGAAAAATTCTAGACTTGGTCCTTAGTGGAGCGCATGATCTGGTGAGGGACGTTATGGTACTGGGGCCGCTTGATAACAGTGACCATAATATGATCAGTTTTGACATCGACCTTGAAGTAACTGTACACAGAAAGTCAAATACGTTAGCGTTTAACTTTAAAAAAGGAGACTATGATAAAATGAGAAGAACGGTAAAAAAAAAAACTTAGGGGGGCAACTGAGAGAGTAAAAACTGTACAACAGGCGTGGACGCTGTTCAAAAATACCATCCTGGAGGCCCAGGCCATACATATTCCGCAAATTAGAAAAGATAGACGGAAGTCCAAAAGACACCCGGCCTGGTTGAAAAGTGAGGTGAAGGAAGCTATTAGGGCTAAAAGAAACGCCTTCAGAAAATGGAAGAAGGAACCGTCTGAAAATAACAAGAAACAGCATAAGGAGTGTCAAAGCAAATGCAAGGCGCAGATTAAGAAGGCCAAGAGGGAGTATGAAAAAAAGATAGCATTAGAGGCAAAAAAACATAGTAAAAATTTTTTTCGGTATATTAAAAGCAGGAAGCCGGCAAAAGAATCGGTTGGGCCGCTGGATGATCGAGGGGTAAAAGGGGCGATCAAGGAAGACAAAGACGTAGCGGAGAGACTGAATGAATTCTTTGCTTCAGTCTTCACCGAGGAAGATTTGGGTGGGATACCGGTGTCGGAAATGGTATTTCAAGTGGACGAGTCGGAGAAACTTACTGACTTCACGGTAAACCTGGAGGACGTAATGGGGCAGTTCAGCAAACTGAAGAGTAGTAAATCTCCTGGACCGGATGGTATTCATCCTAGAGTACTGATAGAACTGAAAAACGAGCTTGCAGGAGCTACTGCTAGTGATATGCAACTTATCCTTAAAATCGAGCGTGGTACCGGAAGATTGGAGGGTGGCCAATGTAACGCCCATTTTTAAAAAAGGCTCCAGGGGAGATCCGGGAAATTATAGACCGGTGAGTCTGACGTCGGTGCCTGGGAAAATGGTAGAGGCTATTATTAAAAACAAAATTACAGAGCACATCCGAGGACATGGATTACTGAGACCAAGTCAGCATGGCTTTTGTGTGGGGAAATCTTGTCTGACCAATTTACTTCAATTCTTTGAAGGAGTGAACAAACATGTGGACAAAGGGGAGTCGGTTGATATTGTGTATCTGGATTTTCAAAAGGCGTTTGACAAGGTACCTCATGAAAGGCTACAGAGGAAATTGGAGGGTCATGGGATAGGAGGAAATGTCCTATTGTGGATTAAAAACTGGTTGAAGGATAGGAAACAGAGAGTGGGGTTAAATGGGCAGTATTCACAATGGAGAAGGGTAGTTAGTGGGGTTCCTCAGGGGTCTGTGCTAGGACCGCTGCTTTTTAATATATTTATAAATGATTTAGAGATGGGAGTAACTAGCGAGGTAATTAAATTTGCTGATGACACAAAGTTATTCAAAGTCGTTAAATCACGACAGGATTGTGAAAAATTACAAGAGGACCTTACGAGACTGGGAGACTGGGCGGCTAAATGGCAGATGATGTTTAATGTGAGCAAGTGCAAGGTGATGCATGTGGGAAAAAAGAACCCGAATTATAGCTACGTCATGCAAGGTTCCACGTTAGGAGTTACGGACCAAGAAAGGGATCTGGGTGTCGTCGTCGATAACACACTGAAACCTTTTGCTCAGTGTGCTGCTGCGGCTAAGAAAGCAAATAGAATGCTGGGTATTATTAGGAAAGGTATGGAAAACAGGTGTGAGGATGTTATAATGCCGTTGTATCGCTGCATGGTGCGACCGCACCTTGAGTATTGTGTTCAATTCTGGTCGCCGCATCTCAAGAAAGATATAGTAGAATTGGAAAAGGTGCAGCGAAGGGCGACTAAAATGATAGCGGGGATGGGACGACTTCCCTATGAAGAAAGACTAAGGAGGCTAGGGCTATACAGCTTGGAGAAGAGACAGCTGAGGGGAGACATGATAGAGGTATATAAAATAATGAGTGGAGTGGAACAGGTGGATGTGAAGCTTCTGTTCACGCTTTCCAAAAATACTAGGATTAGGGGGCATGCGATGAAACTACAGTGTAGTAAATTTAAAACAAATTGGAGAAAAGTTTTCTTCACCCAACGTGTAATTAAACTCTGGAATTCGTTGCCGGAGAAAGTGGTGAAGGCGGTTAGCTTAGCAGAGTTTAAAAAGGGGTTGGACGGTTTCCTAAAGGACAAGTCCATAAACCGCTACCAAACGGACTTGGAAAAATCCAAAATTCCAGGAATAACATGTATAGAATGTTTGTACGTTTGGGAAGCTTGCCAGGTGCCCTTGGCCTGGATTGGCCGCTGTCGTGGACAGGATGCTGGGCTCGATGGACCCTTGGTCTTTTCCCAGTATGGCATTACTTATGTACTTATGTACCCCACCCGACCCTTTTCACATATACACAATATGCATATAGCTGCATGTTCAGTAGGTGCACAGTGCATGCAGGTCCGGATATGCAGATGGGCACATATGAGGAAAATATGGGTGCAGCAGCAGCATGATTTTTCTGTTGTTGACGCATATACGCGTTCCTCATATTTTCCCGTACCTGGATGGCCAGAACAACATGTACTGTACTTGCGGTACACCTATGTACATTATTTTACACACTTTGTGATTTGGTCGTTTGCACCTGCAATAATCGACCGTGTTAGGGCGCCCAATTTAGTCACGCTTATGCGCTCCTCATTTCATTGTTTTCCTACAGGGATAATCGATTATCGAAAAACGCCCATACTATTTTCCGATTATACATGCCTATTTTTGGACGTTTTCGTAAGAACGTCCTAATTCGTACTTGGACGATCTTTCAATTATGCCCCTCTATGTAAGCCACATTGAGCCTACAAATAGGTAGGAATATGTGGGATATAAATGTAACAAATAAATAAATAAATGATTTTTAAAAAAACTTTAAATTGGGTAGTTTAAAGTTTTAGGGCCCCTTTTACCAAGCTGTGACAAAAGGGGGCCTGCGCTGGCATCGGTGTGTGTTTTTCACACTGCCCAGTTACCGCCAGGTTAGCACGGTAGCCCTTGCCGCACGACTATTTCTTACAGGAAAGAGAGACTTCCCTTTTACCCGGGGGTTTTACTGCAGCAGGTAAAAGGGAAGTCTCTCTTTCCTGTAAGAAATAGTCATGCGGCAAGGGCTACTGCGCTAACCCGGCGGTAACTGGGCAGTGCACGGCACTGCCCGATACCAGGATACAATCCAGAACTACAAAATAAATATATTTTTGTAGCGCTGGATATGACAGCTTGCTAGGAGTGGGAAGTACCACCAGGCTGCTGTGGTAGCCCGACGGTACTTCCTGTTTAGCAAGCGGTAAGCCTGCGTTAGGCTTACTGCCGCTTAGTAAAAGGGGCCCTTAGTTTTATAATTTAATTTTGTTTGAAAGTGGGGTCTGTATTTTTCTGTTAGGCAAGTCTACACCCACCATACTGCCATACCTGCCCTCCATTTTCCCACCTGTGAAATTATTTGTACAAGGGCTGTCTCCTTCTAACCCCCCCCCCCCCATAACCTCAACCCCACCATATAGTCCTTAAATCCCCACCGCACCCAATCATCCCTCCGTCTTTTACCTCTACCCACTATTGCCCCGCGTATGTCTAGTAGTGCTATAGAAATGATAAGTAGTAGTAATAGTAGTAGACACCTCCATCCAATCTCATTATACTCGTACACAAAACTAACAGCTTCATACAAGACACCACAGACTTTCTGAATAAATTGAAAAATATCAAGCAATTACCACCAAACACCCTTCTGGTCACAATGGAAGTAGAATCACTATACAGCAACATTCCACATGCGGATGGCATAGCTGCATGTGGGAGACTCCTAAAAAGATCCACACTGGACCATCAATACTCACCAGAAACTGTTACAAAATTAATCAACTACTTCCGCTTTAACAATGATATCTATCTACAAATAATGGGCACTGCGATGGGCACCAGGACAGCACCCCAATATGCCAAGCTTTTTATGGCTGAGCTGGAAGAGACATTTCTGAATACTTACCAGACCAAACCTCTAAAATACTACCAGTACATCGATGACATTTTTATGATTTGGACAGAGGGGGAAGAAACTCTGAAACAATTTTACTATTCCTTCAATACATACCATCCTACAATCAGATTCAAAATTGACTACTCCCCAGAAAAAAGTCAATTTTTTGGACACCACAGTCTCAATCAGTGCTGGCTGTATACAAGAAACCCACAGACAGATGCAGCTACCTCCACAACTCCAGCTTCCACCCTTCACATACAAAAAGATCCATTATTTACAGCCAAGCCACAAGATACCACTGTATCTGCTCAGGGGATAGAGACAGACACCTTGAAACCCTGACTGCATCCTTCAAACAGAAAGGCTACAACCCCAAAATAATCTCCAAGAATATTGCCTCCTCCCTCAAAACACCCAGGGAAAATCTGCTACAGTACAAAGAAAAAAAAAGCCACAGACAGAATTCCCCTTGTAGTGACATACAACCTAGAGCTGGAGAAACTGAGGAAAATCATAAGAGACCTACAGCCCCTACTCCAGGAAGATGAATTACTGAAAGAGATAGTCCCATCCCCACCAGTGCTGGCCTTCCGACAGCCACCAAACTTAAAACACAAGCTAATCAGAAGTAAACTCCCAACACAGACTGAAAATGAAGAGAAGGGCACATTTCCCTGCAATACATCCAGCTGCAAGCTATGCCAAAACATTTCACAGGACCCCACAGTCATTCACAAGGGAAAAATATTCAACATAAAGGAATTTTCCAATGTGGTATATATCATTCAGTGTAAAAAATGTAACGAAAGATGCTATATTGGAGAAACAGGCCAGATGCTTAAGACAAGATTCAATCTGCACAGACATCACATGAAAATAACCGGTGCCAGTCAGGCCCCCACCCCTGTGGGCCAACACTTTACAAGACCAGAACACTGCACCAGTGATTTCACAGTAAGAATCCTGAAAGGTAACTTTAAAACAATACAAGAATGTAAGACCTTTGAAGTCAGAATGATTGAATATTTTGACACCCAACAGACAGGACTTAATAAGGATCTGGGTTTTCTAGCCCATTATAAACCATAAAGTTGTATTTCTCTGTTTATTTCTCTGTTTATCACCCTCCTCTCACCTACCCACATCCATCCTGTTAGAATATCAATGAAAGCTTTGATGTCTCCATGCATACCCCCACCCTCCCACTCTGTCAGACAGTCAAAGTAATGCTTTGATGTTTCTCTTATATATACTATCTGCTACCACATTTGCTTATTTCTGATCTGACGAAGAAGGGCAACCTTCGAAAGCTAATCAAGAAATGTATTAAGTTATGTCCAATAAAAAGGTATCATCTTATTTTCTTTTCCATGTTTTATTTTGTTTGATTTCTATTGATAACCTTTAAGAGTGGACTAACACGGCTACCACACCTCTCTACTATAAATAGAAAAGAAAAGAAACTCTCATGTATTAGGCAAGGCAAGACATTGAGGGGAAACCAGGCAAGGCTGGCAGGGCTCAAGGCAGGAATCAAGAAGGCAATACTGAAGTAAGGCAAGGCACTGAGGGGAAGACAGGGTCCAGCACTTCCTGCCACCATTCCTTAATACAAGTTCATCGGCCAACACTAAAGGAGCTGCAAAGACCCATGGATTAATGAGACAAAGTCAGCATGGATTTAGTGGGAAATCTTGCCTCACCAATCTACTACATCTCATTGAAGGGATGAACAAACATGTGGATAAAGGTGAGCCGGTTGATATTGTGTATCTGGATTTCCAGAAGGCGTTTGACAAAGTACCTCATGAAAGATTCCAGAGGAAATTGGAGAGTCATGGGATAAGAGGTAGTGTTCTATTGTGGATTAAAAACTGGTTAAAAGATAGAAAACAGAGAGTACGGTTAAATGGTCAGTATTCTCAATGGAGAAGGGTAGTTAGTGGGGTTCCCCAGGGGTCTGTGCTGGGACCGCTGCTTTTTAACATATTTATAAATGACCTAGAGATGGGAGTAACTAGTGAGGTAATTAAAATTTCTGATGACACAAAGTTATTCAAAGTCGTTAAATTGCAAGAGGATTGTGAAAAATTACAAGAGGACCTTACGAGACTGGGCGTCTAAATGGCAGATGACGTTTAATGTGACCAAGTGCAAAGTGATGCATGTGGGAAAGAGGAACCCAAATTATAGCTACGTCATGCAAGGTTCCACGTTAGGAGTCACGGACCAAGAAAGGGATCTAGGTGTCGTCGTTGATGATAAGTTGAAACCTTCTGCTCAGTGTGCTGTTAGGTATTATTAGGAAAGGAATGGAAAACAAAAATGAGGATGTTATAATGCCTTTGTATCACTCCATGGTACGACCGCACCTCGAATATTGTGTTCAATTCTGGTCGCCGCATTTCAAAAAAGATATAGTGGAATTAGAAAAGGTGCAGAGAAGGGCGACGAAAATGATAAAGGGGATGGGATGACTTCCCTATGAGGAAAGGCTAAAGCGGCTAGGGCTGTTCAGCTTGGAGAAAAGGCAGCTGAGGGGAGCTATGATAGAGGTCTATAAAATAATGAGTGGAGTTGAACGGTAGATGTGAAGCGTCTGCTTACGCTTTCCAAAAATACTAGGACTAGGGGCATGCGATGAAGCTACAATGTAGTAAATTTAAAACGAATCAGAGAAAATCTTTCTTCACTCAACGTGTAATTAAACTCTGGAATTTGTTGCCGGAGAATGTGGTAAAGGTGGTTAACTTAGTGGAGTTTAAAAATGGTTTGGATGGCTTCCTAAAGGAAAAAAGTCCATAGACCATTATTAAATGGACTTGGGAAAAATCCACTATTTCTGGGATAAGCAGTATAAAATGTTTTGTACTTTTTTGGGATCTTGCCAGGTGTTTGTGACCTGGATTGGCCACTGTTGGAAACAGGATGCTGGGCTTGATGGACCTTTGGTCTTTCCCAGTATGGCAATACTTATGTACTTATGTACCCTGAGGAAGGTCACAGGACCCGACAGAAAGGCTTTTCCAGGTTTAATGATGGACACATATTCTGAAGCATTTCTTCTCATAGGTTACGTTTGGTGTCCTGACTTTCCATGTGTGTCGGGGGAGCGGAACAAAGGGAGGGACATGAGAGTTTGTGAGCGACTGTGTAAAAATTGTGAGCGATGCTCCTGGAATGTATGAGTGATCGCTTACATACTCGCATTAGAGGGAACACTGGTTAGGAGACAGTGCAAAGACATGCTGCTTGCCTATAGCTAGGTGTTACACCGGGCAGCATATCTATTACAGAGAGGAGGGTCCAGTTTGACTCATGGATATTTTTATTACCCCTTATCTGCAGGGGCACTGGGAGCAGGTGCTTCCAGGTAGCAGGACACAGGACCACCTGAAGTGAAGACAGAAGATGCACCAACAGAGGAGGGCCAGCGTAAGGAGCCTTCAGTGCTGGAAATGGAGACAGAGGAGCCTCCATCTTCTGAAGACCAGCGACAGGAGCCATCATCCCCTAGGCAGCAGCAGGAGGCAGTGCCAGCTGCGGGATGACCAACCAGCATCCCTGCACCCTCCCTCACTATACCATCCAGGTGAGGAGGCCATAGAAGGGGAGCATGCAGAGGAGGATGAGGGTTGCCTTCTACAGCTGGTGCGGGAGAAGGTGCTCCCCCCAAAACCTCACAAATAGCAAATGATCCGGGGGCCATCCAGGAATGGATGGACCTGCAGCTGGAGCTGCAGCACACACAGCTGGAGGTGCAGAGGCAAGTGTCACACTGCAGTGTGCACTTGTAGAGCTGCAGCACATGCACAATATCCAGTGGGATCATCTCATGCTGCAGCAAGAGCAGGCCCACCTAGAACCCTACTGACCAGGCCAACTGGCCGGTTTTCAGTTGGCCTGGTCAGTATTTCAGCAGCCAGGATGGCTGCCGGCAGACCTTCAAAACCAACACTTGAAAAGCTCTTTTCTTTCTATGGCCCAGAACTGCCAGTATCTCTTCCTTTCCCTCCATTCCCTGGGTCCATTCATTGTCTCTCACGTTGCCTCCCCCTCACTTTCCAGGGTCCTTCCAGTGTCTCTGCCTCTACCCCCGTGCTGAAATGATGCCTTACATTCAGCAGCTGCAGAGATTCAAGCAGGCAGCTTCTGACCAGCCCCAGGGCTTCCCTTTCCCTTGGCTGCATCCTGTTTCCTGTGAGGTAATTTCCTGATGCTGCACAGGCGGGACACAGCCGAGGGAAGGGAAGGCTCTGGAGTTATTAGATGCTGCCTGCTTGAATCGCTGTAGCTGCTGAATGTAAGGCATCATTTCAGCAATAGGGGGGGGGGGGAGAGGCAGAGATGCTGGATGGACCTGGGGGAGTGAGAAAGAGAGAAAGAGGCATCAGGAGAATGTTGAATAGAGAGAGAAGGACTTAAGAAACTCATCTGAGAGAGAGAGAGAGAGAGAGAGAAATGCTGACCCTTCTCAAAGGAAGGGAGAAGCAAAGATATTGGATCTGCTTGGTGGGGGGGTAGAAGAAGCAGAGACTGCTGGATGGACCCAGGGAAGTAAGAGAGCAGTGGGAGCTGGATGGACTTGGGGGAGTGAGAGAGAGAGGGAAAGGCAACAGGGCAGATGTTGGATGGACCTGGGAGAGAGAGAGGACCTTAAGAGGGGGTGGGGGAAAGAGAGAAAAAGGCTAGAAAGGGTGAAACAGCAAGGACTTGGGACAGAACATGGGGCAGAGCATGGGAGGGGTGAAGGGAGGACCATTAGGCAGGGCAGGTGTCAGGCTTGGTCACTGCATCTCAAAAAAGATATAGTGGAATTAGAAAAGGTTCAGAGAAGGGTGATGAAAATGATAAAGGGGATGGGACAACTTCCCTATGAGGAAAGGCAGAAATGGCTTGGGCTCTTCAGCGTGGAGAAAAGACAGCTAAGGGGAGATATGATAGACATATATAAAATACTGAGTGGAGTGGAACGGGTAGATGTGAATTGCTTGTTGACTCTTTCTAAACATTCTAGGATAGGGGGGCATGTAATGAAGCTACAAAGTAATACATTTAAAACAAATCAGAGAACATATTTCTTCACTCAATGTGTAATTAAAATCTGGAATTCATTGCCAGAGAATGTGGTAAAAGCAGTTAGCTTAGTGGAGTTTAAAAAAGGTTTGGATAGCTTCCTAAAAGAAAAATCCATAAGCCATTATTAAAATGGACTTGGGAAAATCCACTGCTTATTTCTGGGATAAGCAGTATAAAATGTATTGTACTGTTTTGGGATCGTGCCAGGTATTTGTGACCTGGATTGGCCACTATTAGAAGCAGAATCCTAGGCTTGATGGACTGTCCCAGTATGACACCACTTATGTACTTATATGTAAGCACTGGCAAGTCATGTATGAGGAGAGACTTGCGAACCTGAACACGTACACCCTGGAGGAAAGGAGAAACAGGGGTGATATGATACAGACGTTCAAATATTTGAAAGGTATTAATCCGCAAATGAACCTTTTCCGGAGATGGGAGGGCGGTAGAACGAGAGGACATGATATGAGAGTGAAGGGGGGCAGACTCAAAAAAATGTCAGGAAGTATTTTTTCACGGAGAGAGTGGTAGATACTTGGAATGCCCTCCCGCGGGAGGTGGTGGAGATTAAAACGGTAGCGGAATTCAAGCATGCGTGGGATAAACATAAAGGAATCCTGTGCAGAAGGAATGGATCCTCAGAAGCTTAGCTGAGATTGGGAGGCGAGGCTGGTGTTTGGGTGGTGGGGCTAGTTCTGGGCAAGACTTCTACGGTCTGTGTCCTGAAAATGGCAGATACAAATCAAGGTAAAGTATACACAAGAAGTAGCACATATGAGTTTATCTTGTTGGGCAGACTAGATGGACCATGCAGATCTTTTTCTGCCGTCATCTACTATTAATAAAGAAGGCTGAAAGAGAATATGAAGAGAAACTTGCTGCAGAGGCTAAAACTCACAATAACAACTTTTTCAGGTACATCAGAAGCAGAAAGCCTGTGAGGGAATCTGTGGGACCGTTAGATCATGAAGGAGCAAAAGGGGCACTCAGAAAGGACAAGGCCATAGTGGAGAAACTGAATGAATTCTTTGCTTCTGTATTTATGGAAGAAAATGTAAGCGATCTGTTTGTACCGGAAATGGTTTTCAATGATGATGATGCAGAGGAACTGAAAGAAATCTCGGTGAATCTGGAAGATATACTGAGCCAAATTGACAAATTAAAGAGTAGTAAATCACCTGGACCGAATGGCATACATCCAAGGGTACTCAGAGAACGCAAGCATGAAATTGCTGATCTGTTAGTAATACATAACCTGTCATTAAAATCGTATTTAGTACCTGAAGATTGGAGGGTGGCCAATGTGACGCTGAATTTTAAAAAAGGGATCTAGGGGTGATTCGTGAAATTATAGACCAGTAAGCCTGATGTTGGTACCAGGCAAAATAGTAGAAACTATTATCCTACAATAATCCCCTGCCTTTTTTTTATGTTTCAACATTTTTATTGATGACATCTCAAAAACATAAATGCTTTACATCTCTTGATATTCAAGCTCGGTATTAAAACAAGGAACACTGAAAACAATTTGCTACATTTAGTCATCAACCTTTTTTACTGTTTTATCCCCTCTTCCCCTCCCCCCCTTCCCTGCCCCCTCCCCCCTTTTTGTTCATCCTCCCCCCCCCTCTAGGAGCCAATCCATCTCTCTCTAGTAGATGGTCGTTACACCCGGTCCCATCTTATATTTAGCAAGTGAGGTTCAGTAGCATACTGCGGCCTCGTGGGCTCAATTTCTGTATGTACCCATTCCAAATTCTCATAAAATTCTTTTTCCCTTTTGGAGATCTCCTCGCTTCCCTGGCCTCCCATGTTGATAACAAGTGAATTTGATTCCTCCATTGCCAATAGGCCGGAGGGTCTGGTGAGACCCAATACTGCAAAATTGTCTTCTTTGCCACTAGGCAGATTTTACGACACCAGAGCTTTGCCCCTTTGTCTTTAATACGAAAAGCCGCTGGTGTGTCTAAAACATAATGGTCCCAAGATCCTCCTATTGTCTCTCCCAGTATAGTGCTCATGTATCTCTGGATCCGTCTCCAAAAGGCTCTAACCTTTGGGCATCCCCAAAAAGCATGGTATAGTGTGTGTGGTGTCATATTACATTTGTCACAGCTATCCATGGTATTTAGGTCTATATGGGCAAGTTGTTGTTTGGTAAAGTAAGCTCTCATAGCTACTCGATATCCGCATTCTCTTAATCGCTCATCTACTGTAAGGGCTGGGACCCTCTTCAAAGTAGTAGCTACATCCCAATTTCCTAATTTCCCCTCTGACTCTTTTTCCCACTGCAGTTTAATTGACTGAAAACTCCTGGGTGCAGATAGGTGTACTAACTCTCTATGCAGGGCCGATACTGTCACTCCCATACCCTCTAATTTTTGAAATAGACCTCGCACTTTCTCTTCTAATTTTACTTGGAGGGCTGACTGGTCCAGACTTAAAATATAATGTTTGATCTGAGTATATGCAAACCTGTCTCCCCAGTGTGTACCTAGCTTGCTTTGAAGCGCCTCATATGCCAACAAATGCCCATCCCCATCCAGTATATGTTCCACTCTTGAAATACCACCCGCCTCCCATCTTAGGAATGTCGAATTTTCTCGTCCCGGTTGAAAATTTAGGTTACCTCATATTGATAAGAATCCCGAGACCGTAGGTTGTCCCCCCAGCAGTCCCAGCAGTCCCCTCCAGGTCTCCCTCAACGGTTGCAGCAGCACACAACATTTGAGGCCCATCGGGAGATGTCTCCTCTCCTGGTGGAGCAGTGTTAAGGGGTCATAAGGTGAAAAATATGCTTGTTCAAGCTTGAATGGGGTATACTCACTTGTGTGGCCCACCCAGTCTCCTATGTGCCTGAGCAAACAAGCCTGATTATATATTCGGAGGTTCGGGAGGCCCAGTCCACCGGTCTGCCATCCCCCTATCAAATAAGCCATTTGCAGCCTAGGTTTCTTCTTTGCCCAACAAAATTGGCTGAACATTCTATTTACTCTCTTCAGATCCTTCTGCAACAATCGGAGAGGCAACGTTTGCATGGCATAAAGCCATTTGGGAAAAATTATCATGTGAATTAAATTAATTCTGCCTCTCAATGATAAGGGTAGCCCTGCCCAGTTATCTAGATTTTTCTTCGTATCTGCTAGAAGAGCATTAATATTAAGATTGTATAATTCCATAGTATCCATAGCCATTCTAATCCCTAAATATTTAAAGGAGCCTGGCGCCCAACTTAGAGGAAATTCCTGACCCCATCCCTGTATCACTTCTTCGTAGGAGGCTAAGGCCTCTGATTTAAGTAAATTCAGCTTAAAGCCCACATAATCCCCATATTCCTTGAACGCCTCCATTAAGTTAGTGAAAGATTCTTGCGGCTCAGTAATCATTACTAAAAGATTGTCCGCAAATGCCGCTACCTTGAATGTATGTTTGCCTATTTGCATTCCCTTTATCAGGGGGGTTTCTATGATGGTGCGAATCAAGGGATCTAGGGTGAGCACAAATAACAATGGGGAGAGTGGGCACCCCTGCCTTGTGCCTCTCCTTATCGGGAAGGACCTAGTTTCTAAGCCGTTAACTCGTATCGTGGCCTGTGGGTCATGATATAAGGCTCTAACTGCCGCCGCGAATCTTCCTGTGAGCCCGTATCGCTCCATTGTAGCAAAGAGGAACTCCCAGTGCACCCTATCAAATGCTTTTTCTGCGTCAAAGCTGATAAGTAGTGCTGGGATATTGCTCCTTCTGCGCATTTCTAAGGCACCCAGGATTCTTCTTAAGTTCTTAGCTATCGCCCTTTCTTTGACAAAACCCACCTGCACCTCATGAATTATTTTTGGCAGCACTTTCGCTAGGTGGTTGGCCATGATTTTTGACAGTAGTTTCAACTCCACATTTAATAATGAAATTGGCCTGTAAGACTCAGGGGTTAGTGGGTCTCTACCCGGTTTTGGTAGCACTATTATTTGCGCTGTAGTAAGATTCTTCGGCATATATTCTGTATCAACCAAAGTATCTAGTAAGGGTAGGTGTAATTTTCTCCCTTAGAAGTTTATAAAATTCCATACGCAGCCCATCAGGACCTGGGGCTTTAAGTAGATTCCCTCTCATTATGCCCAAAGCCACTTCTTCTTCCTGGATTGGTTTATTCAGCTTATCTCTATCCCTCTGGGTTAGGCACGGCAATTGCAAAGTATCCAGGTATAGGGATCCCGGGAGTCCTTGGTCTATGGGAGCTGCATATAAATGTTCGTAATAACTAGCAAAGATTTCTCCTATCTGCTCATCCGCTCGAACCACTTGCCCCTGTCTGTCTTTTAATTGCAAGACCCTCCCTTTGTGTGCCTAGGCCGAGCTAGGCGGGCCATCATTCGGCCCGATTTGTTACCATATTTATGTAGTTTATATCTATAGTAAGTTTGCGACTTAGCCGCACGGTGATGTAGCAGCTCATTGAGGGTAACCTGCAGTTCCAATAACTGAGCACGGTGGGCGGCTAATTGGGTCTTCCCATATAACTGGCGTGTCTTACAAATCTGAGAACTCAGTCTTAATATTTCTTTTGTACGAGCCTTCCGCACATGATGGGAATAGCTAATTATTTCACCTCGGAGGACTGCTTTGGCTGCATCCCAAAACAATAAAGGGTCCTCCTCATGTTCCTGATTAAATGACTTATATTCCTCCCAACTTTTCTGTAGTCTTTCCCCCAGCCGACCATCTGTGTATAGTTCCAAGGGAAATTGCCAAGTTTTATGTGTAGTGGTTGAATTGGGCAGGTCCCACTCCATAAATACTCAGGCGTGGTCTGAAATCATGTATGGCCCTATAGTTGTTGTGACCACCTGTCCAAACAGATCCCGTGTAATGAACAAGTAATCTATTCTAGCTTGTGATGCGTGAGCTCGGGAATGGTGCGTATAATCCCTCTCAGTAGGGTGTAACGTCCGCCAGATGTCTATCAAGTCTACCATGGTCCCCAATCTTTTCAGCCCTTGGCCAGACGCTACTGTATTCCTCCGCTGCCCTTGGGAGCTATCTACAGTCGCATCCCATACAGTATTGAAGTCTCCCCCTACTATTATAGATTCCCCAGCATATCCTAATAGGTGGCTTATTACTGAGTCATAAAACTTTTTATCATATTGGTTAGGCGCATATATATTACATAACACTATCTTATGCCCTTCTAGTTCAAGCTCTACAATAACAAATCTCCCTCTCGCGTCTATCATAAGGGGTCTAGCTGCTGTCGTCACCCCTTTACGCACTAGGATTGCCACTCCTCCTTTTTTCTTTTGCGCGTCTGCAACATAACAGTCTTGTACCCACCAAGTACATAGCTTTGCATGTTCTTCATGGCTAAGGTGTGTCTTCTGTAGCAGGGCTACATCAATTCTATGTCTCTGCAGTTGTTGTAGTATTTTAGTTCGTTTAATAGGAGAATTAATTCCACCAACATTCCACGTGACCAATTTAACCATGGAAACGTGGGGGGTTAGTGATCTTTATCTCAAATTTCCAAGCCTTTAAATCTACCGGGGGGCATCCCAGCCTCTACCCTCCCGGGACAAACCGTGCCTGACACCCACCTTCCATAGCAGTAAGAATCCTACATTCCCTTGTGCTTGACTCCGAACCCCCTTCATCTCCCTCCTTATCCCCATAAACAGCATTGACTCCTGTCCCCTTCCCCACAGCCCTCCACTAACCCTCCCCCTCCCTCCTCCCCCCATCCCTTACTCCTTCTCCCCTCCCTTCCCCCCCAATCCCTCTCCTCCCTTCTACAGGTGTTCCCTCTATGGGAACTATCACGTATAAACGCCCTCTGCCCTCTCCCCCTTGTCCAGTATTATATATCTCCTCCATTCTCAAGGCCTCCCCCCTCACTTGGCATATTTCTGCTTTAATTTTGGTGGCAGGGGGAAGAAGTAAAGTAATACCATTAACGGGCACACATCTGTGCAACTGGGCTCGCCCTTATCTCCCTCAGACACTTCATATTAAGCTTCCTCCTCTTTAAAAAAAAAAAAATCACAGTCCCCATTTTTCAAAATCACATTCCCCCCTCACAACAGTAACATTCTCTCAAAACTGAAAACTTCAACAACATCTGCGAACATCTATATAAAATGTTTCAATACTGGGGGTGCCGGGTCTGCTCAAACCAGGCTATCAAAATGTCTAGTCGATCTCCACCTCGTCTTATCAGAGGCAGTTGTCCTCTTCTCAATCCGGTGATTCTCTACTCGGGCTGGCCATCATCTCCTTCTCTATTTGGTCCACAAACTCTTTCGCTTGCTCCACTTTTTCAAAAGTGCGAGTTGACCCTTTATGTGTGATCTTCAAAGTGGCAGGATACATCAAAGTAAAGCGTTTCTTCAGTGTGAATAACTTGGTGCATACTGGTGAGAAGGCTTTTCTTTTTCCAGCCACCCCCACCGAATAATCTTGAAAGCATATTATTCTTTTGTTGTGGAGGAGTGGCCTAGTGGTTAGGGTGGTGGACTTTGGTCCTGGGGAACTGAGGAACTGAGTTTGATTCCCACTTCAGGCACAGGCAGCTCCTTGTGACTCTGGGCAAGTCACTTAACCCTCCATTGCCCCATGTAAGCCGCATTGAGCCTGCCATGAGTGGGAAAGCGCGGGGTACAAATGTAACAAAAAAAAAAAAAAGGTCAGGGTTTTGTCTCCTCGTGCTGCTTGTAAAATCCAATGTTTGTGCGCAAAGTTAAGCACTTTCATGATGACCACCCATGGTCGCGAATCATTCTCTCTGCGGGTACCCAAGCGGTGTGCCCGCTCCACTCTCAGAAGTCCTAAATCCGGCGGGAATTTTACTTGCTCCGTCAGCCAGCACTCCAAAGCCGATGTTAAGTCCCTGCCCCCCATCTGTTCAGGGAGACCCACTAACCGGAGGTTATTTCTACGGGACCGGTTCTCTAGGTCTTCAATTTTCTGTTCCAATATCTCTACTGTTCGTAATAGCGCTTGCTGTGTCCCCTCTACCTCCGTCATCCGGTCTTCCACTTCGCTAGTTCTGGTCTGAAAGGCTACGCACTCACGGGTAAGGTCTTCCATTCTAGACTGCAGTTTCTCCAACTTGGTGTCTATTGGTGTGAGACGCCGTTCTAGTAGGTCTTCCAGCACCACGGTCATCTCTGCTGTTATTTCGGAGACCCAAGACGAGGCAACGGTCGGGCCCGTATCGCCAGGTGAAGCGGCTATCTTGGATTCCGTCACCTTCTGCCGCAGCTTGTCTCTTCACCGTTTTAGATGCCATCTCCCCTGCTATCTGCTCATTACGATCACGCTTATACTCAGCTCCGTTTCCCCCTCTCAAAGAAGGGTTACAGCGGGACCAGGTTCCTTTTTGATTCGCGAGGGGGAGAGGTCAGGAGCCGGAGAGACGTTCAGATGCAGCCGCTCTCCCGCATGGCGTCACGTGATCTCCTCCCCTGCCTTTCTTATAGACCATTTTTCCCCTCTTATACTCAAGAGTAGTTCTGTTCAGTTTAAAGGGGCTTTGTTGATACTAACGCTGTCATTGCGTGGCTTGTTCTTGGGAATACACATGTTTAAGAACATAAGAATAGTCATACTGGGTCAGAACAATGGTCCATCTAACCCAGTATCTTGCTTCCAACAGTGGCCAATCCAGGTCACAAGTACCTGGCAGAAACCCAATTAGTAGCAACATTCCATGCTACAAATCTCAGGGCAAGTAGTGACTTTCCCCCATGTCCATCTCAATAACAGACTATGGACTTTTCCTCCAGGAACTTGTCCTAACTTTTTTTAAACTCAGATACGCTAACCGCTGTTACCATATCTTCCGGCAGCGAGTGCAAGAGCTTAACTGAGTAAAAAATATTTCCTCCTATTTCTTTTAAAAGTATTTCCAGGGGTCACGTGACGCCATGATGCAGGGCTGACGCTAGTGAGCGGAGCTCCGTGCACATTCACCCTATAATCTGCTAATTTGCCGAATCCATAAAGAAAAACGGTGCAGCTGTGATCGCATAGATCAGGGGAATTGAACGGCGATTGAAAGAAACGTGATCGAACAAAGAATGGCGGCGAAAACGGTCAGGAGAGAGCGAGATAAAACGAAACTGGCTGATAACAAGATGGCCGACCATCGTGAGCTCGGAGAGCATAACGTGGGATCGGCCTGGCTGACAGAGATCACCGCAGAGGTAACAGCAGCGGTTGAGGCAGCGCTGGACAAGAAACTTCAACAATTATTTGATCGGACGGAAGAAGCACATGAGAGGCTAGACAGCATGAGCCTAGAGCTGGATGAGGGCCTGCAGCGCATATCGGACCTGGAGGAGACCGTAGAGGCAGAGAAAGAGAACTCAGTGCAACTGAAACGACGCGTGCAGGATCTGGAAGCAAAGGTAGATGATTTAGAGAATCGTAGTAGGCGAAACAATTTGAGACTAGTTGGACTCCCTGAATCACTGCTGGATAAGGACATGCTTACCTTTTTGGAGGAATGGCTCCCACAGACACTACAATTAGCAGATAAACTACAACATTTCTGCGTGGAGAGGGCCCATAGAGTGGGGCCTGCGCGGCAGACAGTGGCTAGACCGAGAGTGGTAATATTCAAGAGTCTCAACTTTCGCCATAAACAGCATATTCTGGATGCGATTCACAGTGGTAATTCTCTAACCTATCAGGGAAAGCGGATTCTATGCTTTCAGGATTACTCTCAGCAGGTACAGATATTGCGGAAGTCCTTCGCGCCTTTGTGTACAGACCTGTTTCATAAGAAGATAAAGTTTGCACTCTTATATCCAGCTAAATTGCGTATTACCATAAATGGAGTTACAAAAAGTTTTGATAAGGTGGAAGCAGCTAAAGTCTATATCCAACAACAGGAAACAGACCCAGCTAATTGAGGAAAGAGAGAAAGAACAATGGCTTCTGTAGAGTGCTGGTTGGGGCCCTCCGGCTCCCTTGAAATGGTCTCGAGTGAAGATTTTGGATCAACCATGGATAAGAGAGATTTAGGATTAGAAGCTTAGGGGATCGAATAGATGAGGATTATTAAGTCTCATACAGAATATGCTGCAGGTACTGGATTTTGGAGTTTGAAATTAGTTATGTGAAAGTACTGGCAGCGAGGTTTTTGGTAAGATAACTGACTGCTTCCTGGACGGCCCTCGTGCTGGAGAGCGGTCTTCGAGAATATGCAGATGGCAATGTGTGAGGGGAGGCTGACATCAATTGAACAAAATATCAGAGGATCTCTCATGTCACCTATAAGTGAGACTATAAAGTCTGAATTGGGGGATATGTTGTATATGGATATATTTAGACAATATGTTGTGGAATAGAACGGGAAGGGGATGTTGAATAGTTTGTGTGGATGGGTGAATGCAGATGTTATATCGTGACTAGTTCTTGGAATGGGAAGGGAAGTTGGGGAAGGGGATGAGGGATCAGGGAAGGGGAGGGGGGGAGGGATGAGGAGGGGGGTGGGGAAGCATAGGGGAAGAGATACAGGCTACCAATTGAAATACATCAGTAAGAGAGTGAAAGTGAGAGAGAAGAAGAATGACGGGGAGTGGAAAAGAACAGTGGGGGTGATGGAGCTGGGACACCACTCCTGCTGGATATTAGTAGTTGTACATATGTTTAGCCAAGAGCGAGAAGGGGTCACGTAATAGGACTTAAAATATACTCCTGGAACGTGGGGGGCATATCGTCACCCATTAAAAGGAAGAAAATTCTCCATAGCCTTAAAAAGAAAAGTGCTGATATTGCGCTACTCCAAGAAACACATCTAACAGCCCAGGAGCATAAGAAGCTCCAAACTTGGTGGGTGGGGACTATGCTAGAATCCCCGGCAGTGGGGAAAAAAGCGGGAGTGGTGATCCTCTTTCATAAATCCCTCACAGTCGAGGTTGTCCAGACCCATTCTGATGCAGATGGGAGATATATTATAGCACAGGTAAAGATGAATGGCAGGTCTTGTTTAATCTGCAATGTTTATGCCCCAAATGTGTACAATAAACAATTTTATCATAATTTCTTAAGCAAAGTACAAAAGTCCAACATTCAGCAGAAGATAATTGGGGGGGATTTCAATGTGGTGGCGGACCCGAGTATGGACAGATCACACACTAAATCGGGAGGGGCGGTAGGAGATAATAAGGGTATATCCCTGCTATGTGGAGCACTGGGAATGGTAGATGCGTGGAGAGTGTTACACCCAACCACTAAAGACTATACTCACTACTCTAGAGCACATCATACACAATCAAGGATTGATTATCTATTGATAGATGAAGAGAGTTTCTCTGGTATTATCGAGGCAGATATTGACCCTACGATCATATCAGATCATGCGGCTATATATATAAAAATGAGGGATCAGACTCTACAAAGTAGACAATTTAGATGGGCCTTGCCCATGGACTTATATTATGATCAAGAATTCAGGACATATATTAGAGAGAAATGGAAAGAATATACCATGCATAACACACCACATGTACATACCCCGATATTATATTGGGAAGCAGGAAAGGCTGTCTTACGGGGAGAGATAATAGCGTATAGCGTCAGGAAGAAGAAACGGAGAGATCAAGCGATCATTAGAATGGGGAAACTACTAGTACGCCTCAGGAGGTCTTATGGACAACATTCCACAAGTCATACTAGGGAGCAACTGTTGGCCGCACAAGTCTCACTTAATGAGTTATTGCACCAACGAGCAAGTAAATCAGCTGAACATTATAGATACCGATTATTTCAGTATGGCAATAAACCAGGGAAAATGATGGCGGGATTAGTGAGAAGAGCGAGAGGCCAGAGAAGAGTACTGGCAGTGCGGGAGTCATCAGGGGGTTTGGCACATACGGATGCAGGGATACAGGCAGTGTTCCAAGATTATTATGCCAGGTTGTATGCCAAGAATGACTCAGATGATTTAGATCCAGATATGTATCTTGAGAATGTTGCACTACCTAAGATATCAGAACAACAGCGACGGGAGCTCAACAAGCCGATAGAAATAGAAGAGGTCCATAGAGGAATCAGAGATAGTGCACTGCATAAAGCAGCGGGTCCGGATGGATTCCGGGCTGAACTATATAAAATCTTAGTACAGGACATTGGTGACA